>NW_026889803.1:1942500-2542500 GCF_033153115.1 Saccostrea echinata
TTATACATCTCATTGTTTTCTTTTCTCTCTCTTCTTTGAACCGTGTGACACTTTTCGTCAATCTCTTTCGCTCTTATTGCCTCTTTGTCTCACATGACGAGCTTTTTGATTGACAAGCCGATATCATGTCATTGGCATATTTATATATCCCCCTGTTAATTAATGACAACTAAAAAGACTTCTCCTGACCTAACCACGTGATCTATATGCCATCTTTCTTATTTCTCTTGAAAATATTAGGAACCCCCTTTGATACTGAAATCGTTATCCAAAATGGCCGGATTTCAATTCCTATCAGGACTGGTACTTGTTTCAGTGACTGTTTCTGTTTATTCGTTTATCATTGGAGCTCCTCCTGATACCTGTGGAAATCCGACCACTTTCCACACGGAACCGCTAAATGAAACTCATGTCGGACAATATCTGGCCCAGAATTCTTCAACGGCTCCTTATAAAGTGATAATTGACACGAAATTCTATGAAAATGAAACTTATTCTAAAATTTTGGGAAAACAGAACAATCGAGTCAGAGGTAGGTGTTTTTCTGTAAAAAATTAATTTTAAAATGTTTTTCTTGATGAACCATAAAATAAATTTACACAATTGCAAAATCATTGGTTTTATCCACCTCATCAATGCAATCCGAGGAAATTTTACATGAATATCCTCGATAAAATTGATTTTGACATTTCCTTGTTTATACAATGAGTTTAACTTGATTCCTTTGTTACTTGTATGCTTTTCTAGAGTCATTAACGCTTTTTCAAGTTCATTTCACGTTTTAAGTATTAAGCAGATGACGTTTGTTGAAATGCGCTGTTTAAGATGATTTATTTTATAATTAACATAAAAAAGGTGTAAAGAAAAACATGCCTTGTTTTTTTTTCAAATCAAAGTTTCACGAGAAGCCAATGTTCGATGTCTGTGAATTTATAAAGTAAGAAAAAGGTAAATCTTCACACGACCTATTTGCTAATGTTATTTAGCTCTTAGTTTATATTAATCAATAAAAAAAATCTTATGCTGAACACAAATTGTTGTCAAATTGAAATACTGTATATAAAATTCGTAAAGTTAAGTTTCTTTGTCTTGAAGTTTCGTTCCTGCAAATCACTGGTCATTTACACGTGTTCCGACGTCACTGACGCCACATCGTCCAGACCCTAAATTACCAGGCGTGACAAAGGCTAAGATTTAACATGACAAATGTCTTGTTTAACCTTTGTGACCTGGGGTAAGGGTCATTTAATGACCAAACCTTTATGACCATGACGTCTTCTTGTGTAATTATTCAACTGTGTTTTGCTTTGTTTAGTAATCATTTACATAAAATACTATGTATAATAAAATGACATTAATATTTTGCAATAGGTTAACAGTGAAACAGAAAGTTTACTTATCGATTATATTTTTTCACTATAATGTATAAAAAGCTTTACATATTAGCCGAAAGTCAAAGTAAAATTTACATTAATCTTTATGATAAGTAATTAAAGCAATAAATAAATTGAATTGCATGATTCTGTTTAATCTTGAACATCTAACAGAATGATGAACAAACACTGAACATGTTTAACAATTAGTTAAGCAATGTCAAAAGAGGCTTGGGATCTATTTAAGACGGTTTTATTTTATAAGATCTTAATTAACTATAAAAACGGCATTATTTTAACTTAATGTATCTCTAACAAATATATACTCAGTACACTTCACCATTCATACAGTGAAATATGCACAATTGAAAAGAATAGTGTACACAATATTGGGTTAAATGTTACAGTAATAAATCAACCCTTATTAGAATAACTTTATAACTTGGTCAAGCTTTCCTTCATAACTTTGGGTAAAATTAAGAATTAATTGCAAGAACAAAACTCCAGAATGGCTTAAGTAAGAAACATCTGAGTTATACATGAACTTGCCTTTAAAGTCTTTATGTGTACTGTATTATTAAAAATAAGTTTGAAAGGAAATACAAGATGGAAAAAAAAACTAACATCATTTTAAAAAAAAAATGCAAGCTCTACAGATTTATACTTTATATTGTTTGCTTTTATAAAAAAAATTTGATATGTTTAACTTTTTTTTTAAATTTTCATTACCTTTATGAGATGACTGTCATTTCCAGCTTTGGTTAAAGAACTCCCTGATTTCACCAAGCATTAATTTAGTTATGAGAGTATAGATTATTTAGTAATTTCTATCGTCTGCTTAATTTCTCTGAGTTTCTGTATCATTGCGTCTTTACTGAAATGAAATTATTTTATTTCGGTATTTTTTACTTCTATTTCAAGTGCAATTAATAGGAACATGTCTGTCTTTGTATCGCTGACACTCCAAAACTTGAATAGAAATCTATTCAGCATTGCAAAGTTTTTATTTACTCTTTTAAATTTGAATTTGAATCTCTCGATTAAGAAATAACTTCAGGCGACCTTTTGAAGTATGTCACTTGTCAGCATTTGAGAAAAGTTTGGTCAGAATCTCTAACTTCAAAACTACACTTATTTATTACAATTCATTTTTTATAACAAATTTGAATTAAACAATGCAAATTATATATACAACATTCATTTTAAAAACTGCTCAAAAACCATAAAGAAACAAGATTTATGGGTGACTAGTTTTTGTGGTGGAAGGATATTTAGAATGAAATAAAGATAACGAACAGTATTCGAGCTAAGTAAGTAAGTAAGTAAATTTTATTTAAAGTCGGTATTTTTTACAAAGTTTAACAATGAACATGAGCTCTGTAGAGCTCTTAAACCGACTATCACAGCTAAAAATATCACAGAGAAAACATTTACAACATAAACTAACATGCAAAAAACACATGTACATGTATACACACACGCATGGCAGATAAAACAAATTTAAGAATTAGAAGAAAAAAAAACAACAGAAAACTGAAGAGCAAAATGATCAAAAATAAATGAAAAACTGCAGAAATAGAAGAATGTGACTCTAAAATAAATAAATAAATAAATAAATAAATATTGTCTCATCAGCTATGCTGCCCCCAAGCTGTGGTTTCTGCAGGAAGCTCAATAGGCCATTAAAGATTACAAAATAAGACCAGAGCAAACACGGACCTCTAAGACATCAGAGGTGGGATCAGGTGCCATGGAGGAAATTTGAGAAAATTCTTCAAATCTACACATTTGTTAAATTCAATAGCCTGGAACTTTAGCCCTACATATTTTTCCCCCGAGAATGTTTGGTTTCAAAAATATTTTTAGAACAAATTTTGCACATTCACTCAACAGACTTTGCTGAGAAATGAAAATATATTGAAGATGTCAAGATGAAATTTACATTGTTTTTTGCCTTAAAATCGCATATCTTGACGTATATTTCAAAATTTACATCACTGGCCCCAACTTTTGCTTTAATTATTTTAAATTATATTTTACTTCCAACGATCAGCACTAAAGTCATAAAAGGCTTGATACAAGAAAATGTTTTATTTTACATAATTAATACCCCAAATTTGATATTTCTTTAGTACAAAAAGGTCACACGATAATTCACGCGCATTAATTTGCAGGATTTTTTTCAATGATAAATATTATTCAATCTATTTTACATAAAATAAGATTATATATATTGCCATGATTACAATATGATAAATGTTAAAGTGATTAACTTAAAAAGTTACAATTTAAGTGCAAAAAGGTCAAATTAATTGTACCGTTGCTCAGTAAAATGCACACTGGCCTCCGATTTTCCGTGCGATTTTGAGTAATTCTATATATTATAGTAATCTATAATATACTTCTAAAAAAAATCCTTGATATAGCTCATGTGAGGAGTGGCATACCTTAAAGCATCGATTACTTATTAACTTTTGACAATATTTCACATTCGGCATTATTTTCACTTTTTGACTTCTTTTTTTTTTTTTTCAAGACTTCAATTAATGTTATGAACAGTTTTAAATATATGTATTACAATCTCTGGATATATTATTTTGGGTGTCTAGCTTTGAACAATTTCTTTGTTTTATTGATCTCCTGTGTGTTATACATTTTGTTAATTTTTAGTTTTATACTTCTGAACATAAAATCTATGGTAGTCTACTTTTGAGAGATCCATCAACAAAAATTCTACAGAATAAAAAAATAATACTTCTATTAATATTTACATTACAATGCTTATAAAAATTTTTAAAAAAATTAAATTTTCATTTTATTTTACAAAAAATATACCGAAAAAAATAATAATAACAAATAAATAAATAAAAACAAAAAGAAATGATCCTAATGCAGTATGCCTTGGTGTATATATTTGATATTTAATGTATGGATGTCCATCGAAAATTAAGGATGAAATACAATTGGGTTTTTATGTGCTTTTTAAATAAACAAAAATTGCTACAAATTTCTACTTTTACTTCAAAACAAATGTATTTTAATCTTTAAAGATACTAGTATATGGATCTTCATGTTTTTTCGACATTCCTTAGTTTGCTATACCTATGGATTTGAATTTTGCATATCAGTAAGGTAATTAAAAAGAATTTATGTTTAGAAGTAAAGCATAATTTTCATTCTTTAAGAAAACAAGCAATGAAACATTATAATATGCCATAGGTGAAAAGATAGAAAAAGAAATTCCCAAATATAGTTTGAATGACTAATTATAAAACACTAATCTTGGTTACAATATTAATGGCCTAGACTGACAAGAGACACGCTAATTTTGACCGAAATGCACAGGAATTATTTCAGTGATTGACAAGTTAAAATAAATTTATATTCCAACTTCTCTGTTTGAACAATTTTTGACATATAATTGACATTTTTTTGTGGCCACTTTTGAAATTTGTGGTAGGTTATCCATTGATTAGATGACAAAACATGAAAAATAAATAGAGCAATATTTACATGATAATAACGTTTTAACATATGTTAACCATGTTAAGTCATGACACTGGCCTCAATATAAGCATTTTGACGTTTGATTATCATAAAGACAGAGAAATATGTAAATGCTGTGTTTTAGCATAGACCTATTATATGCAAAAAGAAACGCAAAGGTCCCTCCGAAATGTTATAAAAAATATAAATAATTGGAAATAGAAATAAAAGGTTTGTGCTTTGGGCGTGTGTCCCTAATAAATGGGCTAAAGATAAAGTTATTCTTAGATCGATAACGCGGGTCCTAGATAGTTGATAAGTATTGGTGGTATTAGGGAACATTTATTGCTTTTTACAAGTCGCTATTTTCGTTTTAATACAAACAACTGTCCACATGATAATAATGCCTTTTAAGTAGACATGTTTGCAGATATTTATAAAACTTTATTTAGGAACTATATAATACTGCAACATTAAAAAACAGTAAGAACAATCAGGGAAATCAAAATTTACTGATTAATACTACAATATGCACATTCAATAAATTTAAAATAATACACCATAAACAAATATCTGTATTTGAAATGATGATGCTAGTCTTTTCTGTTTAATAAAACCATGATATACTTTATAAATGTAGACAGTAAAACTTGACTATAATGAAAATAAAACGTTATTACAGTTCAGGAAGAAAATAAATGTTAAAATGAATACTTGATTTCTTATACTTGTTTTTAAATAACGCTTTCCTTACCTGTATCATAAAATTTACGCAGTAGCGTCAGTACCATATCTTTTATATATGATTATTAGAGTATAAGTCCAAAAGTGGGCAACCCTGCTGAATTCCAATAAAACATTATATTGGAATAAGGAAATAATATCCCTCTTAATGTGGTCATATTAAACAAGCAAGAAAACAAACAAAACAATATACCTATACATAATGGGTCACATAAATTATACGTCAATGGTTATGATTTAAGGGAGTATGTATACTTTACTACTACGAGTAACACATTTTCTCCAAATAACATGTGAACAGGTGTTTGTGTAGGAAGTTGTCAATATCATGCAATAACAGTTGTTTAATTGATAAGTAGGATATATAAACATGGACTTTGCGCTAATATTTAAGCAATTACTACCATCCGACAGCTGAATGTCACAGGAATCTAACTATTCTCGCGGAATCATAAATCAGAGGCCTTTTATGACCACTTGTCTTAGCGATAGTATGCTAGCCATGCCATTAAAGAATGCCTAACTAACTGTACATTGCATGTTTATTTTGTTGGCAATAAGTTGCAAGAACGATATTTTTAAACTAAGGAGACATGCTTTTTGGAGTTGCGGTATTTTCATTTTCACTATGGAATGTAATTGTTGGATTTCCTAGTGGTGCTCCACGAAATTCGTGTCCGGACCCTGCTCCAATCCACCAAAGACGTATAAACTCTACCCATGTTGGTATTTTTTTCCCTCAGAGTATGGCAACTAGTCCATATGAAATTACAACTTCAGCCTCGCGGTACTTTAATGGGTCCATGATAAGAGGTAGGCTTCTTTAAGTGTTCTATTGGTATATTCAAGTACCATTTAAACAATTGTTCTAAAGTATTATTACTGTTATAGCTTATTTAAGCTGAATCTGCGTTTGAAAATTACAAAATTGTTTCGCTAAGACAGCGATCTTATCGAGTTCATCTTGATTTGGTTTTTAAAAAAGATATGGTAGTTTAGTACGAGCAATTGTTAACTATTTTTAGTAGTTGCAAAAGTGCCAAACAAGTTGTTCTTACACCTTACCCTTAGGGTAAAACACCACAGGTGACATTTGTGCATTGTACTAGTGTTCTTAGTGACATATCACCGGTTTTACTCTAATCAATCATTGTCCACACGTCTCACTCGGACAATGACAATCAACGGTTACCAAACAAAACTCTTTTGTAATTCAAATGTCCAAACAGTTCATGACTTCCTTTGACACACGCTAGTAGTTGTTACGATTAATACCACCAGAATTCTTGGTTCACTAGAATTCACGATTATTTTAGCTATTGTCTGATATTGGTGACTTTTTTTCTTCATACCTCATAGATAAGAAAATGTGTGTATGAATGTGTGTGTGTTTTAAAAATACCTATGAATGTTAGGTAATTCCATTTCCTAATGGATGGCTTTTTGAACAACAGATTTATTACATGCATTAAAATATTATTATTAAACTCTTAAGAAGCAAAATCAATGTTGTAGTTAGATCTGTGGACCTTTTCTCAAGGAATCTTACGATTAAGACAAAAATATTCCCATTCTGTAGAAAATATCTAATCTATAGCAGCACACAAAAATTTCTATTACATTAAAATTATTACATTATTGTGAATAATTCTTTGAAAAAATTAAGAAAAATTGCAGAGTTGTCAAATTGTAATCTAAGTTGTAAGATTTTTGTGAAAAGGACTTCTGAACTACAGTATAGGAAAGTGATTTCAGGGACACAAAAATTTTCATATTTTACCATGAATACATGTATCATATCCACATATTGTGAATAAAGATCGTGACAAAAAATATCGATATTTCTTGGTATATCTTTTTTCTGAAGTCATAAATTCAAAATGGAAAGAATTTTCTTTTTATCAGCAAATCATTCTTAGACTGCAGCATTGCTCTTGAAATTAACACGTTGTCAAATATTTTGATGATTGTCATAGCAATATCTGAGGCTTTGTTGAAAGGAAAAGAAATACAACTTAAGAAGGAAATAAAAATAAATAAAATCGTTATTTTTTTTTTTTTTAATTTGGTCTTAGTTTGATTTCCTTCACGTTACAAGTCAACAAACACATTCATAAGTTATTTTATTTCATTCACAGTAACGTTGAAGGCAGACCCAGGGGATTACTTTCGCGGTTTCTTCATTCAGGCCACCCGAGCTAACTTTGCTTTAGACAGAGGAGACCGACCCGCCTATGGAACCTTCCGTCCAGCCGATACTAACTCTCAACCCCGAAGATGCCGTTCAGCGGTTGGCAAAGTTGGAGGCATAACTCACACCGGAAATAACAATAAAACAGAAATCTCTTTCGACTGGGAGCCTCCAAGAGGATGCAATCTGGGAGACATTCAGTTTGTGTAAGCATTTCTAAAATGAGTTCTTTCATTCTGGAGTATGTGGTTTCCACAAATTAAATTTCATTGTTTGAAATAGAGTTTAAGCTGCGAGTTTATGAAACTCTACTAATTGAACCATTTTCTTATAAGGAAGTACAGTAAAACTTGTCTAATCAGGAACATCAGTGGTTCCAATGAAATTTTAAAACTTGAAATAACTGAAAGGCACTAAAACTTTTAATCTTTCAGACAAAATTTTGGAAAACAACACCCGGCTTGAAAGTTTCACTGCATTATCGTATGTTCGCAAATACTGAGAATACTAATTCATTTTATCTCGTTACAGCGCCACAGTTGTGAGGGCTTACAGTGAATATTGGGTTGATGTAAGATCTGACGTCATTTCACCTTCCGGTTTCGTCGGTAAGTAAAGCATTCTAATATCTTAATGAAAATGACATCGTAGCAAACATATAAATATAGTCTTTTAAGCACTATTGCTACAAGCTTTTGAATTCGATGCATTGCTTTCGTAGAAACTGTACGCATTATATGGAAACCAATCACTCATGAACTTTACCTATTTGACTTGTTGCAGGTGATCGGGGACTTCTGTGCCAACTCTACGTTAATCCATACAGCAAAATTTTGCAGAGACGTGTTCTTAGTGCTCTGAGAAACATTCAAAACATGCAGCAGAGAGGAGGTCGCCGTGGAAACAGAGCTCCAGCTCAAGGCTGAACTTAAAATAAAGATTCCAAAATCTGTAACCAAGTGAACCAACTCTTCTCCCGTATTTCTAAGCATGTACATGCTATACGTTCGATGAAATTTCATGGGTCTATATGTATGTTGGTTCATTTGCTAATTATGAGGGGTAATAAATATGACCAAAAATATTTCAGCTCATGTCAGTTCTCATTTCGATTTTGAAAAGGAGAGATGATTTTCCTCTTGAAATATGTAAACCCCAAAGGCATTACCTCAAACAAACATATTTTTTGTTTTAAATAAGTTGATATTTTTTTAAAATCATTTTTTCATTTTGTTTTGTTTTTCATTTTAATATTGTAAAGTGTGTGAGTGTTGGTTTTTTTCAATAAAGTTGTGTCGTAGAATTGGTTTTGCTCTATACACACAATTAACAACTTAAGCACTTGCAAAAACTCATTATATGCCTTACCACATTTTTAGTCTCTCATTACATTACTATTAACTGGTAGAGTGGTAGTACAAATTTAAATTTAAAATTCACGCAAAACTAACACATTGTAACTATGTAAAGGATTATGTAATTGGAAATATAACATACTACTATGACACATTTTGTAAAACCGAATAGAATTTACATATAAAACTAGAAAACTTAAAGTATAATGTTTAGGATATGTTTGAGATAACTGAAACCTCTGTGTAATTATTTGTTAGTAAAACATGTGCTTATTCTGAATACTTAAAAAAATATGTAAATTCCATATTCTACAAATGAATGTGAAACACATTTTTAGCAATTACAGCGTACAAAAAGTCTTTGACTCAATCTTTCATCCACATGGAATGAGGGAACCTATCAATTTCTCTAGTCTTGCTTCACTCAAATATCCTCAAACACGTACACTTATTTCGGTTCATACCTCCAATACGACCAGAAAAAATAAAGAAAAGCACCGATCATCAGGATCAAAACAAGACCGATGTTCAGAAATATTGCAGCTATCTTGTTTTGCTTGAGTTCTGCTACCTTCGCCATGTGCTCTTTCAATTTCAGATCCTCCTCCTCATTCCCTTTTCCTGCTCCGCATAGGTATTTTAAGAGTAAAGCCTTGCAGGACCTTTCATCTAAACCAAAAAGTCAGAACCAAAAAACAGTTTTCATATTAAGGTAGTAAAAAACAGATAATGCGATCACCAATGGATTACGTTATAGATATATTTAGAATAAAACGTTTACAACCTGTGTCCTCTCGATCCATTTTTTGTTGATCCAAATAGGGATCTCTGTACTTTTTTAAATCTGATTCTTCGACAGTAAAAACATGAGGTTTATTTGTCCCATTACTTGTTCCTTTTTCACTTATATCCGACATAGACATTCCAATATTGTCAAATTCTCCGCTCACATCGCCATTGCAGTCTTTGAGTTTGGCATGTCTTGTCCAATATGTTGTTCGAAAAAGCTAAAACAACCATGGAATCTTTTCAACACAAATGCCTAAGTTCATATAAAATTCTAATCTTATGGCAGAACTGGTCATCAAAATTCTGCTTGAACATGTCATAATGGGAATAATTTGAAAAAGAATCCTAATATCATTGGGGTGGTACTACAAGACACACAGAGGCATTTTCTTATCTACATTATTATCTACTTTTCTTACTACATAATATATATACTAAAAGCTCTCGCAGCACTGGCTAAAATCCGTACTATACAACCATCATAGATGTTTCAAGTAGGGAATAATGTCACTATATTACCATCGATATAACATTTATTATGGGAAGAAGTGGAAATATAGATGCTTAATTTCATGCCAATTTAAATCACTCCAAGTGTGCACACAAACTTTCACATCGTTCTAACTTATAGCACATTTAAATGCAAAAGTTTAGTTGTGATGAGTAGGATCATTCAAACCTTCCAAGTTAACAGAACGATAAAATAATTATAAACTTGTAAAAACAGAAGGAAATACTACCTGTTCTTCTGTAGGTCTCCCGGTGAAAAAACTAATGGCAATTGCAAACAGTGCAGTCATCAGTGTGATTAATAAAGCAAAGTACATGTAGTGAAAATTTTTCAATATTTCTGGACGGGTATCAGGTTTGAGACAGTCACCGCTGCTATCATTGTAAGCATACACTAGTATCATACGGGTCACACCCGCTACTAGCGCAATCATTAAAGACCAAAAGGCACCCTAAAAATTAAATAAAGATAATCAAATCATTCAGAATTAAAAATATAGTAATTTTCTTACAAAATAAGACTTCTATATTGAGCATTTTGATGTAAAAATATCGATCTATTAACTAAAGCTGAAATACCTTTTCATTAACCATTGGTACTAGTACGGCCAATAAAAAGACAGCAGCAAAAGGTGGTGCGAGGTAATTAGTTATTTCCTGGATATATATAAACACCTGTCCCCCTTGTGTCTCCTTTAGAATAGGGACCCAAGCAATGGATACCCCAATCATCACTACGATGAAGATCCTGTAAGAATAATTAATTTTAAAATGTATGCAATTGAAAAGATCTTGGTAGAAGAGATACCTTTTTTTACTTGTCATTTATAAACACAAAAATACATGGAGATATCTCTTAAACAAAAATAATACATGTACCAGTTTTCTTTCAGAGAGCGATATCGCCAAACAATTTTATTACATCTGTATCTTCTTTTTTTTCAAAAGCTATTTCTCCTTTTTTTAAAAGTCATATTTCAATATTTGAAAAATATATTTCCCAGTTAAAAATGTATTTATCAAAAGGCTACGTATAATTTTCATACAATTCTTTTCAAAAAGATACTGAAATAAAAGATGATGCTCTCAGTACCTTCCAACTATCATAAGTTCTTGTACACTGGCATTCTTACGGATTCTCTTGTAAATATCAATAGTGAAGAGAGTAGAGGCGCTGTTAAAAATAGAATCGAGATCACTCATCAGAGCAGCAATCATCACCGCCATCATTAACCCTCGTAAACCTTTTAAAAAGACATAAAGCAGAAATCATCATCGCCATCATCAACCATCGTAAACCTAAAATAGAAATAAAGCAGAAATCATCACCGCAATCAATCAACCCTCGTAAACCTTAAAAAAGACATAAAGCAGCAATCATCACGACTATCACTATCCCTCGCAAACCTTTATAAAAAAAAAAATAAAGCAGCAATCATCACCGCCATCATTAACCCTCGTAAACCTTAAAAAAGGACACAAAGCTGCAAACATCACCGCCATCATTAACCCTCGTAAACCTTAAAAAAGGACACAAAGCTGCAAACATCACCGCCATCATTAACCCTCGTAAACCTTAAAAAAGGACACAAAGCTGCAATCAATACCGCCATCATTAATGAAAAAGGTGAAGATAACGAAGAGTGATCGACCTCAAAAAATCTAGAAGCAATACAAATCTGTGAAGAGGGCATAAACAGGGACCCAAGGAAATTTCAGTGGTCGGATCAGGTGCCCAGGAGAAGTAAGCATGCATTGTCAACCGGTCATACCCGCTGTGAGCCCTGTGTATTGATCAGGTAGACGGAACAGTCAAATTTAGTATAAAATCAAAGGTCTTACAAATGGTATGAAACACGTCAGCCTAATTACGACCCAATGATAGATTATATTTGTTTGAAATGTCATTATAACGACCATAAAATTTACGACATGCTACTTTAAACATAGGTGATGAAATCCCTGTAACATCAACTTATCTGTCATAAGCCTGTCTCAGTTTACAAATTGATCCCACCCAGAGCATACTCCTGAGTATCGAATAAGTTTGGAGACTAAACACCATATGCAGGTGATAGTGGAATATTACTACATAAATAGTGGAAAAGCTGAAGTCATCTCGTTTGACATACAATTCAGTTGTCAGTTGGCCCTTATCGTCTACAGTCAGTAAAACATCCAAATTTGAAACAAATATGGCAGACTCTGTAGTGTCTTTTAGTTCAAGTTCACTTGGATATAGCTAGTGACATATGAATAGAAGTAACTATAATTGAACACTATATTGTTACTGTTACAAGCCTTGTCTGCTGAAACCATAACATAACACCATGACCATAAACATATTGACCATGTAGTCTTTCTACTTCTTTCATCAACTCCAATTTAGTGAAATAGGAAGGATGGATGGTTCACACTGTGCCCTCGTAAACCACAGTTAAAAAACATAAAGCTGCAATCATCACCTTGTAAACCTGGGTAAAAAAGACATAAAGATGCAATCATCAATTTCATCATTACCAATTATGTAAACCTTTAAAAGACATAAAGCAGCAATCATCATCGCCATCATTAATCCTCGTAAGCCTTAAAAAGGCATATAAAGCAGCAATCAGCACCTCCATAATTAACCCTGGTAAACATTTTAAAAAGACAAAGCTGAATTCATCAACTCCATCATCAACCATCGTAAACTTAGGTTAAAAAAGACATAAAGCGGCAATCATCACCTCCATCAATAACCCACGTAATCCTTAAAAACATATTATTGGTATCTGGAAAAAGTGTTTAGGGTAAATAATATTTATGATTAAGAAGACATTAAAAATTCATTGTTTTACCTTCGGGCATGATTCCTAACACCAGACGGGGATAGGCAATATTCGTACACCCAGCATAGGACTGGCACACTTCGTAACAGATGTCTCTGTCGACGCAAGCAACTTCATCTGTTCGAGAACGTGACAATACAGAATTGTTTTAAATACAGAATACAAAAATATTTTAAATAGTTAGAATTTGTGTTAGGTTGAACTTGTATCTACTGTGTTAATCCTCAATATTAAGAAATTAGAAGAATGTAAAATATAAGTTTTCATTACCATCTGGGTGAGAAAAAAAAAACAGAATTCTTTTGCCAAACTAAATAAAAAATGAAAAAAAAAATATAAAAGCAACAGAAAAGAAAAAAATTGTTTTGTTTAGAATATGAAAATAGAAAATAAGTGATGCAAAATTTAGACTGGAAATTCATATAAAAATTATTTTTAGAGGATTTTCTTCTAATTCGTTATGTGTAAATAATTGTTTTGTTCAATGTGTTTATAATAATTTCTGTTTCTTGAAATTCATGTTTGAATACAGTCAGAGAAAATCTTCCTCTAAATTATATACTATCAGTGCAATACTATTCACTAAATAAGCATAAGCCACAGTTATGTTTTCTCATCGTATTGACAGTACATGTTTAGCTTAATTTCTCTGCTTGTTTTCTTGTAGTCGGAAATATCAACTCCGATTGGAGAGGGCGAAATTTCCAGTTTTCGTAATGGCGCCGGTTCTGACGTTTTCCTGGCTTTTTTACTATTTTTATATTTTACGTGCCAGGAAAACGTCAGAACCGGCGCCATTACGAAAACTGGAAATTTCGCCCTCTCCAATCGGAGTTGATTTTCGATACCTGGGAACCGAATTAAATGCCGTTTTCACAATTCATCAAAAGCACAATGCTTCTAGTACTCACCAATATCGATGAAAAGAAACATCACTCATCATTTCGATGCGGAACTTGAAACATTTTAAAATGCACGATATGAAAACAAATCTCGACAGTCAGATAAAATGTTTTCATCGGATTGTATATTTTATAAACAAACCATAAAAACGATGGTGGTGAGTACTAAAAGCATTGTACTATTGATAAATTGTGAGTTTGGCATTTCAACCCGAGAATGCCGCCTCTGGTTGGAGGCGGCGAATTCCCAGTTTTCGTAAAGGCGCCGGTTCTGACGTTTTCCTGGCACGTAAAATATCAAAATCGTGAAAAAAACCCTGGAAAACGTCAGATATTTTGGACTAGTTTTCATGTAACAAAATCATTTTTTTTCACAAATCTTTTACACAAAATACACACAACATTAACACTAGGAGTATCTATTTTGTTAACAAACCAAGTATAAGCTTCAAAAATGGTTTACAATAGAATACTATTCTGTCTCCTGCGTCAAAATGAATCTTAAAATGATTGTACATCATACAGAATAATCGGGGAGAAGCTGGCTGGAAATAGACTATTATCATACCTGGATATTTGATTCTACTGATCATTCCTGGCATAACCATCATAAACAGAGGAAGGATTTTAATGAAGCCCGCCATAAGTGTTGCTCCTTTAGCATGGGAGATGCTTTTTGCTGCAAGTAACCTTTGGACAATGACCTGTTGAAAAAGCAAAAAAGAAAAAAAGTTAACGTATAAGCTAAAAAGGTTTCACCTATTTGTTTTTTTTTTTTAAATTAAATCAGTCCATATTATTTTCACAAATAACTTTGTATGATATTTACGTGTAGGCTTACACTTGCATTCTCAGCATCATATTCTTACTGTATATTTTGGATTTTTTAGACCAAAGAATCTTATTTATAAAAATACGGTTGTTTGGGCTTAAAATATAAATATTCAAATAAAATGTAAAAAAAAAAGAAGGTTTAATGAAAACTGAAATCCAACCAACAATGAATACTGAATGTAAGGATATTTTTAAAAATGTCATTACCTGATCTGCACACCAGTACCAGATTGAGCCTGGTGTCTGACCCAGCAAGAATCCAGCCCATGGCATGTAATCATCATCCGCTTCTCTCAACATCCGAAATGCGTTTTTGTCCGGTAGGTGGCAGGTAGCATTAGGTATTTGATAACTCTCATTTGTCATGGCTTTCTGATACTCTTTCACCATGCCATCATATCCACCAACATCCTTAAAAGCTGTTGGATAAAAAATTGTTTAACGTCTTAGTATTACAGTTTCAAATTTTTCCTTGTTAATATTAACCATCTTCTGTTGATTTCTGTTTTCTTATAATGATTAAAAGTGAAAATTAACGATTTAAAGTACAACAATTCTTCATAGAAATCTTCATGTAATACATAACAATTTTACTTATTTTTTTTTAAAATACATTTGTGATGAATATTTTTGGAAGGATTCGTTTTTGAATGTCTATATTTAAAAGTTAAAGAATCAATTACGTTTTTAGGAAAACTGAATCCTTTCATAAAAATGTATTTGTACACTTATTTACATACATGTAAAGAGCTTCTTATTCCATACATTCTAAACAATTGCTTGTGTATTATACTAGTCAACTGTTGATCTGTTGCTCACTTAGCAAGACCAATGGCATTATTTCTTAGGATATATTTAGGAGTTCTCATTTTGATTGATTGATTGTTTGTTGTTTTACGTCCTACTCGAGAATTTTTCACTCTTAAAGATACGTCACCATATACCGGTGAATGGCTTCATATTTATACTTTTACTCGGCACTCAGGGCCATTGAGCAGTGAGGGTTACCAGGCCTATCGTGACACGGGGCCTTGGTTTTTAAGGTCTCGTCCAAAGGACCCGCAACTTTCACTTTAAAGTGCCGAGCAATTGGCCAAGGAACAGTTGCTTCCTATTTTTTTTATCGACTTAGGTCAGTCGCAGCCGTGATTCGAACACACGACCTTCCGATCACGGAGCGAGTCTCTACTGACTGAGCTACCGTGACGGCAGTTCTCATTTTGAAAGAGGGGTTACATGTACATATAGCATCCCTCAACTGTGTCCTCAAAAGTCTAGCATTTGTTCAACTTTTATGAAATATCTTTACAACATTTGCATTTTTTTCTCTTTTGTACACAGGCAAATTTCAGCGAATGTTAAACTAAGTTACAAATGAACGTTTACCAAAAACAAATTTATTTTTCCATTTAGGGTGAGCAACAAATATATTAAGCAGGAGTTCATAAATGCTTGTCAGTGCATGTTCCGGTATGATTATTACCTAACCCACTATCTCAATTGTCAATATAAAAATTGAAATCTTTCTAAATATTTTACGCTTCATCGTAAAAAAGGAGAATGTTAATCTATTAACAGTCGAATGAAGCGTCGTGATATTCTGACTTTCAAGTGATCACGACGTTTTTGCCAAATGACAGTTTCTATTTCGTTATATCAAAAGTTAAGTAAAAAAGTTCTGCAGGATTGATTAACTGTTTGTTTTTATTTTAGCTAAGAATGCAACGGTTCATTCGACTGTTAAATTATAAAACAACCATAATCAATTCTGAAGAACTTCTGATATAACGAAAGAGAAACTGTAATTCTGCAAAAAAAAGTCGTGATCACTTGAAAGCTCGAATATCACGGCGATCATATAACCATGAACTAAAAATTTATATAGTAGTTCAGGTAGTAAAACACTTATTTCATGTCAGGGGAATAGACAAACTTAGAGTTTAGGTAGTGAAAAAGACCTTGGAAAGACCTGAAAAACCGTTGACCTCAGACATCGTCCTTGGCCAGCAGTTACAGATTTTCCCCACTTTCATGGAAGATTACTTTGACTGTTCCCCAAGTATCCATGAAATAAGTATACAGTGTTTCAGCATGTCTTTAACAATTAGAATTTTCTCTTATGTTCAGAAAATGTTTCAATTAAATAATAAACAAATGTTTGAAACTTATGTTAAACATACTGCTAATACTTGTGAAATTTAACAAATCCATTACAGAAATGTCGAACATATGAAAACATGCTTCAAACATACGATAAGCATACTGCTTAAGGCCAAGATTTTAAAAAATGGTGCTTGTTTTATATTTAGAAAATATTTTACAAGCTTACATGTCTGCATTTATCCTTGTTTTAAAGAGAGTTTATTGAAAACATTAATCATTTTTATTATTAATATTGAATACATTTATCGAAGTATAAAGATTTCTTGAATATTTTACCTCTTGACAGTGTTAACTTTTTAAAATTCTTTTCAAAAGATAAAATGATTTCTACGGAAGCCCGTTGATGCCAGTTCAGAGAAAGAAATATTTTTTTATTGCGTTTAAACGCAATAATTATTGCGTTTAAACGCAAAACATTGCGTTTAATCGCAATAATCATTGCCTTTAAACGCAAAACATTGCGATTAATCGCAATGTATATTGGGTTTAAACGCAAAACACTTTGCGTTTAAACGCAAAAGATTGCGATTAAACGCAATCCTTTGCATTTGAACGCAATACCTTTGCGATTAAACGCAATAATATTTTTGCGTTTAAACGTAATAATATTTTTGCGTTTAAACACAATAATTTTTGCGTTTAAACGTAACAATTTTTGCGATTAAACGCAATACTTTTGCGATTAAACGCAATAGTATTGCAATTAAACGCAATACTTTTGCGATTAAACGCAATAATCTTTGCATTTAAACGCAATAATCTTTGCGTTTAAACGCAATAATCCTTCCTTATAATGATTTGTTTTGCATTTAAACACAATGATACTGTAGTTTCAAAATCAAACATGAATTAGTCAAAGCTTATAATTACATGTACATGTACTAGGACCCGACACTTCAACTTTAAGAAGATTCGATTTGTTCTGTGTCTTTTTGCAAAATTTTCCAGTTTTTGAAAATTGTGGTAAAACAATGGCATCCTAAAAACCTGAATGTCTTAAATGTATTAGAACCCAAAACTCTTTATGAAGTGTCTGATCAATTGCTTACGTATATCACAACTTATAGAGAATGTTTCAGTGGTATTAATAGCACTTGTAAGTTTGATACATGTAGTACACATCGATCAATCTGTTTTCATTTGATTTTGATTTTGATCTCATATAAATCCATCACATATGTGCTTGTGTTTACCGTATGCAACCATAGGAAGGGTTATGAATGTACATTAAAGTCTAAATACTTCATCATGTTGTACGTAATTCCAACATTTCCTCAGTCCTTCAAACAACGTAGGGGACAGTTTTTTTTTAACAGAGCAACTGACCAAAACTTCATTAAGAATGTAGAGAATAATAAGCTTAAGACATGTCTCGTTCTTAGGTTGCCTTTGTTTTAATACCCGACATTTTTCTCCTCTATTATTATTAGTGATTTCTCCTTTCAGAGAGCGTTTCTGATTCTATAAAGCTAAACAATACGCAATTTCCTCATAAGTAAAAAGAGAAAGAAATAAAAGATATAAGTATGCGTGGGTCCACTGCACTCTGCAAAGTTTGATATATATGACTGTTTGTAAAAACAAAAATTATTGCCTTTGAACTAAAAGATTATTGCGTTTAAAAGCAATAATATTGTGTTTAAACGCAAAAACTATTGCGTTTAATCGCAAAAATCATTGCGTTTAATCGCAAAAATATTATTGCGTTTAAATGCAAAAACTTCTGCGTTTAATCGCAAAGTTATTGCGTTTAAATGCAAAAGATTGCGTTTATTCGCAATCTTTTGCGATTAAATGCAAAATGTTTTGCTTTTAAACGCAATATACATTGCGATTAAACGCAATCTTTTGCGTTTAAACGCAATGATTATTGCGATTAAACGCAATGTTTTGCGTTTAAACGCAATACTTATTGCGTTTAAACGCAATAAAAAATATTTCTTTTTCTGAACTAGCATCAACGGGCTTCCGTAGATTTCTCTATCTCTTTCATTGCAGCCCGGAGGACCGGGCTGCTCTATACATATAAGTTTAAGTGTTGGTATATGGGGATTGAGGTGGGAGAAGTTATTCAGAATTAAAGGTTTTCTAAACATGAAAAAGATTGTTAATCAGAATGTTCTTTCCCTTTATAAATTACGAGATACACAATATATGAACTTCCATAAAGTGAATCTGTAAAAATATATATGTTTTTCATATTTAATATATAAAGTTGCTTATCATTTACTATCGAAAAAACGACAGGTCCCTTTTTTTAGAACATCGAATTTTACTTATCGCATAAAAACGTAAAAAAGTACTTTACACAGTTCGTGTTTTATATTCTTTAAGTGAAAGACATTTTTGAAAATAGGTGATGCATGTGTCTGGTTTCAAATTATATTTTATGCAGCCAACATTACTTGAGGAATTGATAAAGTTTAAAAGGGTATCGTTTTTGTTCGATTTTCATCCGACTATAAGTTTTCAAAATATTCTCGACTATCGTCTCCATCATGAAGACGCATGCCTTTTTCACACATATCGAAGCGGTTTGATGATCAAGACTCATTTCTATTGTTTACTTTATTTATTTCCCGGGCGACAATTGATGGTTACATCAATGTTTTCTTGTATTTATTGTTTTAACACTATCAACCACGTGAATACATTCATCGGTGAACAACAAAATAATCTGAATATTAAAAGGGAATGATGACAGAGAAAGTATGAAATATTTTGATTTATGTAGATTTACAATTGCTAACAATAGATTTTTCATTACCTAGTCCCATTAAAGTCAATCCACCGCCGACCATCAGGAAGGCTTGTATAGTATCTGTGTAGATGACAGCAGTAAGTCCACCTGGAATTATTGCAAAAGAAATTTTAAAATTGAAACTGGCAAAGAAATCTCTATCTTTATAATAGATACTAATATTTAAAGATAAAAAATATTCAAAAAAAAATATTTGATATAAAAGTATGTTTTTCCTTCTTTGCAAAGTTATTGTGATTCTAAAAATGGAAAAATGTTGGACATCAGGGAATATAGAAAATTACTTAAAACGCAGTTTTGGAGGCCTTTGTATGGAAGCCCTGGAGGGACATTGACTTACTTCTTAGGTGTTTTGACTTAGTTCTTATGACTTAATTGTTAATTCTTGTTATTCTAAATTTGGTATCACACATTTACTTAACCCAAAACGTGGCGTGAAAGATGGAGGGTACGTGTAGTTTTAGAAAAGAAGAAAGTAATATTTTGCCTTTGAATTTATTAGTCTAGATAAATTAGTAGTTATGTTCATGCGTTCAATCATTATGCAAACTGGAAGTTACAAATAAGAATTAAGAAATGACTATTAAGTAAAAAGAAATATTAACAAATAATATTAACAAATAAAAATTAAGTTGTAACAACAAAGTTGCAAGATATAAACAGATAAGAATTTAATGGCCACAACAGTACTGGACGTTAAACCACAATTAATCAATCAAAAACCACAGTTTAACTAGGACTAAACATATCATTTTAATGATACACGTAAGTCAAGCCACACGTTCTCCACAGCTACGTTACACTAAGTTATAACCAGCAACAAAAAAGTCATAACAAATAAGTCACAACAAAAAAGTTATAACAAATAAGTCACAACAAGTAAGTCAATGTCCCTCCAGGGCTTCCGTACCTTTGTCATCTATGGAAGTAAACGATGGGTGAAAATTAGGATGGCAGTTTACAGAAATTATGAATTGGATAACAAACAAGTTTCATGCGACACAAGTTTTGTTTTACAGCAAGTTTCACTTATTTGTCTGAACGTTCACAAGTGATAATTCCAGAACGTTTAATAATAATATTTGTTTACTTATATACCGTTTTAATGCTAGCATCTAAATCAGAATTAGTTTTCTTTTCAAAATATTTTAACGCCCCTAAACCATAGCTTTATATACATTAAAATATATGCCAAAAAATGTGGATAATTTTAAATCAAGTTTTTTTTTTCACATGTACTCAATATTTACAGTATTGTTAATTGCAAGTTATAAAAATAATGATACCTGTTATAGTCATAAGTCCTGTGACAAAAACAAGAATGACGATGCTAAGATACAAGTCCCACCTGAGAGATTGCTGAATGAAGAGAGCTCCAGTGAAAAGGTCTCCCTGTGTAAAACAAAGAAATACGTTGAAATCTGGCCTCTTAATTCACAAATTGTCGAAAATAACATTTTAAAACTGACATATGCAACAGTATCATTAAAAGTCAAATACTGCACTAATCATACATGTACTTACAGTATTCATACTTACCGAACATTTTGTAAAAATGTACAGGATAAGCGAAAGAACTGCAAAGTAGATTCGAAGCCGTTTCCCACCAAATCGCTTGGAGAGGTACTGAGGCATTGTATACGTCTATTGAAGCACAATAAAAGTATAAAGTTTCAGAAAAGGAAGCTTATAACGTTCACTGAAAATTAATAAGGTAATTATTTTTACTTTGAATTAATTCTTTCTATGAAATTTTAATATTCTAAGTGAAACTTGAACATACCCCGCAAGCTATGTACACGGGTATAAAAATCCATCCCAGTAACTGAAGCAACAGTATTGCCTAGACAACAGAAAGGACATTTAAATATGATGATAATAAGAACAGATTGTTAATTACTCTTCATAACAATGTAATTGTATACTTATTTTTATTAAACAAGAAACGACTTTGTCAAAGCGTTCGAAAATGATCGAAATTTCTATGAACGTTTGTATATTAATTTGAGGTGAACCAAAAATTTGAATTATTATTACTCCCTTCCTCGGAAACTTGTTTGCGGAGAAGTATATAAGAATCACCTTGTCCGTGCAATCGCACCTTCGTTATACAGTAACTTTACATTATAATTTTTATAAGGAAAAAATCCGGAAGCTCTTACTTGACATAAATATTGCTTATGACATAACTTTAAGGCTTATTTTGAAGTAAATTTTGTTGAGTATGAATTCTTAAAATCTGATGCTGCAGAATTTTGTATAGGTCCTCTGTATCAGAGAAAAGTTGTTCGTAGTTGAGACGTTAAATAAGTCATGTTGTATCTCTAGAATGAGTAAATTAATCTTCAGTTGGATGAAGTCCGTGAGTTTAGAGTGTACGTACATTAAATTCCCATGCACCGACACTGATCCCATTGCCTGCACCCGATCCTGCCAGTCCAATGAAATGTTCAGTTCCAATATTACTTACAAACAACGAAGCACCCACCTAAAAGTATGAAGTCAGAAGGAGTTTAAAAAGCACAAACATTTTTTATAATTACTATAAATAAAGAAATTTAGAACATGTAAGCAGACTTGCTGAGAATAGAATTTTTGGGGGATGTTTTCTTCTGCACTGAATTACTAACAGGTAACCAAAGCATTGACCTTCCTGCCAAAAAATAACCACCAACTGTCTGTCTGTTTGCTCTATACATTGCCTACAAATAAAAGGATAAGTTATAGAAATGCAGCATGTTCATAAGTGGAAAAAGTATGGAAAAATTGATATGTGGGTTGTTCCTTATCATTTGATTAGAGTTTTTTTGGTCGTGTCACAATACATACACATCAACACTTTTTATATACATTGTAATCAACATCTATTAGAACTGAATCTAATTGAAAATCGATTGAAAACTGGTACCATCGTAATACCGTAATAACTACCCTGTACTTTCTTTATTTTAACGATTGCTTATTGCCCCCTAAATTTTGTCTGCCAAAACATTTTATTTAAATATGACATTTGGTGTTATGTCTGTTCTTCAAATCAAACCCCTTGGGAGGACAATACTTACGAATATTCCCACAATAATGATGACAATGAAGTATGCAATGACAACTCCGATATCACCCCCACTTAGGCCAGTGTCCGTGTGGAGATTGTAATTTGCCTTAAAATTATAGTACGCTTCGCTCTTGTCCCCCATGGTGCTTTTTCTTTCTTTGTTTCTGTGAAAATATAAATGTAGAAGTCAAATCTGCAAAATCATATTCATAGTTCTTTTTAAAGAAATTTTCAATGAATAGTGATAAAGCACAATATCCAAGCATTCCCCACCGATTAAGGAAAGCCTTCATGATAATGCAGATCGTCAAAGCACAACGTTTTGTGCTATTTCAAAAATTTGGGCTTTGAATTGGGGAAAAAAGTCAAGAAATCTATTAGTGATGCACAATTTAAAATTAGGTTCTTAAATGTCATCTGAAAAATTGAAATACATATACTACGAACAAGTATTCTTCATGTTTCAATCTCTACAAAGCAATCATTTATTTTAAAAAGTAAATCAGGTTGCGCAATACCTATAGTTACCTTGAGTTAAGATTCTCTGGTAAATTTTTGATATGTTAGACTACTCCTCTGTGCAGAAGGTACATTCTCAACGTTTCATTGTGATCTTTTCTGAAGTGTAAACAAAGTTATGCAATATCAACAAAATCTTTCATGAGAGTTTTTATTAGAAAAAATCAACTAGCTGCTGTTTCCAGAACCTTCAATCTTCAATACAATGTGATTTAAATCGGATATTTTCCTCCCAAAATGCCTGAAGATGATAAAAATGTTTCTTATTCTTAAACATAATGAATCAATTTAATAAGGTTGCATGAGAGACATGTAACAGTATCACAACAAATAAAACCACTACAAAAAGAAGACTTTGTTGCAGGTAAATGTCCTTGATAAAAACTTTGCAAACAAGTTTCGTACAGAGTGGTTTAAAATTAAACGAAAACTAGTCTATTTATTCCAGTTCTTTATTGTCAATTACCATGCCGGCTTCATGATAATTATCATGAAGCCAATTGTAATTTAATGCTCACTAAAGGCATTTAGTGATGTAATTGAAACCAGAATTACTGCGGAATAGGTACATGGGTTTTATGTACATTTTTTATCTTTGCAACTAAAATCACATATAAAAAGTATAGATTGTTTCAATAGGCGTTTTAGAATAATTACCCACTTATGAGACGTTAATTTTAAAGAAGTGCCACATTTATGCCAAGTTACTTGTATTCTGTAATGAACATTGATTTCCAGTTCAGATTTACTACATATTCAAAGGGCATGTCTAAAAAGAATTGGTGTATATACAATTTTCAATTTTGCTGTAAAGGACATCGGATACTCAAAACAAAAATATACGTTAAATTTATTTCACAGGCGTTATTTTTGCTGAAATACATATTTAATTTTTTTTTAGTTTTCCTATAAAGCCATTCTTATTGCATTCTCCTTAAATCTCTACTTTCACATGCTTACTCCTCCATGGTACCTGATTCCCCTCTGATGTTTTCCGAGCTCTTGTGTTTGCTCTGCTAACAATTTGTATTGTTTCATACTCACAGTTCACTTTCCAAAGAAGAAATTCTTCAAAATCATATTTCAGTGTTTAATACTTTTAATATACCAGTCAACCAAGATGAGTAACTCGGAAATTGCACATCTTGTGATTGGTCATCAGCAAAATTACTTCGTTGAAAACCGCTCTGATTGTACACACAAGTACACCGAAGTTGTTATTTAAAGGATTTTGGAGTTCCTCATTGACAACATTTTTGTAGCCTTCGGAGACTTTTGTGCTCCTTTATTAGCTGACCTGTTTCTATATTCCTGTGAGGCAGAATTTATTCAAAAACTTCTACACGAGAAGAGGAAAACACTGGCTGTGGCCTTCAATTCGACATTCAGATATAACGACGATCTTTTATCAATTAACAATAGTTATTTTCATTCGTATGTCGACTCGATATATCCCAGTGAACTTAAAATAAAAGACACCACAGAGTCTGCCACATCTGTTTCATATTTAGATGTTTTACTGACTATAGACGATAAAGGCCAATTAACAACTAAATTGTATGACAAACGAGATGACTTTAGCTTTTCCATCGACAACTTTCCTTATTTATGTAGCAGTATTCCAGTATCATCTGCTTATGGTGTTTATATCTCCCAACTTATTTGCTACTCAAGAGCTTGCTCTGAGTATGATCAAATTATTAA
Organism: Saccostrea echinata; assembly: GCF_033153115.1. Lineage (NCBI taxonomy): Eukaryota > Metazoa > Mollusca > Bivalvia > Ostreida > Ostreidae > Saccostrea > Saccostrea echinata. Next base: position 1,967,715 of record NW_026889803.1, read on the forward strand.
AGCGAGGCAGGCTACTCACTGATAAGTCGATGTTACAGGGATTTCAACAGCCTCGTTTAAAGTCAGCATTTCGTAAATTTTATGGTCGTTCTAATGACCTTGTTAACAAATATAACCTATCATTGGGTCATATTTTGGCTGACTTGTTTCATACCAACCGTAAGGCCTTTGTTTTTGTACTGAATTGACCACAGAGGGTTCCATCTACCTGATCAATACATAGGGATCACGGCTGGTGTGACCGGTCATTAGGGGTGCTTACTCCTCCTGGGCACCTGATCCCACATCTGGAATTTCCAGGGGTCTGTGTTTTATGCCTCTTCTCATATTTGTAGTGTTTATGGATTTTTTTAGGTCGATCACTGTTCGTTATGTTTTCCTTTTACATTCATTGGATTTTTGAGCATGATTTTTTACTGTTATCTTCACATTTCATTACTGCAAAAACATTTTTTAAAAAATGAAATCCCCCCAATCTGTTGATAATGATTTTCTGGATATTAATGCATTTCATGTATCTATGATTTATTTACATTTTTATGTGATTAAATAAAAGGACATCCAATGTGTTCTCAGAAAAAAATCCGATTCCATTCTTGAAGTATTTTTTCTATGCTTATATATATAGAATAAGGATGGTTTACAAGGAAAACTTACAAGGAAAATATTTAGGTAATTTATACAGGCATATTTACGTTACACCTCAGCGATAAAATAAGCATCGTAAAATTTCATTTCTTCGGGTCCTCATCAAAATGAATACTAAATTTACTTTTCATGACTTTACAGGTTCTCCAAGACGTGTTAAAATGACTGGTTTTATTTGTCCAGTAAAAGACCAAACAATGTTATGGTGTTAATTTCTTTAGGAAACTGTTTACAAATGCTCGTGTTTCAACATCCCTACTTGAAAGATCTTTCGGTGTGTTTCAAAACTTGAAGAAGCCTGTGCATGACAAGTTTTCCGAGTTTTCAGTGATTTTGTTTATTATCACACTTTTTTGTATGTTATGTTTTTGTCAATTTTGTCACTGTTGAAAAATTTATTGTTTTTAAATGATTTAAAGAAATTTTAGGTATTTTTTACTTTTTAACATTGAATGTTATGTAACATTGTTTAAGAGTTCAACAGCTTAATTATAATTTCTCTTTCTATCTTTTTTATATTCACTTGTTACTAAGGTGATTTTCATCAATTTCTTTCATGTTTTTAAGATGTGAATAAAGAAGTGCATCAAATGCAATAACCTATCCAGAAACTTCTCGAGGCATTTAATATTGCATAAATAACGGTCAGAAAAAATCGATCTACGAGTCACATCTCACTACCGTTTGTAATGAAAATATTTCATATGATTTGATGAATTCAGGTAACAGCTTTTTGGCTCTAGGACATGACCAAAAAAATATCAAAAATTCAAAATTTCATTACAATTTTCAAGTTATTTAATAAATTCATACATTTCACCACTGAAAATAGTGAACTAACAAGATCTCTAAGATTACAGATAACAATTGCGACATTACATTACATTGTTTAGAGAAAGATGCATAACTTCTGTCTGTGTGAATAAATTGAAAGTATACTTAAAATGTCCAATGCAGATATAAAAGAGTGAAAGAAAGAAATGAAATATGTTTGTATCAAATAGCATTGATTCATAAAGAGACATTGTAATATTATACTAGTCTTTTAACATTGATGCAGGTACCATTTAGAAAATCTTACCTTTATTTAGTCCTAGCTTTAATGTCTAAGCAGAGTCGCCCCTTTCTTAGTTCGTTCTATTTACATGGAATGAAGTGGAGCATATCAATTGGAGGTTGAATAAAGCGTCAGGTTAACATATACGCATTAGGTAGTGGGGTTTCCACCGTTTAAAGCCCCATCCCTCACTATTAAGTCCTGTATGTATTTATGACACAATGCGAAAGGACGGACAGAGAATAATTACACATGGTTAGCGCGTTTTTTAACTTAAATATGAAATTCTTAATTTTAAAAAAAAATCTTAAGATTCATGATAATACATTGTAAACAAGTTATTATCAATTGTGCATGTAATGTCCTATTCTAGCACTTGCAGAACTGCTTGTGTGCAACAGGTCAAATACCAAATTATATGCTGACAAATAAATGTCACTTGCTTATTAGCTAATAACACTCATTAAACTATGGAGGAAAGTCCACGAATAAACCCAACACTTAAACCAAGATAATTTGAAGTGTCAAAGGTAGAAAACTGGTAGAATTTGATTGATTCACTTCAAGATAGATGAACCAAATCTGACCTCACACATTTTATCAGTAGATTATTACCTAGAGTTAACTGTAAAGCAAATCAAAGTAAAGGATGGTATTAGTTGTTCCCTAGACTAATTAACTACTACTATAATAGTAATCTAGAGTTATTAGTATGTCAAGTCTGAAGTAGTTATATAATCCTGTTACAGAAACCTCTTTGACTGAGGCAAAATATGAAATAGATAATGCAATTTTCGACATTTCCTTAATATTTAGAACACTTTGAAATTAGAATTTGTAGTTTAAGCATCCAGGCTACACCAATGAATTTCGTATCATTGATTTTGTAAAGCTTGATACTTTAGACAATTAAATACATATTAAAATCTTCCTTTACTATTTCTAATTTCTTTTCTATATGTGCTTTTTTGTTCACTTCAGAGATGCTGACAAAGTATCCTCATACACCTTTAATTTTTTCCTAATATATTCAGCACATTTACGTATTAAATAAATATTTAAAATTCTTATCAAATATTTTTTGTCAATTATATTATTTTAAAGAAAAAGAACATTAAACTCCACGTGATCGTATTAGGTATTAACCCTACGTTCTTGTCACCTTTTCTTAAATTTGAATCAAGCATGTGTGGTAAATTTAACTCTTATATTCTAATATATTTTAATTCCTATATTCCATAGAAGAAGAAAGTCTAAATTTACTTACTAGAATAATTCCTCTATAGTTATTATGATCGTTTCAATATCTTGTCTTTCTTTGAAAAAAACGGATCCGGTACAATTGTATGACTTATCATTTAGAATTAGAGTAATTCTAATTAGAGTAAAATTCAGAATCAGAGTATAAGACTTAATAAGGCATTAATTTATTGTATAAAATCAATGAAGAATTCATTCAGCATACACAATACAAACACAATTATTATTATTTATGCTAAGGGTTTCAAAAATCCCACGCAACTTAGCATTAGCTCACTTGAACCTAAAGGGTATATGCTTTTCTGATCAAACTTTTTCCGACCCTTTTTGGATCCATCTATAGCTGTCTTTCTGTAGTAAGTTTACTTCACATATTCGACATTTTTACAGAACTACAAAGCATCCTTCTTTGATGGGAATTCAAACTTACTCAAATGAAGGGGGACTCTCCTGTTCAAGGATATATAAATTTAACATTTAATGTGCATGGCCTCATAAATGTAAAAGGTTAAAATATCAAATAGTAACCAATCTCATAAATCCAGCAAACAAAACAAATCGTGTATTGATCAGGTAGAAGGAGTCAAATTTAATATAAAGAAATAAACACATGACCACGTGATCATACAAAGAGTACAAACATGTCAAGCAAAAATATTACCCGACAATAGGTTGTATGAATTTGCAAACAAAGTCATTATAACTATCATAGACTTTAAACGGGGTTGTTGAAATCTTTGTAACATCAACTTATTTGTAAATAGCTTGCCTCGTACTCTGATCGTACTCTGAGCTTGCTCTTTTGTATCGATTCAGCTGGGAGACATAAACACCATATGTAGGTGATAGTGATATATTATAACATACAAGTAAATTGGGGGAAGTTGACGATGGAAAAGCTGAAGTCATCTCGTTTATCATACAGTTTTGTTATCAGCTGGCCATTATCGTCTATAGTCAGTAAAACATTCAAATATAAAATAGATGTGGCAGACTCTGCATTGTCTTTTATTTTGAGTTCACTGGGATATATCGGGTCGACATATGAATGAAATTAACTATTATTAATTGATATAACGTCGTCAATATATCTAAATGTTAAAGAACTGCGAACGATAGTATTGTTCTGCCGCCTACCTCCAAGTCAAATTTCAGAAGTTAACATATTTGAATGATTTTTAATATTTTATAGATATTTATGTGGATTTTCATAAAAAATAAATTATTTGGGGAAACTAAAAGAGATAACTCTTTAATTTTGGTAAATATTGCGTTTTTCACTATAGAAATCAACGGAAAACGGAAAATATTTTAAAAACATCTCTCTCTCTCTCTCTCTCTCTCTCTCTCTCTCTCTCTCTCTCCCCACCGTGAAACAAAAAATCCTTTTTATGAGTTTTATAACTTTTGTTATTTGACAAATTCATGCCAAAGCTTTTGTTGTTTCACGGGGGGAACATATGTTTACAGGCAAAAAACTGCGAAAATGGTCATTTTATTATTATCAATTTCATATAAGATTACAAATAATATAAGGTCTTTTATCAATCTTTTATGTTGAATTTTACACAAGTTAAACATACGGAAAATTTTAAGGGTCATTTTTCCATTTCCATACGTTTTTGAAAATCTAGCAATTTTTAAAGCCCCCCCTTTTTTTTAAAGAGTCGTAAAAAGGAGCAATTAAGTTTCTAACACTGGTTTTAAAATTATTAATCAATTAATAATCAACTCTTCTTTAAATTCAGTCAAGTTTTAATGTCCAAACTGCCATTTGTATTGAATTAAATGGGTGTAAAATGTAGGCGGGAATCGAGGGTTAGCGTGCGTGGTTCTTGAAGACACAGCAAGAGACTTCTTTCTTCTTTTCATGTAGAAGTTTTTGAATAAATTCTCATTCATGTGAATATAAAAAAGGCTCTAATAAAAGAGCACAAGTAGTGTCCTTCTTTTTCCAACAGATTGTTGGAAGAACTGGTTTCTAAAGACTACAGAGATATTCTCAATGAGGAACTCAAGCATCTTTAATTTAAATATCAACTTTTGAGTACTCATATAAGATCAGAATGGTTTTTAACAAAGTAATTTATTAGCTCACCAATCACAAAATGAGAAAATTTACAAGTTTCTTTTTTATTGAGGAAGTAGTTGTCTATGCTGTCAAAAAGCCTGCTCTTTTAGGCAATCTATCAGACATGTCTAACCAGAGTCTGGTAATAGATACAATTACATAGTCATCTCAGTTCTTTTGCCAATATTTTTGATAGTTGTTTATAACTTTTGACCTAAATGAATTTCCACTTGGTTTATTTAACTGTTACAAATTGAGATATTTCTATCTCTTAAAGAGTACAGTAATTTATCATAAGTACTATATATAGACTGTTCATTTTAAGTAATTTTTTTCCTAAACATATTTTAAAGAAAGATAACTTTTGCTGATGGATGCATTTTTCTCCTTATATCCTTATAAGCACAGAAAATAATGTGATATTCTGACTTATAAAGCAGCACTTCATTATATTTTCTTATATGAATTCAATATATATGACACTAAATATTATTTTCATATATAAATCTTATTATTCATTTTACGCTGTGATAATAAGTTATTGTTCTTTCTATTCGCTGTCTGATTTTCTTCATATCAAGTTAAGACTTAAAATTCATTTCTGATAAAGTAAGCATTGCTTCATACTTCATACTATTTTCCATTTGAATTTAATGCTATTCTTGTTGAAGAAAACCAATGTTGGAATTTTTTATTTTTTTATGAAGGGGGGGGGGGGTTAGAGAAGAAGGTCATCACATCTTAAAATTTGCCCCTCCCTATATGTAGTTCCATGCTTCATATGATGAGGGGATAGTGACACTATTGGAGGAAATTTGAATCTACTCGACATAGAAAAGTTTCAAAGAACTGAGTTTTCTGTATCAATGTATCTTCTCAGAATTTTTTTTCAAATGAATATGTAATATGTTCACTATTAATTATCGTTGCTTTGAAGACGATATGATGTATCTCCCCCCCCCCCCCCCCCCAAAAAAAAAGAGATATGGATATCATAGAAATAAGTTCCTTTCTTTGGATTCAGATCATTGACTTGCATGCACACAAAACAGATAAGATAACGGAAAACCACTCCTGACTCTCTCAAAATGTTAATAGATGTTTCCTAAGTGTGCTCTATAGAAAGAGGATATTCATCTCGTAAAGTTGGACATGCTCCTGACTGTAATCCAGCGACTGTAGACAACTAAAGAAAAGCCATCATGATAGCAAAATACAAGGTGTGAATCATGCAGCCAACTGGAAAGTTAGAAAAAATCTCGAAAGATACGGAAAAAAATTAAAGATAAACAGCTGATAGAATTGAGGTGAATAAAACGTTGTCAAATAACATGGACACATACTTTATAGAAAACATCAGGACTTTTATTAATCTTAGATAAATGATGCGCGAAAATATTTCATTCTTATGGACTTGCATGTTTATTCACTTCTCAGAATTGTTTCGAGTCTCAATAAAAATACAGCTAATAAGAAGAAACAGGACACCTAAGAATATTTAAGAAACAGAGTATTGAATGTTTTGATAGGGACTTTTCTCACTCTTAGTTAATTTATATGCTATCCCACACGTGAAATAAAGTACAAGGTAAGGTAACGGCGGAATGTGGCTACTTATTCGAAAAAAGGGGGGGGGGCAAATTGTGATAGATTGCAACAAGGAACTTGAAATATTATTTTATAACCGGGATTGATTGTAATTAAACTCATACAGGGAGGCTACAAGACGGTGACAAAGTAGAAGATTTTACCAATTTTCCCAATGCTGATGAAATTTTGTCAAATTTGAATTACTTTTTACCGCAGAAAACATAGAGCACAAGCTGGCCTATCTGAGATTTTTCATACACAAATGTATTTGATACTGGAGCCAAAAATATATAAATTTGGTAGATAGGTACTAATAAGCTTGTGCTCTATGTTTTGTGAAACAAAATGTACTTTAAAGTTGATAAAAATTTGAATAAATTTGATTTTAAAAAATTGAAAATTGACAAATTTTGCGACCTTCCAGTGACCTCTGTGTATCATATAATTTGGAATCAATACTCATTTTGTAACAGGGATGACAGCAGGCTTTCCATGATAAATTATTGCGACGTTCTGAAAACATCACAAACCAGGTTTAGCCTATCTTGTCCTTTCAAGCCCAACTACAAAGGTGGCAGGGGATAGTTTTGTACTAAAGAACAGTTCAAATTTCTTTTTTAAAAAAAATGAAATATTCCCTGTATGATATGATATTTAATGTAGAAAATGAATTGAAAAATTATGGGATACATGTGCAGTGTGGCAGAGTGCTTGCAGAGAAAAATGATGTGCAACATGTAAGTGTCACTATGATGCTTAGCATATACAGAGTTGTAAATGCGAAACTAAGACACGTGGTGACGTTTTTCATACTAATTGTTAGGCCATTATTTACACACTGAATTGTCGACGGTTTTTTTCCGTTATTTACCGATCATATGCATGACAAGGAGCACTCAGCGGGTGTGACCGGTAGGCAAGGGATGCTCACTCCTCCATGGCACCTGATCCCACCTCTGATGTTTCTGGAGGTCCGTGTTTGCTCTGCTCCCGATTTGTATTGTTTTAATGGACTTTGAGCTTGAATACTGTTCGTTATCTCCATATTTCATTCAATAAAAATGGAAGTCTGAAATTTTCGTATTTTGTGATTGGTCATCAACAAAATTACTTCGTTAAAAAATCCCTGATTCTACACACAACTACTCTTAGGTTGGTATTGAAAGGATGCTGGATTTCCTCATTGATATTTATGAAGTCTTCGGAGACCAGGTCTTCCAACAAGCTTGGAATTCCAATGGGCACTACTTGTGCTCTTTTTAGCCGACTTGTTTTTGTATTCGATATATCCCAGTGAACTTGAAATGAAAGACACCACAGAGTCTGTCACATTTGTTTCATATTTGGATGTTTTACTGACAGTAGAAGGTAAGGGCCAACTAATAATCAAACTGTATGATAAACAAGATGACTTAGCTTTTCGATCGTCAATTTTCCTTATTTATGTAGTAATATTCTGCTATCACCTGCATATGATGGTGTTTACGTCTCTTAACCTATTCGATACTCAGGAGAGGCAGGATACTGACAGATAAGTTGATTTTACAGGGATTTCAACAACCTCCTCTAAAGATAATATTTCGTAAATTTAATGGTCTTTATAATGACCTTGTTAGGAAATATAATCTATCATTTGAGTCGTATTTTGGCTTTCGTGATTCATACAAATTGTTAGGCCTTTGATTTATACTTAATTTAACTACTGAGTGTTCCGTTTACCTGATCAATGTATAGGGCTTACTGCACGCGTGTTACCACACACAATATTGTTATATACCAGTACTTTGACTTTTCAAATAAAAATCATTCTTATGAAAATTTTAAAGCAATAAACACACATTCCTATAAATCACTTTGAATATTAATTTTTTATAATCTGAAGTGCTAAATTTGTTCCTTTGTGACAGCTTATCAAAATCAACAATGCTGTCTATAAAAAATCTCCATTAAACGACACTTATTTACTTAAATACCAAAGCATTCCTTACTTATGGTTCCATAAATTCTAACAGTGATGGAGATCTAGAGCGTCGAAAGAGAAAGAACAATACAAATCACAGTAGAATATCATTATGCAATGTTATCCTAATGCCAAAATGATAGTGGAAGTTGAATGATCGAACACAACATGCTTAGTGGTCGACACAAAATCAGGATTACTGGCATCGCAAAGCTAAGAGAAGGATATAGAGAAGTTTAAACAGTAATAAAAGACATCTAATTACTGTAGATTCCTCATTTTTTTTGTGAGTACTTTATATATCGAAACGGCTCTTTGACGTCATATAGCGAAAGCAATAATTCGCGAGTGGATGGTTGTTCAAGAGATTTTATATGTATATAAGTACCAAAAAAAAATAAAAGCGAGTACATTTATTTGGCGAGTTGTGCTTCTCGCGAAATTACGCGATAATTAATTCCTCGCGTATATTTTGGAATCTACTGTACATCCTTGAAGATTCAAAATGCATTCAAATCTAACTATAGGCATATTCGGACTATGGTAGTAAGTATACACCAATCATGGCAACGTCCACGTGACAGTATTAAAATTGAAAAACAAAGAGAAAGAAAGAAGCTAGATACAGAACGCTTCAAAATGAATGAGGAGATCACTATTGCAACCCTTTACAAGCAAGTATGAGCAGTGGAATATTGAGACAAAAACGTCGATCACTGAGAAAAGCACATCAGAAATAAATGAAAAAAAATATCTAGTGATGTCAAAAGAAAGAGTAAAAGTCACTGATCAACTCGACATGCAGACATGGACGAAGAGATAAGAACAATGCATAAACAAGCCAAAGAAGATTACGTGAACAAAGAATATGAAATTCTGAAGAAAAAAATTATGTAGTACTTAAACAGCTTTGTCTCAGAAACGGAAATATTTTTTTGGAAAGAAAACATCTCATTCCGGAAAGTGCACACAGTTAAAAGATAACACGATCATGAGGAAAACCCCCCAGAAAACATGAAATGATACGCAGAAAACAAACAACAGAGACAAGAAGGAAACCTTAAGGTGTTAGGTGAAAAAGAGTGAAGATCTATAACGAACAGTGATCGATCTCATAAAAACTACAAACAATACAAATATGTGAACAGAGCATAAACACGAACCCCCAGGAAATTCCAGAGGTGGGATCTGGTGTCTAGAAGGAGTAAGCATCCCCTGTTGACCGGTCACACACTCCTTGAGCCCTATGTATTGATCAATTCCGTAGTTAAATTTAGTACAAAAACAAAGGCCTAACAATTAGTATGAAACAAGTCAGCGAAAATATGACGCAGTAAAATGTTTATATTTGCTAATAAGGTCATTATAACGACCATAGAATTTACGGAATACTGACTTTGAACGAGGTTGTTGAAATCCCTGCAACATCAACTTGTGCGTAAGTAGCCTGCCTCGGTTAAAAAATTGATCGTACTCAGAGCATGTTCTTCATTATCGAATAAGTTGGGAGACATACACACAATATGCAGGTGATAGCGGAATATTTCTACATAAATAAGGAAAGTTTACGGTGGAAAAGCTGATGTCATTTCGTTTGTCACACAATTTAGTTGTTACTTTGTCGTTGGCCTTTGTCTTCTCTAATCAGTAAAACATCCAAATATGAAACAGATGTGGCAGACTCTGTTATGTCTTTTATTTCAACTTCACAGGGATACATCTAGTCGACATATGAATGGAAATAACTATTGTTAATTCATAAAACGTTGTCGATATATCTGAATGTCGAGATGAAGGCCATGGCAAGTTTTTTTCTCCTTCTCATTTAGAAGTTTTTGAATATATTCTGTTTCATAGGAATATAAAAACAAGCTGGCTGATAAAGGAGCACAATAAGTGTCGATCAAATTCCAACAATTTGTTGAAGTTTCTCCTTAACAACAGTTAATATTTTGGTAAGGAGTAAAGATAGGGAATTGGTAGAGCATTTGCTGGACCCGACAATGTATCTTTCTTTTTAAGGATTTTTATGAAGTTTAGGAATCCAGTATGGGTAGGGTAGATCGAACTCAACTTGGTGACTAGAATGTTAAAAGTACGCGTATGAAACACTGAAATGTAATATTGAAGAATTTTATCCTTTGAAAATGAATTGCTAGTATATGTAGGTTTCCAGACGTGGAATTAAAACCAAGTTCTTCCAGAAAGAGTTGTAATAATGAGTCTTACAAACAACGACGACATTGTTACCAGCCTTGTCTGCTTGAACCATTACATATTGTTCATGTAGTCTCTCTAACTCTTTTATCAACTCCGATTTAGTGAAAACGGAAGGATAGATAGTTCGCATTTTGCCTTTTAATTTTCTTATACGATTCTTTAATATACCTCTAAAAAAATTAAGCCATTCTGATGAAGTGTTCAGTTCCTATTTCATATTTAGCCCAACGTCTGGCACAATCTTTGATAGAATTCAAAATAGAAATGAAGTTCTGTTGCCAATGGAAAGAACGGGGCTCACTGTATTTAGGACCCTTTACAATGAATAATTAATTTTAGGTCTTCATTTTCAACTGCATTAACTGTAATGATGTGTCCAGCGGGACTGTAGTTTAAAGAAGAAGAGGAAGAACTCTTAAAAGAATTTTGTTTTAGATGTTCGATATCTTGACACTGTAGGGCTTGTTTGTAATTGAAAAGTTTGGAAGCAATAGTTTGGGAATAGAGAATACACCGAAAAAGACCTACATAATGAAAGAAGAATGAGACATGCTCTGAAAAAGTAAAAACTGGAAAGTCAAGAGTACCTAATGAATTGTAAAAAGAGCAGACAGCGTAGGAAGCAGTTTGTATTGAACACATCACAGATTTGCTGAACAATATTTCCAATAAGAAATTATTCTTGAGACCGACGATTCAGTATTGGTTGTTCTACCAACAAAATTCGGTTATTGAACAAAACTTTGGCATCGTGCAATAAGGATAAAGAGCCAAAATAGCAAAGCTTCTGCTAAGAATAAACATGCTTAGGATAAGACGTTAGCATAAGCAAGAAATATCTAACGAAGTGTTTGCTGTAAAAAAAAAAAAGGACACGACCAACGCCATTTACATATCAAGAACAATTGTGGAGCACGAGAAGACCTGTGTTGTTAAGTGAGATTTCCCCAATAATCAGGCTACCCCAAGGAAGACTGGCTATATAGTGAGTCTTCCTCCCACAAGGCTCGATGTATAATAAGCCTTCCCCCTGGAAGACTGTCCATATATAGAGACTTCTCCTGGGGAAGTCTTACTATATTATCAGTCTTTCGGGGCAGAGGGGGGCTCACATTAAGGCCATTCTCCTCTCTCCCTTCTCAGCAACTTCTTCCACTTTAATTTAGAAAAGTCATATCTGGTCTTGTATGTATGAATACAGCTTGTTCAGTACTGACGTTTCTTCAATTTTAACAGTCGTCACGGTAGTTCATTCAACAGAGCGCTAGCTCCGTGATCGGAAGGTCGTGTGTTCGAATCACGGCCGCGACTGACCTAAATCGATAAACATAGGTAGCAACTGTTCCTTCGCCAAGCGCTCGGCACTTTGAAGTGAAAGTTGTGGGTCCTTCGGATGAGACTTTAAAAGTCAAGTCCCTGTGTCATGGTAGGCGTTGGCACGATAAAGAATCCTCACTGCTCAATGGCCCCGAGTGCGAGTAAAGGTCTAAATTTGAAGTCCTTCACCGGCATATGGTGATATATCTATATGAGTGAAAAATTCTCGCAACGGGACGTAAAACAACATACAATCAATCAACTTTAAAAAATCATCCTTCTCCGGAAATAGCCTTAGAAACCTAACGACAATTAAGCATTTACTATAACTTTGCATTCGATGTAAGATATACGATATAGCTAACAAACGTTGTATCTAAGTTCAAAATAACGTGCAAATATTATATCTTTACATGTTTTCCTGCCGAATTCTACGGAAGCCGGTTGGTGCCAGGTAGAAAAAATATTTTATCTGGCGGCCGCCAAATAATTATCTGGCGGCCGCCACATAAATAACTGGCGGCCGCCAGAAACTTATCTGGCGGCCGCCAAATAATTTTCTGGCGGCCGCCAGATAAAAAGATCTGGCGGCCGCCAGATAACTTATCTGGCGGCCGCCAGAAAGTTATTTGGCGGCCGCCAGAAATTATCTGGCGGCCGCCAAATAATTATCTGGCGGCCGCCAGAAATTATGTGGCGGCCGCCAGATAACTTTCTGGCGGCCGCCAGATAAGTTATCTGGCGCCCGCCAAATATTTATCTGGCGGCCGCCAGAAAGTTATCTGGCGGCCGCCAGATAATTTCTGGCGGCCGCCAGATAGGTTTCTGGCGGCCGCCAGATAAGTTATCTGGCGGCCGCCAGATCTTTTTATCTGGCGGCCGCCAGAAAATTATATGGCGGCCGCCAGATAAGTTTCTGGCGGCCGCCAGATAAGTTTCTGGCGGCCGCCAGATAGGTTTCTGGCGGCCGCCAGTTATTTATCTGGCGGCCGCCAGATAATTATTTGGCGGCCGCCAGAAACTTATCTGGCGGCCGCCAGATAAAATATTTTTCTACCTGGCACCTACCGGCTTCTGTAGAATTCAATTATCTACACTAAGAATAAACGATAAAAACATTAAAAATAGATTGCCGCGAAAAAAAAAAAAAAAATCTTTAAAAAAAACCCAGTTGAAATGTAATTAAGATATATCATATCCGATATATTTGAAAGGGGGAGGGGTATATTTTAGCTGACACAATTTACTAAAGTTACTGAGCTAACATTAAGCTCTTATACAAAAGGAAAAAATTGACTGAAGAGCGTAAGCAGATTTCAAGACCATCGTTGCAAGTTGCAGAAAGCATCCAATGTGCATACACAGTATATTAACAATATGAATAAAACCCAAACAAAGCATGTTGAAGGGAAGTGGTTGTGGAGGAAGAGACACTATACACTCAATGACTCACTATATAGCTGGTCTTCTGGGGGAAGTCTCATTATATGACTCCTGTACCAGTATTTCGATTCCACCAAAATCTTATTGACATCGTATCATGCACCAGAATCTCAGTGACCAGGCCAGAGTAGTCAAGAAACTGTCCTGGAAGCAAACAGCTCCTATAAAATACAATGAATCAAGAGAGAAGTAAGGAAAAAGGTGCTTTCATCTCACTTCTACAGCGAATGCATTATGTGAATTTTAAAATATACCCTTTAAGGTTTCACTATCAGAAACCATGTTATTAACAATTAATTTTTGATATGCTGATGATCCTGTCCTTACTGGAAAATTGGATAAAGATCTTTAGCATTATCATCGTGACAGGGCTGACATATTGGAAAACAATCTCAAAAGCCATTTGCAAGAAGTAAAAACAAAATTCGCAAGATTAATAAATCTCAAATGATCTGTAATGCAGCAAGTGTACAGTGTAAAAGTTAAAGTATTTTGGATCTTAGAACATAAACACTGCTATGATTTTGAATGCAATTACTAGTACTCTATGAACAGAAATGTGGTCCTTGGGCCACAATGTTCATCTAACTAACTTAAGTTCTGTTGTTCTCGAGGGAATTTTAAAAAGATGTTACTCTTTTATATTCCCATGAAAAATTGTGATCCCCATCGTGGCCCCATCATAACTCTAAGGGGTCTCTAAATCCACACACCATGGGATTGCTTCAATAACAATTATGGAGAAAAAAATCTGTTCCTGCATACATACATAATAAAAAAATATCTACCCCCGTTTTAGCAAACTCTTAATTATGGTCCATAATTTAAAAAAAAATGTGTCAACACAATTTGGAAATGTTTGCAAAGTAATGGGTCTACTGGGGTTCTTGGGAAGATTTTTGAAAAGGTTTTTTTTTCTAGAGAGTCCATGTATAGCATCGTGGCCCACTCTACCCTCGGGGCACATAATTTGTATAATTTAGAATCTACATTATGTCAGAAAGCTTTCACATTTTCATTTTTTCTGATCCAGTTGTTCTTGAGAAGATTTTTAAAGATTTGTTCCAATATATTCCAATGTAAAATATTGATCCCCTGTTGTCCCCCTACCGTACCCCTTGAGGTTATGATTTGAAAAATTTAAAATCTAGATTATGTCAGGAAGCTTTTATGAAAGCTTCAACTTTTCTGTGGTTCTTAAAGATTTTTAAAGAATTTGTCCTATTCATTCCAGTTTAAACTTTATCCCCTATTGTGGCTCCATCCTACCCCCAAGAAGCCATGATTTGAACAATTTAGGATTTTTACTATGTCTGGAGGCTTACATGTAAGTTTTATTTTTCTGGTCAAGTGGTTCTTGAGAAGAAAATTTTTAGGTTTTTTTCTGTATGATATATTTCATTGTAAAAGAAGGTCCCTTGCTATTGCCCTTACCTACCTCATAGAACCATGCTTTCAACAATTAAACATCTACACAACCGTACAAAATATCAGAATTACATAAAAGTTTCATTTTTTCTGGTCCAGCAGGTCTTGAGAAGAATTGTTCCTTTATGATATACTCCAAAATAAAATTTGATTTCCTTTTGTGACCCCAACCTATCCCTTGGAGTGGGGAGGCATAATTTTAACAATTTAGAATTTATAAAATATCAGGATGTTTTCACATACATTTCATTTTTTTTCTGGTCCAGTTGTTCCTGAGAAGATTTTTTAAAGATTTGTTTCAATATATTCCAATGTAAAATGTTATTCCCATATTGTGACCCCTACCACGTGGGCCATGATTTGAACAATTTAAAATCTACATTATATTAGAAAGCCTTTTATCCTTTCTGGTCCAGTGGTACTTGAGAAGGAAATTTTTAAGGATTTTTTTTTTACTATTTATTCTAATGTAAAATTTTAATCCCCTAATGCTGTTCCACCCACCCCTGGAGGCCAAGATTTAGACAACTCGGAATCTATACTACATGTATGTTTGGAAAGTAACATATAAGTTTCATCTTTTCTGGTCAAGTGGTTCTTGAGAAGAATTTTAAAGATATTTTCCTATATGATGTATTTCTATGTAAATCTTGGTCCCCTAGTGTGGCTGCACCCCATCCCCGATAGCCATGATTGAACAATCAATTAAGAATCTAAACTACGTCTGGAAGTTTTCAAGCCAGATTCATCTTTTCTGGTACAGTGGTTCTAGAGAATTTTTTCCCCCAATATGTTCAAATGTTAAATTTGATTCCCTATTGTCACACTTACCCATGATTTAGATTCAGGACCATGATTTAGATTCTATATTATATCAGGAACTTTTCAGGTACGTTTCATTTTTTTTAGGTCCAGTGGTTCTGGAGAAGTTTTTTAATGACCCTACTATATTTTTGCTTTTTCTTAATTATCTGTCCTTCACCCATTACCCAAGGAGTCTTTGGGCCATCTTTGGTTAAAATTGGTCCAGTGGTTCTCAAGAAGTTGAAAATGTGAAAAGTTAACGGACGGACAAACAGCTAGACAAAGACGGCGTCGGGCAATGGGTATTCAGACAAAAGGACTGAACAAAATCCTCGATATGTGATAGGGCACTTGAAGGCTGTCCTCCCATCATAAAAATTAAGTTCCTAATATCATTCAAATTCCCTGCACAGAAGTCCTTCTACAAGTCAAAAATTTAACAGATGGGCTTCTTTTGTAAATATCATGTTAATAAAATACGATTGATGGGTTTGAGCTTGAATAGGTACCATATTGCTGAGGTGGCTACTCCTATGAATTTAACGTTCCACTGTTTTTTGTTAATGTTCCTAATATTTGTGTCCTGAGAGTTACATCCCAGAAAACTATAGTTATGAAGCTGACCAAAAAGAAATTGACATACCACTTTTCCAAGTAAGAAATATTTAAGTACAAATTAGAGATATTTAAGTACAAATTATATGCCCTTTGCAATGGCAAAATTTTTCAATAAATCTAGCTCTATCTTATATCCACATTTTGAATTTACCTGGTGGCAGTAAATACAAAATTTACATGACAACTACACACAAAAATTTGCCTTTAGTGGAACTTTTATGCTTATTTTAAAATGGAGAAAATTGTTATGCTGTAAAATAAATTAAAATGGGTTGATCTGATTGGTTTGAAACAACTCTATTCCATTAACAGAAATTTTCATATTCAACATAGAAATACACCGTCAGGTGGAACACCTTGTCACTGATTATATACTAGTAATCTTGAAATAAAATGAAAAAAGCTGGACCATTTTTATAGTTTATTTTGATGTTTTTCACCATGAATAAACTGTATTTTAAAAAAAAAACAAAAAAAACAAGCAAATAACAATCCTAACTGCGGTATATCATGATGAGTTAACAATTATTTTGTTCAACTCCACAACAGATCATGACATACAATCAAGCACTGGTATATACTTCCAAGAAAACAATAAATTAGTACTAGTACATAAATAATCACAAATTACACAAAATAAAGTCAAAAATTAACTTTTAATTTTAAATGCAGCTAAATGCCTGCAGATCAATTTCATTATAACTAAAACCTGAGCAATTTCTGTATTTCATGCATGCATATGTAAACAATGAAAATGCATCATAGAAGTATTTGGTTCTTCTGAGTTATTTGAACTAATAAAGAAGTATTCTAAACTTTTCTTTACCAAGCTTCACACACAGAATAACTCTGGAATACAATATATGAATATTTAGGCATTTATACCACATCAATTTCAAAATAAATTGCACAGAATGAAACTGCACCATTCCGTCAACTGAATGGTCACTGAAAGGTCTGGAAATGTGGCTATATGACAAAACTCTGCCATTCAGTCACCTTGCAGTAAACTTTCAGTCACCTTTCATTTAATTGAATGGCATAGTACATAAATACTACCTGAAGTCTCCCTGTAAACTAGCAAAATATTATAAAACAAAACAATGTTTATCTAAGTGTGTATTTTATCATGAACACTAGAACTTTACATTTGTGATGACATATCTTTTATATCTATATCAAGATCCCGAATTATCATAATCATTAAGGTATACAGAATTTTTAACTAGCATGTACAATACATGAAAAATAAATTAGAAAATGTGACACAGGCTAATTATTCAATACACAAGTCTCAATACTAATTAGCATTTATTGTTAGGTTAATTAAACTGATTGAAAATGTTGTTATACATGTTGTAATACCAAATATTATGATATCATTAACATGTTGCTTTGATGACATTTGTTTCTGTGTTTTGTTCATGCCTTATATTCATCAATTGAAAGAAAATGGGTGAACAAGCTTAAGCTGTAAAAAAAAAAACCTATGGTTCCACAAACAAGAAAGTGAAAATTAAATTTCAATTAGAAAACAATTTTCTTTGTTATTTCAGTTAACATTATTGTATAGTTTATGTAAATTTTCTAAAATTTGCAACAATCTCACCAAGATTGAAATTATTTGTCTATGAAATAGCAGACATATACCAAAGAGGGTAAAAATGATCATTTCTCCAAACTATAACATCATTTTTCTATGTAAGTGGGTCTTTGCTCCATTTTTTTTTTTTGAATTTCAAAGTATATCTTCAAAGTAGGTCTAAAAATATACATTTTTGCTTAAAAACATGGAGTAAGGACCCACTCTACCTTGCAAATACACTGTTATGTCACAAAATTTGTATCTTTATGAGAAATATTTGAAGTCCAGTTACTCAAAGGTCATATTATAAACAAGATTTAAGTGCCGCTACATGTACCTGTAATGAGCTGTGTAGTGTAGTGGTTAGCATATCAGTTTCCAACAAAGAAAACTGATACTTAGGATTTTTATTGCTTTGGTTCAAACCCCAAAATATCTTTTGCTATTTTTTAATCATAAAATAATTTTTGCCACAAAAAAATTGTTTGTCATTATTTCATACCTTTCAATTCTTAGAACTTTGCTCCAAATACTTAGTTCAACAAAAGAATTTGATTTTTTATACATTAGAAGATATGTAGGAATTTTGCACACCTTGTTCGCCCATCTTCTTAAAAGAAAGTGCTACAATCACCGATTAGAGCAGTTTCATAATTAAAAACACTGCAATATGTAAGTATCATGCATAGGTTGATAATTCATTCCTGAAGTAATTTGACAGACATAAGTTTTTCTGATTCCCCATGTTCAAGATTCTCAATCATTCTAACAGGTTGTATCTTTAGAAAGTGTGCACTCTCATCTGAATAAAAAAAATCCCAGAAATTAAAAATTCCACCTCAGAATGTATATCTTCTCCATTCATAAATACTATCTCAAGATCTGATCCCAGTAATAACAATTCACTTAAGTTCAAGACAAAATCTGAGTATACATGTACCTTAATGATACTGAACTACCAGACACAATAGAAAGACTGCATGAAGCAAAATTATTTAGTAAGTACTAACTTGAATAACAGAAAATGATTGTATGCGAATTAATACATCTCGTATTGAATTCAAAAGAATTCATGACAATCAAAAATAGTTAATAAATAAAATACAATAAAATACACATGAAAAATTAAAAAACAACAATAAATTCGTCATTGAATTAATACATCTGATACTGAATTCAATAGAATTCATTGTAAAAATAGATTTCATTGTAAAAATGCTATCAAAATATACATAAAAAAGCAACACTAGACCTTTTTGAACCTTTCACTTTGCTAGATCTCTCTTGAAAATGACAAAATATGCATGTGCCTAGTACGATAGGGAGAAACTCTTGCTAAAAGTATGTCTTTAACATAATTGTACCAACTAGAAACTGACCAGTCAGCAAAGGCTGTTGTACATTTCTTAATACAAGGGACTAATAAGAACTTCATACTTTTAACATTGATTTTTATATTCAATTCTTAAAATTATGATTCAAATAAACATAACTACTTCAATCAAATTGGCCCAAACATGAATTTAGTCAGTACAAACATCCCTGATACAGTAGCTTTAACTTCAAAACCGACAATTGTTGCAATAAGAGCTGTTAAATGATCTTAATTTGACAAGTCAAGATTAGTCTTTAGGCATTTGAAGGTAATTCATTTAAAGTATGGACCATTTTTCAGAATTATCTCTCTTTGTTCATTCTTACAAAGTCGGGAATCCTGCCTTAACGCCCTTACCCCAATATTATAAAACCAACTGATATCCGCTTTTTCTCTTATCTCTTGCCTTTTTTCAATCAGTATTGTTTTTTTTTCAGAATTCTTTGACAAAATTATTTGTATCTAACCTCTTAAATATTAAAAAAAATATTCTCCAAGCCAGGTTTACTTTTTCATCTCTATGAACCCCTCAAATATTTGTTTTAAAGAATGGTTCTAGCCAGAGAACAAGTTCTGAAATAGTCTACTGAAAGCACCATGGAGTAAATTAAAATGATGAACATGAAATAGGCATCTTAACATTGATTATTCATGTTAGACATTTTAAGAATACAAATGCACCAATACAATGAAAAGGTTTCTAATGAGCAAAAATGAACAGCATTGAAGTAACATATTTCTTTTTACGATATTTCTTAAATATTTTCATATAATTCAGATCTAAAATTCTACACATGCACATTGTTTATTGGGTCATTTAATTAAAATTACGTCTACATGAGACACTACCCACACACCCATGCACACCTTTTCATCACATTATATCTACTATATTTCAGATCTAAAACTCCACAAAATTGTTCTTGCTGTAATGATTTAAAATCCATATACTTTAACATCACATAATTCACACAAATAATTGTTCAATATACATTAATCAAAGCCATGTCTCCACTGACTGTAAGATTCACAGGAAATTGAAATTCTTGGTAACCTATTTTTTTTCCAAATGCTACAAGCTTTTTATTTCACATAAAAGACAGAGTAACAAGAGTGAGAGAGAGGGGAATAAAATTTCCCACCATACTATACAATATATCTTGGAATTCTCTCTACATTTCAAGATGAAATTTAACATATTGCAATTGCTATTATTAATTTATCAACACATTTATATTACAGAGAAATGACAACTTTTGTGTACCATGGGACTAGATTTAAACAAAGACTTGTACTTCTGCTTTTGAAAATCAACAAAGTACTTGAGTTTACACAAACTCCATGGGTATGTTTTTGTGCAAAGTGGAACTTGATGAGAAATATTGATACCATTGTATAATATTTTCACATAGTAAGGATTAACCTTTTCATAAATGTTTCTGTAAATTTCTATGGCAACATGTGACCCTGGGTGGGTGACCTTGACATTGCGATACCTAAATGATGACATCAAGTATGAAATAAAGGCTCTATCAACAGCATAGATGAAAACCTTTTCAAAAACATCTCTTATCATTTGGACATTTTTAAAAAACTCTTGTAACCATGGGAATGTATGCAGATCTGTTAGCTGTTGACATCCATGATGGCCACTGCAGGATTTCATTCCTTTGTCCATTAAAAGTAAGGAGTTCTGGACAATATTTTCTGCTGTTTTATTTCTAGATTTTTGAGAAAATGAAGAGCAAATATTTGGCAGGACATTAGAATAAAAATGGCCAGTTCCACTATCCGCTTGGGTGTGTTTCATAAAGTGTTGATCAAGATAATCAGTCAGATTGGGTTGAAAATTACATTCTAATTTTATATCCTTCCTTTTAGACACCTTAGTGATTGCATCTAACATCTGAATATTTACATTTTTAAAATGTTTCTGTGGTAACATACCATGCAGAAATGATATAAGACTTGACAAACTGTCTTTTTTATCCAATGAATGAATTCTAAAATGTTTAGGGGCAACATGACTAGCTTCAATATTCCATTTTTCCATATACAGTGAAAAGTATTGTTTTCCTAACTCATGGAGCTGATGATGAGCCAAGGGATGCAATTCTCCCTTCTTACAATGAATACTGCTGTTTGTGATGGGAACATTTTGAAAAATTTTGTGAAGAGCTGTGTTTTTCAGATGATGAACTTGAGCTAAGTAATGCCTGCTCTCTGGAACTTTGACACAGTTTGGGATATTTTCTGAGGATGTAATGCCAGGCGTGAGAAGAATGTGGACCTGTTCTAAGCTGAATCCATCTGGTATTGGACCTACAATATAATTTAGTTATTGATTAAAAATCAAACACATTTTTAAAATATTAATCAACCTCTAACCATCATACATATTTATTATGAACAGGAAAGCAATCATATGTACTGGGAAACAGTCTTTACTAAAAGAAAATACATTCTCACATCAAAGCCAATTCCCATTGTATCTGGGATCACCGAAAAACCTTGTGACCTTACTATCTTTATTTAGTCCATCACCAGCAGATACAAGTCAAACTGAAAGATAGAGTTTGGGGCTGTTTGGTACGTGTTCTGCTCTGTCATCAGTCTGTCAAACAGGTGCCAATATATAGGATTATCTGTCAGGTTTTATGCTAGGCTAGGTGTCCTTAAAATTGCACATGTGATTATGGTCAGGTCATAATTTTATACATGTACTTCTCTACATTTCACTCTCTAAATAAACAAATCTATATGGAATTCTTGTGAACAGCTAATTTATGCTCTTTTATTAAATCATATTTATCTAATAAATTAATACATATACACTGTACAAGATTTGAAAAACTGTCAAAAAGGTTATCATATATATTAGTCATGTGCAGATCTAAAGGGGGAAGGGGGGTGGATGGGTCCGGAAGTATCAGCATATGAAGTTTGAAAAAAATATCTTGAATAGTTTCTTTGAACTGAGCTAAATGCAAAGTGTGACAGAAGGACAGACGGAGGGATGGAAGGACAAAAGGACATAAGACAGACATGACAAACACAATATACCCCGGCCATATTCATGGCGGGGCATAAAAATTATAAAACAAAGTTTCTCTTATGATTAATCTTCAGTGTAAATCTGCTCACAGGGGCCTGTAACACACTATATATATGCTGGATTTTACATGATCACTATATATATAATGATCACATAAAATCATAGTATGTTCCCGGCCCATGTTCCCAGTATAAGGTTTTTATTTCGGAAAGGGTAAGACTTGTTACCACCAATCTCCCTCAATTTACATCATAATAAATGTTGGGAAAATGACCACCTCATATCCTAACAACAACCTTTTGACCTTGACTTTTCAAAGTGTGACCTGTAAATCAAACTACTGTTCCTATACATAAATTGACGTATTCAAAATTTAGCGCAATCACTAGGTATTGACATGTTGGCATATTCATGAATTAGCACTACACACTACCGCGCCATATATTGTATTCATAAAATGATTTAGCATGAATTAGTCATGAATTAGCGCATCGTTGTCCGCGCCAAAGCCACTAAAATACGAAGCCCGCTTTTTAAAGGACACATACAGTATGTCTTCTTTAACCACCCTCCAATAAAACAAGTAAGAAAAATTTAATTGGGGATTCATGCATTACAACTCATGCATGACCTTAAAATGAAAACAACCAAAAACTGTTGGAAAAAGTAGCATTTTGAAAGCACTGAACATACCATGGGTAAATGTCTATATTTTTAAACCACTGCAACACCTTTCATTGCAAGGATGGGGCAATTGTAATAAGTAACTGAATCAGCTGTAATCAATTACAGACTGCTGTGTAATCAGTGTAATCATGAGTAATCATGCATTCTTCTGATTACAATTAAGCAATTGTAATTTGATTACTCTGAAAAAGGTCTTGTAATCATGATTACTTTCTGATTAAAGAATTTCATTGAAATGAAAAAAATTATACACTGTATAAACAGAAACGAGAAAGTATCTTGTTGTAGTCTAGTTGTTTGCCAAATTCTCACTTTTACCCAGTAGAGCTAAAAATTATGATAATGTGTTATCACTCCTTGATACAAGAATCTAAACCTTAATTACTATTTTCACAAAGGTCTCAGCTGGTATCAGGAATAGCACAAGGATTATTCTAAGACATACTAAAGTACAAGCATGCACGTTATACCATTAAAAGGATAAAAATGCACCGTCTCTGTCAAATTTATGTGCTAATTTATAATGCAAAATGTTTTCCAAGAAAACTGATCCTGTGAAACTTGTTTTTTTTCCTCTGTTTAATAGCTTTTTACCTTACAAATTACATGTACCAGGTAATCATAATTATTTTTCAAATTCAGCCAGCTAATCATCATTAATTAAGGATTTACAGTGTTTCAAATTGAAAATTCATGCTCAGGAAATTATTTTTAAAAAAAAATTCTGTTGACTCTACAGATCCCTGAAAATCATATCCCTTATGTGGAATCAATTTTCATGTCTTTTCTTATGAATGTCAAAAAATTACACCCATGCAGTACTGGAATTTAACTTTCACAAAATTAACCATTTGGTACCTTTTTCTTGAAACTATACCTGTGGTTATTTGATTCGGTTGATGTCCATAACAGTAGTGTTGCAACCAGAAAGGCAACAACTTTTCTGTAGCAAATTTCCTAAAATCGCCCGAGTGCTCAGTCTGTCCTACACTTCTGATACGTCTGTGCAAGGTAGGAAGAAAGTTCTGCTGGTCTTCAGTTCCATGTGAGGTAGATAGCTTGTAATGGAGGAACACAACACACACTACAAAGAAAAGAACCATTGATACATGCGTAGGTGACACCATGAATGATGAATGGTTTGCCTTTACCAAATCACTTGGAATACACCTTTTAGCTCCATGCCACTATAACCACTGTGTTGCCAAAAATGAAAGTGGCATATATTATTTCTGTGCTACAGAAAATTTATTTTACCGGTAATTAAAAACAAAAGTTAATGAGTACATATTTACTTTTTCTGAGTATCATATTCAATTAAATATTAGTATATTCATTATCTTCAAAATTAAATATAAAGCTGGAATCTTGTCACAGAAAACACTATTCTACTTCTTTTTTTCCTTATTAAATTAATATCTGTGCAACAATGTTTCCACACAAAATCCATTCAGGGAAACCTGTTATATAAGCAAGTTGCAACAGAATCTGTCTTAAGTTCAGAAGATCCTAGTTTGAATTTTTATCCTTTTAATAAATTTATGTTATATGCAAAGCCTTATAGTTAAGGTTCATCATAACTCTTTTAATTCATACAAAATTTTGATGTTCTTATTTTTATATACCAAGATGCAGTACTTCAGTTTTTTATTGACTTGAAAGATCTTCAATGATGGATACTGAACAATAAGTATTACCTTAGGTAAAATATACAATTTACATTGATCAGGTTTCCATGGATATGGAGTGGTTTTGATATAATTTGCCCTAGGACATAAAATTCACACTCTATTGATCAATCTCCTACCACACAGCTGTAATTATGGCTGTGCAGTGACTAGCAAAATCCAATATAAATGATGTAAAACCCTACTTTTTTTATTTTGAAAAGTAAAACTCTTCTTAAAATAAAAAATAAAATGCATCTTATGTATGGGTGTGCCTGTCAACTTTGCCAGAGATACCAATCTTTCATACCACCTGGTAGATTTTTTCTTCAAAAAAGCACATTCTTATATAACTTTAAACAATATAATGACATTTCATGTAATGTTCTATGGATGTGTGTTGTAGTAGACTACAATATACACATTGTTTCAATACCTTTAAGTTCCTGGTTATGTTTACTTTTAATCTGATGTTCCTGGTTAAACCCATATGCATATTATTTACATGTATATCTGTAATCATTACTCTTAATGGTATCATGCACCTGTTACCTTTATGTGGTATGTAGCCAAGATACACTCTTCCTGTAATTGCTGTTTGTCAGTTTTAATTATAATGTAAAATAAATGTTCTTTAAAATGAAATGGTTTTTCCTATAATTTCTTAGTAGCATTTTTTTGTTAATATAGATGTATGACTGATTAGCTATGGGGTGTCCACACTGTGGCTTGAAGCTACAATTATAACCCTCAGATTTAAAATCCAACACTCTACCAACTGAGCTAAAGGGTTAACCCACTAGCTAGCACTAAAAGGAGCGTGGCCTCACTATTTACAACACATAGCCACTTTTACATTGTGGCCCCACCCTACCCTCAGGGTCATGATTTGGACAAACCTGAACATACATTACCTGTAGATGCTTACATATAAATATGACTGATCGTGGCTTTGCTGTTCTTCATCACAAGATTTTAAGATTTCTCCTATGTATTCGTATAGAAAACTATGATCTCTATTGTGGCCCCATCCTTACCCTAGGGGTCATGATTTGAACAAACTTGAATCTTTACAACCTGAGAATGCTTCCATATTAATATGATCAATCATGGCTTTCCTATTCTAGAGAATATTTTTAAAGATTTTTTCCTATTTATATCCATATAAAACTTTGATCACCCATAGTGACCACACCCTACCCCCAGAGGATTTGAAAAATTTGAATATACACAACCTGAGAATGCTTCCATATAAATATGACTAATCATGGCTTTGCTGTTCTTGAGAGATTTTTCCTATATATACCCGGGTCACCCATGTAAAATTTTGATCACCCACAGGGGGTCATTTTTTTAGCAAATTTGAATCTACACATGTTAGGAAGCTTTCATAAGTTTCAGTCCAGTGGTTCTTGAGAAGATTTCTAAATGACCCCACCCAATTTTTCCTTTTTCTTAATCATCTCTCCTTAGAAAAGGGAATAGCCCTTCATTTGAACAAATTCCCTTTTCCCAAGGAACTCTCTGCCAAGTTTGGTTGAAATTGGCCCAGTGGTTCTGGATAAAATGAAACTTGTAAAAAGTTTACAATGACAAAGACGACAGACAACGGACAAATTTTGATCAG
This sequence comes from Saccostrea echinata, assembly GCF_033153115.1. Classification (NCBI taxonomy): domain Eukaryota; kingdom Metazoa; phylum Mollusca; class Bivalvia; order Ostreida; family Ostreidae; genus Saccostrea; species Saccostrea echinata. Next base: position 1,994,127 of record NW_026889803.1, read on the forward strand.
AAAAACTTGAGACTTCGGCTCAGGTGAGCTAAAAATAGATGTGAATATTGAACATCAACGGCATTTTTTAGACTTTCAAAATATATTATAAGAAACCTTTTTAATTCCTTTAAATAATTCAATATCTATTCAAACACAGCTAAGTCAAATCTTCTAAAAAAGAAAAAGTTTAAGGAGGAATTGGACAACAAGAGGTACTGACATGGTGAAAAAGGTTTGAAAATTTATGTTTTCAAAAAACATTTTTCTAAGAAACTTTTTTTCAGATGCGACATAGTAAAAAAATTATCATGGCATCAAAACGATTCTAATCACAAATCACGCCTCCAAAATCAATTATAGATCCTTCCCTTTTAAGGTTGATATGTTTACTAGTAAGATGATTCATTAAGATCATCTTACAGTCAATCAGTTTTTGACCACAATGGTGAACTGCAAGCCAACAAAAATTTTGCTGACAGACTTAAAGCATGACAAAACAAAGGATATGACATCAGTTCTGTCTTTCCTCTTCCTCTAAATCTTCTTACATTAATCTACGCAGTGTGAAGTGAAGATGTATCTTATTTAAGAGGATTTTGGTTAAAGTATTAAAAGACAGCCAATGACTTATTCAATGAAATTACGTGTCAAATAGCATTGCAAAAAGCACTGCAAGTGGACAAAAATCTAAAGTTACATACTTTATATATGTACCTTGCATAATTAAAAACAGAGAGAATACACTTATTGTCTGGGTTCGAGGGCTAACATGCCTTTTATTGGACCCAAGAACCAAACTGTTTGCCTGAGGTCATTAGGCCAAAGGCAAACAGTTTGTTTCGAGGGTTCGGCAAAAAATGTTTGTCCAAGAACACAGTCAATAAATGTTTTGTATTATATAACTTATACTTTTTACCATAATGTATCTTGCACTGGCTTCAATGTTTGCAATGAATATGACAAAATTTCTCTGTAAATTTGGTTTACCTGCACTGCAGATTTGACTTGATCATTTCTGCCACTGTTGAACACCAAAGAATGCAAATAACGTATTATTAATAGCTGATCCTGCCTATGCTTGACATAAAAGAACATCACATCAGTCCAAATCTCATCCAACATTTCACAGAGTGGTACAACATCTAATTTTTTTTACCGCTCAGTAAAACATTGGAAATGTTGACTTAATTTAGTATGGAGTTAAAAACGAAACAATTTTAAAAAGTGTTATACTGTATAACAGGACATTCAATGAATTGACAATGTAAAATTCATAAATGAAATAACTTTTATGTGAGAGTTGGATTACATCAAAATGTTATTTATATCTGTGTACTCAATGTAAAACATGTCATTCTGTGCAGTTACTCATATGAAATTGAAGTTTAGTTTCTGGTATATTTAGGTGAAAAGGAGAAAAAAAATGGTGCAGAAGTGATACACACTACATTACAGAGCTAACCTTGCCTTTATTTGCAGTGCTTTAAAAACATTTGATTATATTTTCTTGCTGAACTTTTGGGTCATTTTTGTGTAAACAGATGATTTTTCAGAACGAAATGTGTCGGTAACTAAGACCAAAAAGCATGCTATACATGTATAACTCATTTAACTAAAACATTTTTTGAAAATTTTAAAGCTTGGCAGATACCACAAATAACTAGACACCTTTCTATGACCCAAATGTATAATACAGCATCATAGTGCTGAAAATTGAAAATGGTATTAGTTTAATATTGTCAGCAGTCTCTCTCTCTCTACAATCATGCAAATTTGCAAGTATAAACCATTTCATTTCATAAGATTTATCATGGCTATTCAACATCATAACTTGTTAACTACTGTATTTATAAATTAAACTTAAAGAAATGTTAGTGCTGTAACTGCTGTTTCATTGGTCAGATGACATCAACAAGTGTGACTTCATGTGTTGAGTGATAAGTAGATATACAGTGAAAGAGATGATAACAAGGCCCAAGGGCCACAATGCTCACCTGAGTCACCTTGGTCTGTTCTTCAGCATTTTTTTTTTAACAATTTTATTCACATGAAAAATTCTTATCCCAAATTATGGCTCCATCCTAGCCCTAAGGGTCATTACATAACCGAACTAGAATCAGCACATCCAGGGGATGCTTCAATACCATTATGACTAACATGGACTTGCTATTCTGCAGAAGTTAAGATGCATATGTTAAAACTATCTCCTGATTTACACATTTTTTTTTTCTTTGAAAGCGATGGCGATATAAAAAATGTTAATATCAACAAACCTGTCGAGGAGCACCTTCACTAGCCCTGCGCAAGTCTCACCGTGCTCCCATTTCTTCCTCATCCAACGATTATATTAACCCCCCAACTAAAATTTGGCCACGAAATTCACTTTTTCAAGCCCTATTTTCAGTTTGTTTTTTTTCTTGTTCAACCTACCAGGCTATCCTCTTTTACCATGCTGTTTTTTTTTAATTATAAGCATGCATGAGTTAATAGCATGGGATGTGGAGCCCCTAACAAGTTGTGATGTATATTTATGGTCCATAAGGCCAAATAAAAATTATATGTGGTTCCAGTTACCCAACCGTCCCTATTTTATACCCCCTACCCTAAACTTTTTTTGGCAATTTTCATATTTTTTCCGGAATTTCCCCAATTTCCATCGATAGCTCAGGTTTAAGTTTTAGTTTCAGCAATGACGGCCTCCTTGCAAAACATAGTGCAAGTGTTTAATAGTGTTAAATCCAAAGCAAGGTAGCTTGTAGGTGTCCCCTACCAATATTGACTAGTATATTATCACACCACATCTAAATGCCACTTGCAAAGCAGTGATAGGTATTATTTAGAAAAATTAGGAAAATTATTTTGTTTAAAAAAAAAAAAAATCCCTACCTACCTACCCTAATTTTTTTGGAGGTGTAACCGGAACCACACATATTTTTTTGTTTGGCCTAAATAATTATTAATTTTAATGAAATAATCAGAGTTATTTATTTACGAAACTAGTAATTTTCTGAAGTTTATTCATTTATGAGTACATGTAAGTAAAAAAATTTATAATCCTATCAAAATTTTTTTTATTAAGTCTTTTTTGATGAGATGCGCCATACTGTCTCTTTAATATTTAAAAAAAAAAATTGATCCACACTAGAATGTTTCCATATACGACAGGGCTCTCACACCCATTTTTGGTACTGGGGCCGGGGCCAATGGAATTGGGAAAAAAGCGTTGTTTTTATAAAAATTGGGAAATTTTTACCAATCATAATTTTAACTCTTTAAAGAAGAAAAATCAAATAAACACAGAATAATCATAAAAACTGAAAACAAATCATCTTATTTATTCAAGGTAGATCTTAATTAGACATGTAATTGACTGTTCAGATGTTTAGAACTTTGAAATAAAATGTTCATCTTTAAATGTCCTGAAATGCTCTAGGGCTCTGGTCAGAACTTTAAAGAGGCTGAGGGGTTGTGGCCATTTTTAGACTATATTGATCTCCTTTAGAAGAAGAGCTCCATATGAAGATATAGAAAATGATCAAATTTTAAAACTAAAATTTTTGAAGTTTTTCTTTGCCAAATGATAGTTGACAGCTTAAGATATCAAATCTAAAAAATTAAGTTAAATCTGGTGGTTAATTTGTGGTTAATTTGTTGACCCCCCAGCCTCCTTAAATGTTTGTCTTTGGATGTCCTGAATTGCTCTAGGGCAGGGTTTCAGTAACCACTAACTCAGAATGAGATTCTGTTAATTGTAGAGCGGCAGCCTTTTGTTTAAACAAAGTGTCTATTTTCTTACATTTGTTAGTTGTCTTAGTAGAAATCTTTTTTCTATAGTATTCACATTATGCGACATGTTTGTAAATAAACAAGTCGTACCTAAGAGAATTCGTAATTTACGGTACTATAGTTGACTTTCGCTTTCATTTTAAACTGGTTCCAGCATATATACGAACTACCAGTTTACAACACGGAAGTGTTTCCTTCATATATCTTCACAGTGCTTTTACGACTGTCAAAAATATGCTTTATATTTTTTTTTACAGTAATAAATTTTAAGCAATCATACATTGGGAATTTTTACACTCAAATTTGGGAAAAAAGGTGCCTTTTTCACGTTGGGAACGGGGCCGAATATCGGCCCCAATTAAAGAGAATCGAGAGCCCTGTACGAGAATGTAATTTAGTGTAGCCCTGATATTTTTCAAAAGAATTTTTAAAATCAGAATCGTAATAAATTGCTATTTAAAATTTTTATCCCCTATAGTGGCCTCAATCTACCCTCAGCAATGGGGGGATGCCTTGATTTTTGCATTACTTGGGATGCTTGCATATTAATACATGTATTATTAATCATGGCACTTTTGCTCCTGAGAGGATTTTAATACATTTTCCCCTAGATATTCCCCTGTAAAATGATCCCCTATTGTGGCCCCTCCCTACCCAGGGGCCATGATTTGAACTGCAGTCTGAGGATGTTTGCATCTTAATATTACTGATTGTGGACCTGTTTTTCTTGAAAAGATTTTCAAAGAATTTTCTGTTTCTCTCTCTCTCTCTCTCTCTCAAACCAGCTGTTTCAAAATTTCCCTTTTTTATAATTTATCCATAATTTAATGAGAGTTTTGTCTTTGACAGATAAGGTATTCTTTTGTACGCATGTTATGAAGAATTCGGATAGATACTTAATTGTGCTGCGAGTCTAATTAAACATCGTTAATAAGACTGCACTTTCTTGTACACAATGTGCAATCTCACTAATGAAGTAGATATACACTTGTAAACTTGATCATGCCACTTACTGTTCAGAATAGCTTCATATTGGAAGATGAATATTCCTGTACTCTGGAATAGTATAATGTTGTGTGCGCTATATGTGTCAATTTACATAATGTCAAAGTAATGTTTAATGATGTAACATTGCAATATGGATTTAAAATTGATTTTTTTGGCTTCCTTTTTGATAAGAGAAAAACCATATCTTATTGGCTATCACATATATATGCCAGTTCAAAGCAGAAAAAACAAATCATGAATAAATTACTTGTATTGATAATAGGTATATATAGTAGACAGATATGAAGTGTTTGATAGAGATCGAATTTTGGTTCCTGTCTGATTGATATATGTACCCAGTAAAACTACTTTTAAAAGATCTTCCTTTTCCATTCCTTTCAGCAACATCTCTATTTAAGATCTAAGTTTAATCACCTCAGTTTAATGTTAATCTATGATAGACTGATAGTTAATTATTTAAAAATCAATGCACTCCATTTCTTTTCAGATTCTGCAGATTTAATTTCCCTTCTGATACGACCTACAGCACGGGTATCGTTTGGGGGTGGGGGGATGGGGGGGGTACATATCTCTAGTCTTTTAGAACAAATCAATTATATGTAGGCCTCTGGAATATATTTTTTCTAAATAGTTATACATTCTCAGTTTCTCACATGTTTTCTTTAATGAAAACATAGTGGATAATAAATTATACATATCTTATCTGAAAATATTTCCTTTAAATTATTTCCTTTTCATAATTTTCATTCAATAAACTGCAAAGCAGGGAAGCAGAGAAAATTCGATATTTTGTAAAAGGACAAACAAAGGTACACTTACACAATGTTGTAACAGTCACACAAACAAGACCAATGTCTGAGAAGAATCGCTTGTTAAAAGTCCATGCATTTTTCTTGTATCCCCGTACGCAAGGCACGTACATCCTCATGAACATACATGGCAAGTTTATGCCCCATATCTTAACACAGACAGCACACGTGTTTATTTTGCTTCGTGCTCGTTAGCCTAGTACCCGAGGTCTTCCGAGTGCATACACGCTTGCACTCGGAAGGCTTCGGGTACTAGGCTACGTGCCGAGTGCTACGTGCTCGTGAATCTGAGTGGTTTCGCCCCAATCACCTGTTCACCCTAAGTGGATTCGCCCCATGTTTTTTTTTTTTTTTGGTTTTGTTTTGTTTTGTTTTGTTTTTTGTTTGATTTTTTTTGCAAACATACAATGTACTTGATGTTTATAAGCAAAAGCTTTGATCAGTGGGTGTTTAGCAGTTTAGATTACCATAATTAATGAGCACTTTCATTAAATTCAATAAGTTGCCATTCAATACCAAATAATTATTTCCGATTAAAAAAAAATAATAAGGACATATATAATACAAGCAAACTTTATTTTTCCAAAAGTCATGAAAATAACAACTTCATCTCCGTTTATAGTAAAATAAATAAGTTTAGACGCATAAAGTTTATTTCAAAAATCTCCATATTTTTCTGAAATATTGAAAAAAAGATTTACTTAGTAAGGGCAGAAATGCTTGTAAATGATGCAATAAAGAATACCTCTCGATTCCCGCCTACATTTTATCCCCATCTAATTCAGTATAAATGTCATTTAAAACTTTTTTTGAATGCAAAGAAGGGTTCATTAGTAATTGATTTATAATTCTAAAATCAGCGTCAAAATATTAATAAAGTACATTTTTTTTAATTTGCTATCTCATTAGAGATTGATTATAAAACGAACTTTTTTTTTACTGTTTGTGTGTATGTGTGTGTGTAAACATATGCCCCCCCCCCCCCCCACGCACACACCGTGAAACACAAAAAGCTTTGAGTCGCCCGCGTGGCGCAGTGTATAGAGCGTCTGCTCCAGAGTCGCGAAGTAAGGAGTTGATCCTTAGTCGCGGGTTCGAACAACAGTGGCTGTCAGCTATCATCCGCAACTGTACTCGGCAATGCTGGTACCGGACATCCATGACTGTACCTGCTCACTAATATCAAAAACGGAATGTCAGAGCAAGATTTTCCGGATTGTTCAACGTATTAAACTATATGTTGTTGATTAAGTATGGATTGTTTTTTAATGAAAAATACGTGTTAATATGGAGGAAAGAAAATTTCTGATTTTAAATAAATCTACTTTATGGAAGGCTGTAATCGCCAAAACGGTAACGATAACTGGCTTAGTAAATATATCGCGGAAAATATATGTAAGCTTGACTATGCCTAAATCCATTGTATGAATCGCTATTATCTCTAAAAAGTAACATTTACTACAGCGTACATTTTGTATATCTATGACTGTATCCTGTGCCTGATATACAACATCTGCGACTGTACCTGTGCCATACATACACACTACCACTGACTCAACCCGTGCTTGATTAACTAACATCCACAACAAAAAATTCTGTGGATTTTCTCCGATTTAGATTTAGACTGAATCAATCAAAGCGCAATTAACGCTAATCTTTATATTACCCATGACAGTGATACCGAGACAAACGAACAAACGATGTCAGCAGTAATTAGGGAAGGATCCACAACTTTTACAGATTTAAGTTTAAAGCTTTATGTTCAGAGTACAATATGAGCCAGGTCTTTAATTTTTTTTTTTTTTTTTTTTTTTTTGGGGGGGGGGGGGAGCTGGGGGCATGATTTCAATATCCTACGTGCTCAATAATAATGATGAATTTAAAATGAAACATGCTAGTATAATTATAGAAAATATATGAGTAAACAATAAACAAAGTAAAATAAAAAAGGAAATTAAAATAAATATTGGAATTAATTTGTAATCCTTAATTTTATGTTAGAAAGTATAAGTACTTCACAATATTATTAATTTCACCCATTTCATTGATCATGCAAGTGGTGTCAATGAAAAACACAGGTTTTTTCCCATAAATATATGTCTTACGATATATACGGGTGGAATGGGCTGATTCACCCGTTTTCAATGTGTTATATATAAACATCTCAAGTGCACCCCAGGAAGTAGCCTCCTATGCCCTGCATGAAAAAGAATAGATCCTGACAAAAAAAACCTTTATTTATTTACAAAGTACATAAAATTTACTAGGCACAGGCATCAAAGTTGTAAAAATAGACTGGAAGAACCCCCCCCCCCCAAAAAAAAAAAAAAAAAAATTCTCAAAAGAAATAAAAATTAATTTTATATGCATGGAACAATTAACATCTTGACTGGTGGATAACCGTGGTGTGATACCTGAAATATGTAGGGTATGGTATTAAAATAATTGATCATATCAAAGGAAATAAATGCTATAATTATCGATAACATCCGAAGAAAATATTTGTATAAGTAAATATTTTTATTAGATCCACCTCTCTGAGATTCTGCTGTACTGTCCAGACAACTCTAGAAATTTTACACCATGACTGTACCGGTGTCTGATTGACAACATCCACGACTGTACCTGTCCAGTACACACACTTTATTCTACATCCATGACTGTACCAGTGCTTATAAACAACATCCATGACTGTACCTGTGCCTTATAAACAACATCCCTGACTGTACCTGTACCTTATAAACAACATCTATGACTGTACCTGTGCCTTATAAACAACATCCCTGACTGTACCTGTGTCTTATAAACAGCATCTATGACTGTACCTGTGCCTTATAAACAACACCCATGACTGTATCTGTGCCTTATAAACAACATCCATGACTGTACCTGTCCAGTACACACACTTTATTCTACATCCATGACTGTACCTGTACCTTATAAACAACATCCATGACTGTACCTGTGCCTTATAAACAACATCCCTGACTGTACCTGTGTCTTATAAACAGCATCTATGACTGTACCTGTGCCTTATAAACAACACCCATGACTGTATCTGTGCCTTATAAACAACATCCATGACTGTACCTGTCCAGTACACACACTTTATTCTACATCCATGACTGTACCAGTGCTTATAAACAACATCCATGACTGTACCTGTGCCTTATAAACAGCATCCATGACTGTACCTGTGCCTTATAAACAACATCCATGACTGTACTTGTTCAGTACACACACTTTATTCTACATCCATGACTGTACCTGTGTCTTATAAACAACATCCACGACTGTACCTATCCAGTACATACACTTTATTCTACATCCCTGACTGTACCTGTGCCTTATAAACAACATCCCTGAGTGTACCTGGGCAGTATACACATCTTACTCTACATCCATGACTGTACCTGTGCTTATAAACAACATCCATAACTGTACCTGTCCAGTACACACACTTTATTCTACATCCATGACTGTACCTGTTCCTTATAAATAATATCCACGACTGTACCTGTCCAGTATACACACTTTATTCTACATCCATGACTGTACCTGTGCCTTATAAACAACATCCACGACAGTACCTGTGGTGTATACACATCTTACTCTACATCCATGACTGTACCTGTGCCTTATAAACAACATCCACGACTTTACCTGTCCAGTACACACTTTATTTTACATCCATGACTGTACTTGTGAGTTATAAACAACATCCACGACTGTACCTGTGCAATATACACATCTAAATCTACATCCATGACTGTACCTGTGCCTTATAAACAACATCCACGACTGTACCTGTGCAGTATACACATCTTACTCTACATCCCTGACTGTACCTGTGCCTTATAAACATCATCCATGACTGTACCTGTCCAGTACACACACTTTATTCTACATCCATGACTGTACCAGTGCTTATAAACAACATCCATGACTGTACCAGTGCCTTATAAACAGCATCCATGACTGTACCTGTGCCTTATAAACAACATCCCTGACTGTACCTGTGCCTTATAAACAACATCCATGACTGTACCTGTGCCTTATAAACAACATCCATGACTGTACTTGTCCAGTACACACACTTTATTTTACATCCCTGACTGTACCTGTGCCTTATAAACAACATCCCTGAGTGTACCTGGGCAGTATACACATCTTACTCTACATCCATGACTGTACCTGTGCTTATAAACAACATCCATAACTGTACCTGTCCAGTACACACACTTTATTCTACATCCATGACTGTACCTGTGCCTTATAAATTATATCCACGACTGTACCTGTCCAGTATACACACTTTATTCTACATCCATGACTGTACTTGTGCCTTATAAACAACATCCACGACAGTACCTGTGGTGTATACACATCTTACTCTACATCCATGACTGTACCTGTGCCTTATAAACAACAACCACGACTTTACCTGTCCAGTACACACACTTTATTTTACATCCATGACTGTACCTGTGAGTTATAAACAACATCCACGACTGTACCTGTGCAGTATACACATCTAAATCTACATCCATGACTGTATCTGTGCCTTATAAACAACATCCACGACTGTACCCGTGCAGTACACACACTTTATTCTACATCCAAGAATTTACCTGTGCCTTCTCAAAACATCATCCACGACTGTACCTGTGCAGTATACACATCTTACTCTACATCCATGACTGTACCTGTACCTTATAAACAACATCCACGACTGTACCTGTGCATATATACATACTTTATTCTACATCCCTGACTGTACCTGTGCCTTATAAACAACATCCCTGACTGTACCTGTGCAGTATACACATCTTACTCTACATCCATGACTGTACCTGTCCAGTACACACACTTTATTCTACATCCATGACTGTACCTGTGCCTTATAACAACATCCACGACTGTGCCTGTCCAGTACACACACTTTATTCTACTTCTATGACTGCATCTTGCTTTATTAACAACATCCAAGAAAAGTAATTCAAGGCTCTACTTAAAGTTTGTTCTTTTTCGTTTGTGACCCGAACCCCCATCCCCAATGCAACCCCCACCCCGTCAAAAAAAATGAATCATATGCCTGCAAGAAAGTGTGGGATTTAGACTTTTGTTTTTAAGAGGAAATACTCCTTCTTTCGATATACTCCATCCTCGCCTTCACAACTTCTGCCAAGTTTTATTATTATTGTAGAAGAGTTTATAAGTAATGGATTAATTATTTTAAAACCAGTGTCAAAAAGTTAACTGCTCATTTAAAACTCTTCTCATAAAGAGGGGGAAGGGTTAGACAATTTTATAAATTGAAATCGGGCTTTAAACATAACGAGTGAACCAGATTTTCAAATACTCATGGAAATGGATAAATAACCATCAAATCTCTCCGTATGTTTAACTTATGTAAAAGTCAACTGACATATTAGATTCATTGGCAATAAAATGACTATTTTTGCTGCTTTTAGTCTGTAAACATATGTTCTACACCCCCCCCCCCCCCACCCCCACCCCCAAATATCTCACTCCCCTGAAACAAAAAACAATTGGTATAAATTTGAAGTTGTGAAATAACAATTCATAATACTTGAAAAAGGAATTGTTGTTTCAGTGAGGGGGGGGGGGATAAAAATATTTTCCGTTGATTTCTATAGAGATGAAGTTTTACCAAAATTATAAACTTATCTCTCTTTGTTTTCCCAAATAAGTTACGTTTTCTGATAAAATTCACATAAATATTCGGTATATAAATATGAAAAAATCATTCCAAGAATGTTAACTTTCTAAATTAACTCTGCGATAGGTGGCAGAATTTTACTATCATTCTTGCTATCATATGGTTTATTCAAGCATGCGTATTAAAGCTATTGAGACAAACCTTCTGCATTAGCAATACTAGTCCCCTACCGGAAAGTGTAATCTGGTTCCCATTAAAAATTGAAAATGCTGTAATTCTGTCAAAAAATCATTGAAGCGGAACATAATGCAAACTTGATCTATAACTCATCAAGATACACTGACATACCAAACATCAACACTCAATATCTGCAAACGTTTTGAAAAAAAAGTGTGGAAAACCCTTAAAAATTAAAAAGGTTGTAATTCCCTCAAAAATCAATGAAGCGGAACGAAATTAAAACCTTGATCTGTAACTCATCAATACACACTAACATATCAAAATCAGCTTATCTGCAAGCGTTTAGAAAAAAATGCGGAAAACCAAGTGGGACAGAGTGACAGAGGGACAGCTTGGCGGATAGACAGACGGACGGACAGACTCAGAGGAAACCTATCGTCCCCTTCGGTTTCAATTTATTTTATTAGTTGTTTATAGAAACCGGAGGGGACGATAGGTTTCCTCTGAGTCTGTCCGTCCGTCTGTCGGTCTGTCTGTCTGTCAGTCTGTCCCACTTGGTTTTTCCGCACTTTTTTCTAAACGCTTGCAGATATTGCGCTGATTTTCGGCATGTGAGTGTATCTTGATGAGTTACAGATCAAGTTTGCATTTCGTTACGCTTCAGTGCTTTTTGACGGAATTACGACCTTTTCATTTTTTCAGGGTTTTCCGCAATTTTTTTCTAAACGCTTGCAGATATTGAGCTGATTTTTGGTATATGACTTTACCATGATGAGTTATAGATGAAGTTTTTATTTCGTTCCGCTTCATTGATTTTTGACGGAATTATGGCATTTTCAATTTTTAACGGGAACCAGATTACACTTGCCGGTAGGGGACTAGTATTGCTTATGCAATACTCTCAGAATGCTTGTTCTTGATGAAAGGGCAGATTAATTACTCTATTTGCATAAATGTACCACAAAAGAGCTGCGAACGATAGCATTGTTCTCCCGCCTACCTCCAAGTCAATTTTCAAAAGTTAACATATTTGAATGATTTTTCATATTTATATAGATATTTATATGAATTTTCATAAAAAACATTACTTCTTTAGGAAAACAAAGAGAGATGACTCTATAATTTGGGTAAAACTTGTGTTTTTCACTATAGAAATCAACGGAAAACGGAAAATATTTTTAAAACATCTTCCCCCCCCCCCCCCCCCCGTGAAACAAAGATTCCTTTTTACAGGCAATATGGACTGTCATTTTACAAATTCATACCAAAGCTTTTTGTGTTTCACAGGGGGGAACATATGGTTACAGACAAAAAACTACAAAAATGCTTATTTTTTTCCCACCAATTTCAAAGGGTTTTACAACTAAAATATTGTATTTTATTAATAATATATGTTTAATTTTATATGCGTAAAACATAAGAAAAGATTTAAGGAACATTTATTCATATCCAAGAATATTTTAAAATGTGTTGATGCTTTAAAGCCCGATTTCAATGGAAAATATCGTCTACCCCCCTTATTTTCAGGGCTAGAATTAGGGGTAATTAACTATTTAACACTGGCATTAAAATTATCAGTCAATTACCATTGAACTGTTCTTTGCATTCAACAAAGATTTTACGGTCAAATTGCCATTAGTTCGAATTAAACGAGTGTAAAATGTAGGCGGGAATCGAGAGTTAGCGTGCGTGGTTCTTAGAACTCTTTAGTGTGCAGTGTATAGAGGGCTCTTAAGCACATGAAAAAAAAATCCAACTTTTTCCTCATTTTCCTCTCCTGTTTATGTCATGTTTCATCATTGGCTTATTTCTTAATTCTTTTGAATGCCATTTAAACATTGAATTGTGAAGTGTAGATACATGTAGTATTACATGTACTGCAATAAGTATTTTCAATAGGTCTTTCTTTGTTAACACGATAAAATGCACTATTCCATCCTAAAATGTTTTCAACTATGAAAACATTTTTACACCTTCTTCTGTGCCAATCCCAAAGTTGCGGGGTATTATTATCATAGTTTACAACTGATTATACGTCAAACGTATACGACAAATGTTTATTAAAATTAATAATTGTAATTGGCTATGATTTGACTTATAGCTTTGAGTTTTCCACCTGTACACTGATGATTATTCGTGTCTCGAACTTGATTCTAATTAATTTTCATGGTCAAATTTTAAGAGTCAATGACACACTTTAAGATCAAAATTTGTGAGTGAAATAAAATTGTTTAAATACTAATGTTTTTTTATGGTAGGATGGTCCAAATACAGTATACAATACGTACCTCTTAAACCCTGAGAAGTTTATTGTGTGTAAATCTTGATTATAAGGCATAGGTACAGTCATAGATGTAGTGTGTGTCATACACAGGTACAGTTGTGGATGTTGTTTATAAGACACAGGTACAGTCATGGATGTAGAATAAAGTGTGTGTACTGGACAGGTACACTCGTGGATGTTGTTTATCAGGCACAGGTACAGTCAGGGATGTAGAATAAAGTATGTATATATGCACAGGTACAGTCGTGGATGTTGTTTATAAGGCACAGGTACAGTCATGGATGTAGAATAAAGTGTGTGTACTGCACAGGTACAGTCAGGGATGTTGTTTATAAGGCACAGGTACAGTCATGGATGTAATATAAAGTGTGTGTACTGGACAGGTACAGTTGTGGATGTTATTTATAAGGCACAGGTACAGTCAGGGATGTAGAGTAAGATGTGTATACTGCACAGGTACAGTCAGAGATGTTGTTTATAAGGCTCAGGTACAGTCATGGATGTAGAATAAAGTGTGTGTACTGGACAGGTACAGTCGTGGATGTTGTTTATAAGGCACAGGTACAGTCAGGGATGTAGAATAAAGGATGTATATATGCACAGGTACAGTCGTGGATGTTGTTTATAAGGCACAGGTACAGTCATGGATGTAGAGTTAGATGTGTATACTGTACAGGTACAGTCAGGGATGTTGTTTATAAGGCACAACTAGTCATGGATGTAGAATAAAGTGTGTGTACTGGACAGGTACAGTTGTGGATGTTATTTATAAGACACGGGTACAGTCAGGGATGTAGAATAAAGTATGTATATATGCACAGGTACAGTCGTGGATGTTGTTCATAAGGCACAGGTACAGTCATGGATGTAGAGTAAGATGTGTATACTGCACAGGTACAGTCGTGGATGTTGTTTATAAGGCACAGGTACAGTCATGGATGTAGAAAAAAATTGTGTGTATTGGACAGGTACAGTCGTGGATGTTGTTTATAAGGCACAGGTACAGTCAGGGATGTTGTTTATAAGGGCACAGGTACAGTCGTGGATGTTGTTTATAAGACACAGGTACAGTCATGGATGTTGTTTATAAGGGCACAGGTACAGTCAGGGATGTAGAGTTAGATGTGTATACTGCACAGGTACAGTCGTGGATGTTGTTTATAAGGCACAAGTACAGTCATGGATGTAGAATAAAGTGTGTGTACTGGACAGGTACAGTCGTGGATGTTGTTTATAAGGCACGGGTACAGTCAGGGATGTACATGTAGAATAAAGTATGTATATATGCACAGGTACAGTCGTGGATGTTGTTTATAAGGCACAGGTACAGTCATGGATGTAGAGTATGATGTGTATACTGCACAGGTCCAGTCGTGGATGTTGTTTATAAGGCACAGGTACAGTCAGGGATGTAGAATAAAGTGTGTGTACTGGACAGGTACAGTTGTGGATGTTGTTTATAAGGCACAGGTACAGTCAGGGATGTAGAGTTAGATGTGTATACTGCACAGGTACAGTCAGGGATGTTGTTTATAAGGCACAAGTACAGTGTTGGATGTAGAATAAAGTGTGTATACTGCACAGGTACAGTCGTGGATGTTGTTTATAAGGCACAGGTACAGTCAGGGATGTTGTTTATAAGGCACAGGTACAGTCAGGGATGTTGTTTATAAGGCACAGGTACAGTCAGGGATGTTGTTTATAAGACACAGGTACAGTCATGGATGTTGTTTATAAGGCACAGGTACAGTCAGGGATGTAGAGTTAGATGTGTATACTGCACAGGTACAGTCAGGGATGTTGTTTATAAGGCACAAGTACAGTGTTGGATGTAGAATAAAGTGTGTGTACTGCACAGGTACAGTCGTGGATGTTGTTTATAAGGCACAGGTACAGTCAGGGATGTTGTTTATAAGGGCACAGGTACAGTCGTGGATGTTGTTTATAAGACACAGGTACAGTCCTGGATGTTGTTTATAAGGGCACAGGTACAGTCAGGGATGTAGAGTTAGATGTGTATACTGCACAGGTACAGTCAGGGATGTTGTTTATAAGGCACAAGTACAGTGTTGGATGTAGAATAAAGTGTGTGTACTGCACAGGTACAGTCGTGGATGTTGTTTATAAGGCACAGGTACAGTCAGGGATGTTGTTTATAAGGCACAGGTACAGTCCTGGATGTTGTTTATAAGACACAGGTACAGTCCTGGATGTTGTTTATAAGGCACAGGTACAATCAGGGATGTAGAGTTAGATGTGTATACTGCACAGGTACAGTCAGGGATGTTGTTTATAAGGCACAAGTACAGTGTTGGATGTAGAATAAAATGTGTGTTCTGCACAGGTACAGTTGTGGATGTTGTTTATAAGGCACAGGTACAGTCAGGGATGTTGTTTATAAGGTACAGGTACAGTCAGGGATGTAGAGTTAGATGTGTATACTGCACAGGTACAGTCGTGGATGTTGTTTATAAGGCACAGGTACAGTCATGGATGTTGTTTATAAGGCACAGGTACAGTCAGGGATGTTGTTTATAAGGTACAGGTACAGTCAGGGATGTAGAGTTAGATGTGTATACTGCACAGGTACGGTCAGGGATGTTGTTTATAAGGCACAAGTACAGTCATGGATATACAATAAAGTGTGTGTACTGGACAGGTACAGTCGTGGATGTTGTCAATCAGACACCGGTACAGTCATGGTGTAAAATTTCTAGAGTTGTCAGGACAGTACAGCAGAATCCTAGAGAGGTGGATCTAATAAAAATATTTACTTATACAAATATTTACTTTGGATGTTATCGGTAATTTTAGCATAAATTTCCTTTAATATGATCAATTATTTTAATACCATACCCTGCATATTTCAGGTATCACACCACGGTTATCCACCAGTCAAGATGTTAATTGTTCCATGCATATAAAATTAATTTTTATTTCTTTTGAGAATTTTTTTTTTGGGGGGGGGGGGGGTTCTTCCAGCCTATTTTTACAACTTTGATGCCTATGCCTAGTAAATTTTATGTACTTTGTAAATAAATAAAGGTGTTTTGTCAGGAACTATTCTTTTTCAGAAGGCTACTTCCTGGGGTGCACTTGAGAGGTTTATATATAACACATTGAAAACGGGTTGATCAGCCCATTCCACTCGTATATATCGTAAGACATACAAATATATATTTATGGGAAATAAAACCTGTGTTTTTCATTGACACCACTTGCGTGATCAATGAAATGCGTGAAATTAATAATATTGTGACGTACTTATACTTTCTAACATAAAATTAAGGATTACAAATTAATTCCGATATTTATTTTAATTTCCTTTTTTATTTTAATTTGTTTATTATTTACTCGTATATTTTCTATAATTATACTAGCATGTTTCATTTTTAAATTCATCATTATTATTGAGCACGTAGGATATTGAAATCATGCCCCCCCCCCCAAAAAAAAATAAATAAAGACCTGGTTCATATTGTTCTCTGAACATAAAGCTTTAAATTTAAATCTGTAAAAGTTTTGGATCTTTCCCTAATCACTGCTGACATCGTTTGTCTCGGTATCACTGTCATGGGTAATATAAAGATTAGCGTTAATTGCGCTTTGATTGAATTCAGTCTAAATCTAAATCGGAGAAAATCCACAGAATTTTTTGTTGTGGATGTTATTAATCAAGCGCGGGTTGAGCCAGTGGTAGTGTGTATGTACGGCACAGGTACAGTCGCAGATGTTGTATACCAGGCAGAGGATACAGTCATAGATATACAAAATGTAGGCATAGTCAAGTTTACATATATTTTCCGCGATATATTCACTAAGCCAGTTATCGTTACCGTTTTGGCGACTACAGCCTTCCATAAAGTAGATTTATTTAAAATCAGAAATTTTCTTTCCTCCATATTTACACATTTCGTATTTTTCATTAAAAAACAATCCATACTTAATTAACAACATATAGTTTAATATGTTGAACAATCCGGAAAATGTTGCTCTGACATTCCGTTTTTGATATTAGTGAGCAGGTACAGTCATGGATGTCCGGTACCAGCACTGCCGAGTACAGTTGCGGATGTTAGCTGACAGACCCCACTCGGTTCGAATCCCACTGTGGGACGTGTAGACCGGTCCTTCGGATGAGACCGTATAAACCGAGGTCCCGTGTCGCAGTAGGTGCTGGCACGAAAAAGATCCCTCACTGCTCAATGGCCGTATAAGTGCCGAGTATAGGACAAAATTTGCAGCTCTCCACCGGCAAGTGGTGGCGTCTCCATATCATGAGTGAAAAATTCTCGAGAGGGACGTTAAACAACATACAAACAAACAAAAAGCTTTGATATGAATTTGTGAAATAACAATCCATATTGCCTGAAAAAAAAAGAGGAATTTTTGTTTTACGGGGGGGGGGGGTTAAAATATTTTCCGTTTTCCATTGATTTTTATGGTGAAAAATACAATTTTTACCAAAATTATAGAGTTACCTCTCTTTGTTTTCCCAAATAAGTAATGTTTTATGAAAAATCAGATAAATATCTATATCAAAGGCGGATCCAGCACCGGCGCGTCGGGCGTGCGCCCCCCCCCCCCCCCTTGTTTGAATTTTTTTCTTTTTTGGATATTTGGTTTGTATTATCCCAAAATCAAGGGAAAAAACACCTCTTATTTGTTAGATTTCGTCAGTTTCCGGGGGCAAAGCCCCCGGATCCCCATCAGGACTTTGCCCTGGAACCGCTAGGGGCTTTGATGCAGCACCCAGACCCCCTGCCTTCTACTGCCCCCCCCCCCCTCGCCGTTATGAAATTCCTGGATCCGCCACTGTATATAAATATGAAAAATCATTCAAATGTGTCAACTTTTAAAAAATTGACTTGGAGGTAGGCGTGAGAACATTTACTATCGTTCGCAGTTTTTTCTAAAATATTAAGAAATTGTAAACTCATTGTTGTGAAACTTTGGGTGAAAAATTAAAAACTATACCGTATACGGTTTAACTTATTCATTTTATTTATATAAACATGACTTCAGTTGTTATTTTCAAGATTTTTGATAAAAGTTTGTACATACATCACCTGTCTTTAAAATCATATTATAGTCAATAAAGCGTACACCATTGGATACATCAAAAACCATCCCGGCCCATAATACCATAGGCATCGGAACCGACGGGAGGCTAGGGGGCTTACCCCCCCCCCTTTTTTTTGCCAAGTTTGCCAAGATAGACATAATATAGGCATTGAACATGGGGGTGTAGGTTTAGCCCCCCCCCCCCACTTTCAAGAAGTTCGACCCCCCCCCCCCCCCCCCCCCCACGAAATAGGATTTTTGGATGTTTCGGGACCGCGATGTTTCGGGACCCCGACGTTTCGGGACCTGACAACACGTTTCGGGACTTGGGCCAACACGTTTCGGGACTTGGGTTAACACGTTTCGGGACTTGGGTTAACACGTTTCGGGACTAGAAATAAATTTGTTTGAAACATGAATCAGATTATGCAGTACATGTTTTGCATGAAATATAAGAATTTTAGTAAGCCTATAACACATTAAAATAATGTCGACATAAGAAAAAGAATTCGTATGTGTGCAGTAGTTGGTCAAAATATGTTCCAAAAAGGCTGAGGTACTTCGAACTCTTGAAGAATTTGAATGCTCAATAGGTAGTCTATTTTTTCCTTCAAATAAAGTATTTAGATTTTTAAAAAAAATGAAATATTTAAATCCGCATTATTAATTTTTATTTAGGAATATTTTTTACATATATTTACATGTACATTTATATTTTTTACATATATCCTATGCAAAGGAGCTCAGTCAATATTTTAATCGAATACACAATCATAAAATTATCGAGGTCATTTTTGAAATTTTACAATTCAGAAATTCACATGTATCATGGGATTTATCAAATGTATATATTCCTGATTATTTTCATTTGTAAGCGAAAATAATCGTGTAAAATGCATTTTAATCCCGATTTGAAGCTTGGGTGAATAATATTGTCATCCGTTTTCAAAGCTTAATTCCGACTGACATTAGGAGAGAATAAATACAATGTAAAATAAATATATTTTTTAAATAATTATTTTTTTTTCATTGTTATTTTTCCTTCTCAACTTTGTATTAATATCTGTTACTGCTGTAAAGCTCCTGCATTTATTCTTTAATTATTTTTCCTGTAAATTCAACCATATTCTGTTGCATTTCTCTCTCTCTCTCTCTCTCTCTCTCTCTCTCTCATACACACATATTGTACAAATCCATTAGATTTCCTCTGTATAATTAGAACGTCATTCATTTGTGTGAATCGACATGATTTCTAATTTAACATGTATGTCAATTTCATATATTAGTTTAAGTATTCAAACTTGTTTCCGAATCCTTTTTGATTTTTTGTACTACTTGCCTGTATTTCTGCTTGTCATTTTCAAATAAAATATGGTTTAAACTAAAATAAATATACGAAGGGTGTCCCAGAAAAACGCAAACTTTTAAAATATTTCATAAACTACCTGACCAAAGTTATTTCCAATTTCTAACTACTATATTAACAGTTCATTTCAGCTGTTTATTCCTAAATCCCGTATACCAAATTAATTCAAAAAATCCATTTATTAAAAAAAAATTATACGATATTAGTTACTGGAAGCACAAAACATTTTCTGGCTCATTATAACATTTAAAAGCATTTTTAAGATATTTTCAAAAAAAGATTATGGTATTATTTCTAAAACATTCATGGAATTGATTTAAAACGTTTTAAATCAAAAAAGATACTATAAATATGTCTTATTTGCAAATATTAAATTCATGTTTTGTTTTGAAAATGTTTATAAGACATTCTAGATTTTAAAAAAAATTGATTCCGTTAAGTATATATAGGTCAACTTGAATTTCAAATTTCCACTTGGTCACATTAAATAGATATTATGATGAAATTTAAAATGTTTAAAACATTTTTAAGGTATGTCACTCGTGACATTTTGAAAACGTTTATATTTTTTTTTTTTATGATTGGATATTACTATTATCAATTTTATCTGAATTATTTCATTTACCAATAAATAAAAACAATGAGCAATAATATTTTTCCCACATTTTTACATCATTGTTTTTTTAAAAATAATTTCAAGAGAAACCATGAGACACACAATCTATTTAGTTCTCATTACCGGCGGCGCCTTCAAGTAACTCTTCCCTATGTACAGCATCAGTAGGGATATATGTGACTGTGTGTGATCCTAATTGTTGTTTTAACAATTTTCTGACATGTTGTTTTAAACACATTGGACGGTAGCTGGAGATCACTTGAATAAAAATTATCAATTATCATTTTAAATAAATTTCATCAACGTGAGAAATCTTTTATGATTCAACCCCCCCCCCCAAAAAAAATGTAGTAAAGTTTTACTCGTCTTCGTCTGTTGTGAATAAAATCTTGAAGAATATTTTTTATGACAATATTAAATATACATGTATACAATATACAACTTAATTATATACATGTATAAATAAATTATAATGCGGATTTAGCTTGAAATAATTTTATATTACGTGCTATGTGTGCTTATAAAAACATACTATATCACCTGGCCATAACACAATAATTTGTTGAAATCCCGAAAAATTTAACCTAAGTCCCGAACCGTCTTTACCCAAGTCCCGAACCGTCTTGTCGCTAGTCCCGAAACGTCGTATTAGTTAGTCCCGAAACGTCGGGGTCCCGAAACATCGTGCACCCACCAAAGGTCAAACGGCGCATTCGGCGTACGCCGGATTGACAAATGAAGTCCCACCAAGGTCTTACGCCGGGTTGACCCCAGATTGACCCCGCAAAGGGGTCACATATACTTTTTGACAATGAATCTATGGAGCAAATTAAAAAAAAAAATTAAATAAAATGGGATGAATAAATAATTTTTGGGACCCCCCTCCTCCAAAAAAAAAAAAGAAGAAAAAAAAAAAGAAAATTCACAGTCATTTTCATTAAGTCGCTGGACCTACTTATATTTTGCAAAAAAGTAGCACTGTCAATAGATACACCACTGAGTAAAAAAAAAAAAAAGGAATCATATGCATATTTTATTGTTTGTATTAACACATAGTTGGTTTTTCGATCGGGATCGGCATGCCCTGTTTACAAATGTAAAAAATAAATATTTATTGTCGTCAAGCAAGACAGGGCATGCGCTTTGACTCTCAATCAAGCCTCTCTAGTTTTATGATACCTTTTCTTTCGAAGTATTATATTTATTGATGTATTGTTTTATATAAAATCAAGCGTAGAGAAACTCTTCTGAGGTGACTAGAAACGCGCACCTGCGAAATATGAGAGCCTTTTTGAGAGGTCACGATGGAAGTGACCATCAAGTTTTGCCCAAGCTAACGACCGTGGGTTGTGATGGATGTGATGTATTAATAAAGGTACGTGGATTTATTTCACATCTTGTAACACCAAGTTTCAACGTATTTACCAAGAAAATGATACTATAGAATAACATTAGGCCTAAAGTTGAGTTCAAATTAATATTTTACTGCATATAACTATTATTAAATTGTGAAAAAAGGAAAGCACAGCACAAAGTAATGACATTTTATGATTCCAAGATATCGAATATGGTTCCAATAAGTATATGCTGATATATTTTACATGTTATACATGTATGAACTGTATATGTCTCTGATTTTTTATTTACAGACTGGTGGTGTAGATATGCAACATGCAGTTATTGAATACAATGATCAGGAAAACGTATATGTATTAAAAGATTTGAATACTGCACAAGGCACATATGTTAATGACTGTCGCATTCAAAATGCTGCAATAAGACTAGCCCCAGGAGACCAGATAAAATTTGGATACATGGGGACATTATATGAATTTGTAGTTGATAGTCAACAAAATGTAAGTTACAGTTGATAAGTAAATTATTTCATGACAACTGTCTCAAGGTTAAAACAACTGACAAAATAAATTCATTTGTGCATTATCATAATGAAATATTTAATTATTTCTTTAAGTACATAACATTTGTTTAAAATGTAGTTCTTATAATTAGTACAGTATAAATTGCATATTTGGAACTCCTTTTTGCCAATGGGTAGAATTCTCTTTAACCCAGTTCTATTTAAGGAAGTTTTATTGTAATTTTCAGCATTTTATCAAACATTTAGACATCAGTCAGTTATGATATAAAAGAAACTTAAAAATTGTGAAAGACAAGAGCCTCATTGCTTAAATTTTTGTCAACATAATTTACTCTGTCCAGGTCTCCTGTCCACCAGTTCACACTCAGCAAACCTGGAATCAGCCATTGACATTGCTCCAAGAGGTGACCAATGAACAATCCATGCTAGGTCAACCCCAGCAAATGTCCTACACAGCACAACAAGGACAGATTTTTAACACTACTTCAACACTGCCATTCCTACAAACTGGAACTGCCACATTTACAATTCCTTCCACTGTGTGGACCCCCTCAGACCGCAATACTTTACCCCGTCCCCCAATTTCCATGAGAGGAAGACCATTAAGTGCTGGGTCAGCTCGCAGAGTTCAGACAGTGGGAGGGACCCCAGTTCCTTCACCTGCTCCATCAATGCCACAAAGTAAGAATATAAATACATATCCATCTCATAATGATGCATACATTGTAATCTTTGTATTTTTTTTTTTATAAAACCTAGGATAAGGAACTTCATAAAGAACTGTAGACAGAGTAACTCATCAGTGATACATGTTGATTTAATAGGTGTAAGAAATGGTTGGGTAAATGCCAATTCTGGAAGACAACAAGTGAATCAGAATGTAGACATCAGCAAGATCCAAGAAAAGGTAGGCATCTACATGTCTCTTCTACAAATTGTTTCCACAATCCAACATAACTATGATCTGTTTTGGAGTATTGGGTTCATATATATATTTCTGAAAAAGTAATTACAGTAAAACTCGGTCAAAGTGAAGTCTTAGGGAACTGTGAATTTACTTTGCTATATCCTTAACTTGTTATATTAGTATAACAAATTTCTTAAAATATATCTAGGGAATGGGCGAAAATAAAACAGGGGCGACAATTTCCCTGTATACAGTATTTAAAATTTTGTGATCTTCAAGAATTCAATATAAAAGATGTAGACTTACAAAAAAATTTTGCTTTATCAATAAATTGGCTATACATGTACATGTATGCATTTTCTTACTATATGAGTTTAACTATAGTAAACACTTTATATAATTGAAAGAATTCTCTTTAGGAACAAAAAATAATGCAGCTCAATGGAGAAGTAGGAAGACTAAGAGAAGTAGAAATGGAATCCTTCCGTAAAGACGCCTATATCCAAACACTACAGCAGATGGTGCATGATTTGAAATCCAAGTTTGCCGAGCAGCAGCCCCTGATAATGGGACAGGATGTTAATCTGACACAGAAGATTTGTCAGTTAGAGAATGAAGTCACTACTAAAGAACAGGAACTGAATGCAGTCAAAGAACAGGTACCCAGGCTCAGACAACGCACATGACCAAATTTCTATAAATAAGCATCAATGCTATAATTGCAGATGTGTTATTACTGGTATAAGGAATGCAAATTAGAAAAAAACATAAACTTAAGTTGAGTTTACTAAATTATTTTTTATTTGATATACACAAAAAAAAAACAAAAAAAATTTAAAAATGTAACGAGGTTATTAACACATTTTTGGCAATAAATGTTTGTAATTGATTATTTTGTGATTGTAGCTGAGTAGCTTACAGTTTCAACAGCAGCCATCATCAACAACAGTATTGGAGACAGATAATAAAGAGACCAATCAAATGAAGATTGAGTTAGAGAGAGCCAAGAAAGAAAGAAACATCACCTCTGGCCTCGTTACACAAATGCAGAAAGATATGGCTAACAAGGTCTGAACTCAAATTATTTTATTCAGTTGGTAAAATTATTCATAAATCTGTGACAGTCTATGAAAATGTTCTGTAATATTTTAGAGGAGTCAATATGCAAACCCAAAACTTTTGTAGAAATATCAGTATTTCTGTTTTTAGGATACCACTATTAGTAAACTCACACGTGAGATTGAGATGTTGAGGAAGGAAGTTCGGGAACGAGACATACAAATTTCTTCTGTTTCCAATAAGGTCA
This sequence comes from Saccostrea echinata, assembly GCF_033153115.1. Lineage (NCBI taxonomy): Eukaryota > Metazoa > Mollusca > Bivalvia > Ostreida > Ostreidae > Saccostrea > Saccostrea echinata. The sequence continues at coordinate 2,018,997 of NW_026889803.1, forward strand.
GTGATCTTTTATTATTGGTTATTTTTGCATTTAAAAAAGGCAGTTTATTTGTTAATATTCAATGTCTAATGCTCAACAAAGATTGTATCTTTGGACCTTTAGAACTCACGCTCATAATTAATTATGTTGCATGATTGAAAAAGTAAAGAGATGTAAATGTCAACAGTTTACTTATACTATATTCCAGCTTTCGAAGTCTAAAGAAACTCCACTGAAATCCACAGAAGATAGAGATGCTCGTGAGAAGGAACTTATTAGCCTTCGACAGGTAGGACAAATCTAATTCATTTCTACTATCTTCTGAAAATTTCTTTAGTTAAAATATGGGGATATTGGTTATTTGTATGACTTACACTCATTTTCATTCATTGCATGCTGTAGAACACATCTGTATATCTGTGCATAAGAAGATTTTTTTTTTATATGAGGGTTCCTTTTTAACACCAAACACATCAATCCATACAGACCTTGAAATGTTTTACTTCACCATTTCTGCGTTCACTGACTGTGCGCTATTCCTTCACGTCTTGCGCTGTTCCCTCACGTCTTGTGCTCTCCCTTCACATTTAGCGCTCTTCTGTCACATTTTGCGCTTGTCCTTCACATCTTCTGGTTTCTTTTTATTTGTGCGCAACATTACAAAGATTGAGATAGGTGCAGTCATGATCCCACATCAAAATACAGGTGCTCTATAATAATCACTATGTTCATCCATTTGTTAAATGGTCATCCATTCCTTACCGATCAAAGGTCAAAATGTTGACCATGAGATTGATAATCGGGTACTTTTAATTCTTCAGACTTAGATTTACTACATCGAAATTTGCATGGTTACATATAGTTCGTCAAGCCAGTCAGAAAAAAAGGTCAAGGTCAGGGTGTCAAGGACATCAATATTACCATTTCAAATACCAGTAATTACAATGCTGTAACTTAATTAGGTTTGTTTTTTTAACTTGCAGACTTTATATTTACTGTATAGGTTAGGGTGGTTTGAGGAAAACACATATACATTTTGAGGCCAATCAATCAAAGATCAAGATATTATTGATTTTTCTGCTTTTGAACACATTTTTATGTGACACAGTGTTGAGATAATTTCCACCTTCATAATTTATATTCAGTATAAGGGTCACAAATTGTTAAAAGAGATACCCAAGCATTTTGAGAATGCTTGGTTAAAGGTCAAGATATTTATAGGAGTACACATAACCTGTATGACTTTGTCAGTTTTCTACATTATATGAAAAAAATTAGCTTTTGATCAAAGATTAGAATATATGCTGTATAAATCTGTATATAAGTTTAACAGTTTGCGATACTGCATTCTCTATGACCCTGCCCATGGTTATGGCCTGCTTTGCTGTTCGCTTAGAAGCTTTCATTTTGCGCCCATTCATGAGTGGCAAAGTAGAACATTTCGACAATGGAATAATTTTTGTAATACAATTTTATTTTCTTCAACCTCTTCAGTAAGATACAATACATGTCTCCAAAACTGTATATTATATGTACATGTTTTTCAAACTTTGAAGGTGTTAACTAATTCTTATCTAGTAGTTGCAGAGAAATATCTATACATATATTTTCTTTATACCTCCTTCATAGATGTGGATGGGATATAACTAATTAATTTTATGCCTTAATAAGTACTGGTTAAATGTTCTTTTACAAACTTTAAAATAAATTTTAAGCATGCTTTTTTGTAGTGTATCCTTTTTCATGCACAATTACACATATCTTTCACTCTATGTATATATTCATTTAATATCAGGACTTAGATTATTTTGAGGTAAGTGTCTTGTAGCATCCACTAATTTTATTTTGATTATTAATGTCCAGCAGCTACCGGTATAGTCCATGAGCATGTTCCAAAACCTGAATTACAGTTATCATAATTAGCTGTTTATATATCAATATACTTAGCTATTTATGTAATATCATATATATATGTTTAATATTTAATTGTATCTTACCAAATATAATATATATAAAGGCATTAATTCTTTTAATTTGAATATCCGTCTATGTGTTAACTCTAATTAAAAGTTACGAGCATGAAAATTTGTAAATTAAATTAGTATTATTGTCCTGACATTAGTATATTAATTGTGTTAATATGGATTATTTATTTATATATATTTTATGGACCATTATCTTAAACTTTTGCTTGGAGTTTCTTTCAAATTAATCAACCTGATAATAACAGCCTTTCTATATCACATTAATTAAAAAGTATTAATCAAGACACTGCAATAATATGAGAAGTACAGTGTAATAAAGTTGATAATAAGCAATCTCCATCAATTGTTAGTGTGATGATGTAAGTATACAAAGCTTGTATGATTTGAATACATATATACCCACTTAAAGCCAGTGGATATAGACCAAAATATGTATTGCTGCTTACTCCTAAAATGAAATTGGCCATTGTTGTTAAAAATCATTGTCTATAAATCACAATGACCTTCAGAAAATGGAATTTGATTTATCTTTTTTGCCTTATATGCAATGCAGGTGTTTTAAAATGTATGTGCAGCATTAAAGAGTTCTTGAATGGGATTAAAGGAATTACTTGTACAATGATTGAGATACTGTTTGAACTAATGGGGTTCTGCCAGATTTCTGTAGAGGTTGTTTAGACTGTCACAATGCAGTGTATTTATTGCTAGATAAAATTCTTAGGGGGGATAAATGAGTAAAAATCTGGCTAACATTTTTTTTTCTTTTTTTTTCTTTTACTCTTTTAACTTTATCATTGCCAGATTTCTTATGTTTTCTTTTTTTATTATTATTTTGAAGATTTGATCAAGTTTTTTGACAGAAAAGTTTATAGACATAAATTCTTAGCTGTATTATTTCCATTAATGAATTTAATGAAACTAGATGATGGTTGTATATATCACCATTAGGTTCCTGCACAGATTAAAGATCACACAAATAAAATTTACTGGTACTTGCACTAAGTAACATTAACTTGATGTAAATGTTTGATAAGTTTTATCAGATATGCCTTTAGCATTGATGGAGAATTTTTTTTTCTAATTCAGCATAAAACTAAATAAATATTTGAGTACATTAACTGTTGATAAATGTATTAAGATATGAATGTAAATCAGACTATTTTGGCATGAAAAGTTACGTACCAGTATGTACAAAAACCTTACATTTCAACTCTCCTTTCAGAAATTCAAAACTGCAGAAAACAAAATGCAGGAACAGCAAGAGTTAATTAACACACTGAAACAAGAATTAGAAAAATCAAAAGTCAGTATCTTTGATGAGAAAAGCCAGCAGAAGAAACTTGAGACTCAGATTGACCAGCTTAAGTCCGAGCTGTCTGACGTCCAGCGGACAGAGCGAGTGGTCAGAATTGACCTGGAGCAGGCCACCAAAAGGGTACTAGAATGTTTCTGTAGCTACACTTTAATTCCCCTGAACTCAAATTGGCCAATGAGAGTATATAGTTACAATTAATATAAAGCAACACTTTCCCATTCTAACTTAGTTTATGTACAAGTAGCTACACTTTCCCATTGTAATTAGTTAATATAGCTTCACTTTTCCCTTGTATTAACTTGTGAACTGATTTATTTCAATACGATTAATTACAATGAGTTTATCAGTGCTACCTGAAATTGCATGACATTCATATCAGAGTAGACAAGTAGGGATCACATTTGTTTTTAAAACTTTTGTTGTCACCTGCAAAACAATATTTTACCTTTAAAGACAGTTAGTTCATTAAGTGTTGTGTGGATTTAAGAATCTGAGGATATCAGTATACATTGGTTTTTCTATCTTATCATTGAAAATTTGAAATAAGTTACATTGTTTTAAGTGAATCTGTTAAAATTTTTGTAGCTGGAGAGATTCAGAAACAGAGTTGTTCAGGCCGCCTACTCATCAGGGTCAGCTAAGGCTCCAGAAGGGGAGATAACTGATGATCAGCTGGTGGAGACCTTGAAGAAGTTGGTGGAGGAAAGAACAGAGTTTGATGCCAAGGTCAAAGAAATGGAAAAACAGCTAAAACTCACTGACAGTAGCAGCAATGTGTTTAAACGCAACATCACCAAACTACGTACAGATCTGGAAAAATCAATTGTGAGTTATGCCCTTTTTTTGATAATTCTTATTTTAAATTATTCAATAATTCTCAACATAAGAAAAAATAGAAATGGATATCTTGGATAAAAACAATATTTGTTTTTACATGTGTTAAAATACACAAATATGGATCAAAATCAAAAAGAAAAAAATCTGACATATTCTTTGATCAATTATTTCTATTTTGCAGGAAAATTTAAAGACAAATGGATTCCTGGTGACTAGCCTGAAGCATGAAATGGACTTGTTACAGTCAGTGACAGGAGATGAATCTATTTTGTGGATGAGAGACTGCCTTCTTCAGCTTCTGACCCATGTCTCAGCATGGGAGAAGGATATAGAGACATCTCTACAGACATGTGGCATCAACATCAACCTCTCTAACGATGGTAGGAACATCTCTATTTTAATGTTCTATAACAGTAATTCTCTCTCTCCTGCAGCAATTTTTTATTTTTTCAGATAAATTTGTGTTAGAATTGAATTTTGAACTGATCATAAAAATGTCTGTAAATTAAATCTGATCTTGTCTAGCTGTGTGTAATGAAACGTTTGTAGGCATATAATTCGATAATTGTTAATGGTGTCTATAACTCTGATTTTAGGTCCAGGAAAGCATATTGTAAGCTTGCATTCTAAGTTAGAAGTTGTACAGAAAGAAAAAGAGAATTTAGCAGCTAAGTTGGCAAACACAGAACAACAGTTTAAGTCAGAGCTGGAGATGAAGATTCAGGTCATGAAGGAGGAAAATGAGAATATAGTGAAGGATGCAATAGAGAAAACCAGGGCAGAGGGTGAGTTTTATTTTTTATAATCTAGCTTTGATTTTGAATCTCATCTGTCATTTTAGGAAAGGATTGGCTTATTTGATCCAATTTGTGTGTGTTTATATTGAAAATACATTTCCCGCAATGTATTATCTGTATTCAATATTTTTTTGATATGTTCATGCACTTCTTATTCATATAAAGCAACTTATTTGAATGCATGTACATTTTTTTTTCAAAGTAATGTATGAATTTGAATAAGATTTTTAAAATTGGTTATAAAACATGTGGATAATTATAAATGAACTTTTTTTGTCAGGTGAGGAGAAATTAAACAAGGCAATAGAAGAATTGAAGTTTGTAGAGGCAGAGAAGAGAGAGAATGCAATAGCTGGTGAACAGAAGAAAATAGAGGAACTGCAGGCAACAATTGAACAACTTAGAGAGGTAAGTCATATAGTAACCTGTGAACAATTTAGAGAGGTAAGTCATATAGTAACCTGTGAACAACTTAGAGAGGTAAGTCATATAGTAAACTGTGAACAACTTAGAGAGGTAAGTCATATAGTAAACTGTGAACAACTTAGAGACTAAAGTCAGATAGAAACCAGTGAAGAGCTTAGAGACTTAAGTCAGGTAGAACCAGGTAAGTCATTTAGTAAACAGTGAACAACTTAAGAAATAAGTCAGGTAGTAACCAATCAATGAAAACTTGTACAGGTAAGTCAGATAGTAACCAGTGAACAACTTAAAGACAGAAGTCAAAAATATTAACTGATGATCAATTAGAGACTTAACTCAGATACTAACCTGTGAACAACTTAGAGAGATGAGGTCAGATGGTTATAATTGTGAAATTAAGTCACAATGTCATTAACTGAAAAGCTAGAAAAGGAAATTAGATTAATATCAAATAATGTAGATTGTTCAATGAAAGTCACAATAAACAAAATTTGAATGGTAAGTCTCAAAATGTAAGTCAGGTGGTTATCATTAACAAAGTAGATGCTGATATTTCTTGAAATGGTTGAAGTGGGAAATCAGTTTCAGTTAGCATCATTCTAATGTACCTTAATTAAAGAGCATTGGTGTACATAAGATCTGTGCATCTTAGGCTTTTAAAGCTTGCATTACCTTGCTTTTCCACTTTTTATAGCTTAATATTCATGAAGCATGAAAAATAATCTCAAATGTTTGTTACAGAGTCTTCAGGAGAAACAGAGAGAATTTGAGGAGAGGTTACAAGAAGCAACTACAACCATCCAACAAATCGATGAATACAAAGCAGTACAGCTTGAATTGGAGGCCAAGATACAGGCCTTAGAGACAGAAAAACTGGAGCTCAATGCCCAACTCTCTACAGAGGCCCAAGACAGGGATAAAAAGTATGAACAGGACATTGAGGCCTTCAAGGAGCAAAACAAGCAGCATTCAGTCACCATCTGTGCAATGGAAGAAAGGTTGATCAAGCTGATGAAAAAGAACAAAGATTATCAGGAAGAAATCACAGTCCTGAAGAAAACTATTCAAGGTATGGGTATTTGGTTTTAGGAAAGGCGTTAAATAAACTAAGCACACAAACAAAGAAAACTACACACATCAAATCAGCTGTTTTTAATGTATAAGCTATTATAAAATAATTTTAAGACTTTAGATATAAGTGTACAAAGGAGATGTGACAAAATGAGTAAACTGTTCAAAAAAGTGCATGTAGTACTAACAAATTTTCCCTTAAGTTTTTTTTAGCTCACCTCGACGAAGTCGAGATGAGCTTATGCTATACCCCGGCATCGGTGTCGGCGTTAGTGTCGGCGATCCGGTTAAAGTTTTAGGAGCAAGTCCATTCCCAAGTAACTATAAGCCCTACCTGGACCAAACTTGCATGGATGATGCATCTAGGGATGGACACTACCACACTTGCTTCGGATGCTGGATTTGACCTAGATTTTCCAGTTGAGTGACCAGGTTAAAGTTTTTGGAGCAGGTCCATTCCCAAGTAACTATTAGCCCTACCTGGACCAAACTTGCATGGATGATGCATCTAGGGATGGGCACTACCACACTTGCTTCGGATGCTGGATCCGATCTAGATTTTCCAGTTGAGTGACCAGGTTAAAGTTTTTGGAGCAGGTCCATTCCCAAGTAATTATAAGCCCTAACTGGACCGAACTTGCATGGATGATGGATCTAGGGATGGACACTATCACACTTGCTTCGGATGCTGGATCTGACCTACATTTTCCAGATGAGTGACCAGGTTAAAGTTTTTGGAACAGGTCGATTCCCAAGTAACTATAAGCCCTACCTGGACCAAACTTGCATGGATGATGCATCTAGGGATGGACACTACCACACTTGCTTCGGATGCTGGATCTTACCTAGATTTTCCAGATGAGTGACCAGGTTAAAGTTTTTGGAGCAGGTCCATACCCAAGTAACTATTGGCCTTACCTGGACCAAACTTGCATGGATGATGGGTCTAGGGATGGACACTACCACACTTGCTTCGGATGCTGGATCTTACCTAGATTTTCCAGATGAGTGACCAGGTTAAAGTTTTTGGAGCAGGTCCATACCCAAGTAACTATTGGCCCTACCTGGACCAAACTTGCATGGATGATGGATCTAGGGATGGACACTACCACACATGCTTCGGATGCTGGATCTGATCTAGATTTTCCAGATGAGTGACCAGGTTAAAGTTTTTGGAGCAGGTCCATTCCCAAGTAACTATAAGCTCTACCTTGAACAAACTTGCATGGATGATGCATCTAGGGATGGGCACTACCACACACATGCTTCGGATGCTGGATTCGACCTAGATTTTCCACATGAGTGAATTTAAGCCATATTTTAACCAAATTAGCATGGATGATGTAGCTAGGGATGGTCACTTCCAGACTTGCTTTGGATTCTGAATCTGACCTACATTTTCCAGATGAGTGACCAGGATAATTTTTTTGGAGTAGCTATATAAGATTATGGCCTGTTATGATTAAACTTGCATAGATGGTGCATCTAAGGATGAAAACTTCCAGACTTACTTTGGATGTTGGAACTGACCAAAATTTTCTTGATTAGTAAACAGGATAAACGTTTTTTGAACAGGTCTATTTCCAAGTAACTATAAGTCGTACTTAAACCAAAATTGCATGGACATCGATCTTGGGATGTACACTAAATAAAAAAAAATATGATGTGAAATTTGCCGTACTTAAAGATAACATTCGTCGAGGTGAGCTTTGTAATCTTTGATTACCTATGTTTTCTGATTCTGTTTGTTTTCTTTCATTACTGTAGAAATGAAGGCAGAGATGATACAATTAAAGGATAAGGCAGCAGTTGCAGCCCAAACCAAACCAGTGCCTCCTCCCAAGCCAAAGGTCATTGTACAGAAACCCTCCGAGGACTATGTAGCAATGGAGCAACTTGTAGTGGTGTTGAGGTAAGATTCTTCAAGGGAGACAACTGGCATATATATCAGCTAAATAAAGTGTAAGAAAAATATCACTGACAAGCCTCATCATTAGCCAATTTTTATATTATGTACCATTAATTTATCTTTAAGAAATTTATTTTCTTCTTTGTTTTCAGGAAGGAGAATAGTGATTTGAAGAACACAATTCAGAGTCGAGACGATGTGATTTTGGGTCTGAGGAGGGATCTTGCTGGAGCTCATGCCAGACTCTCTGATATTACAGGTAAATCTATAATATTGACATTTATCAAAATCATAGCATTATAACACAGACTATAACTAAAAGTATGTTCAGCCAAAAAAAAAATTAAATCTGATTTCTAGGGAGATGAATACTTTATTTGTGGAATTGATACGCTTCTTTGTAATTATAAGGTGAACTGAGTGAAAACCAGAAACAAGAGATGGAGAAATATAAGGAGAAGTTAACACAGAGGGAGAGAGAGATAGAGGGATTAAGACAGCAGATGGCCAAGTTATCTAAAATCATCGACAAACAGAAGGACGAAATCAAGACATTACAGAAACAACTCAGGTCAGTATCAGCTTTTAAGTTTTATTTACATTCCAAATTAAATCTGCTATATGTTCCTTATTAAAAAAGAAATGTTATATTTCCCAATTCTAATATCTCCCCCTTCCAAATATAAATATCTTACTATTATAATGCTATTCCAAAAATGATGATATTCATGTCTTTCAAAAAAATACTGTACTGTAATATTTTGTCATTATGAAATACATGTACATGTATGCACTTCTCACTTCATGACATCAAAGACTCTACATATATCATTAGATGAGACTTGTTTGTTTTTACCAGCACAATAAATTATCCTAATAAACTTCAGAAAAGGACCATTTAAATGTTTTGTATTCTTTAAAGAAGACTTAACAAATTATAACAGATTGTTCACTATGTAGAACTGCAACCAATATTGCATTGTTCAACAATCAACAATCATGTAAATTAAAATCATTGTGTATTAAAAGGTTTATAAATAGGACTGCCAGTATTTTAAAAAATATCAATGTTGTGGAAATTTAAATGCCCTAGATATCTTATGAATGCATACTGTTGAAAATATATTAAAGATTTCAATGATACAATACAAAACAAATCAATAGGCTTATTGACTTAGGATCATACTTTTTGTGATATTTAATTAGTTACACCTAGGTGTTTAGCATGTAAAACACAGTTTTCTTTCTCCTCTTTACAATGGATTTTTGTATATAATTCCTACTGGATAACAGATATAAGAACTCTGTTGGAGAAATATTAATTGAGAATGTGGTACACTTAATAGTGAGGAGAAGGCCATTGCCATCAAATTCCAATCCAACATGGATGAGAAGAACAGAAGAATCAAAGAACTGGAATTAGATGTGGAACGAGAGAGATTAGAGCAGAAGAAACAACTGGATATCCTTGATCAGGAGGTAAGCCAGATCCAGTTATCTAAATGTTAATCAGTATTCCAAAACATAACCAAGTGGTATTAAATAAGGTATTGTCATACTTAGTAAGATTTTGTAAAACCATGGCAAAGAACAAGGTACAGTGAGGAGAAAATCTGGCCCATTATCTGACAGAAATGATGATAGTTTGTGGTGAAAGTCTTGATAAAACTTTTGTCATTGTAATCCTTCCCCATACAACTGGAAGCTGGATCCACTCCTAATCCCTTAAGATCAATACTCAGTTTGAAGTGGATGTATCTGCAGGTGTAAAACCATGATTTATTGGATTTTTTTTTTTTTAGCTAAGATGGAACTACAAAGTGCACTTATCTTACTTTGTTCTTTTTATACATACATGTCTATGCAAGACATATTTATTGCATAATTTTTCTAAACTATGGTGGAGGATAAGTCTTGTTTTAAAATAAGAATTTTTGTTTGAAGACTCTTTAAGAAGATGTTGAATCTGTTTTACAGGGCAGGATAACCTCTGAGCTAACAGCCCTTGGGGCTCAATGCCGAGGGGAGAGGCATGAACAGGTCATTGCTCGACAGAGAGAGGCGTTGGCTGAACTCAGACACAGGTGTAAAAACCTAGAACAAGCCAAACCACCTTGTAAGTTAGAATTTTTTTTTAATCTTCTATATGTGAATAATGTAGAATGTCCATCTGAAAAGTAAAATGAAAATTTTCTGTAATTATGACTATTTTTGAACAGAAAATGGAGATAAAATTTAAGCTTCATTGACCCTCTTATAAGAGAGATAACTCTTGCAAGGATACATGATTATTATTCTTTTGTTGTCAAGTTAAAAGGCCATTTCTTTCAAATTTGGCCCCAAAGTAATGCTGAAAATATGTGCCTTTTTATAGTGAATTAGATTTCTTTTGGAAAATCAATCCCATTGAATTAAATCTTTAAATGAGTAAACAGAGTGATGATGACACATAAAAAAATTCAGTGTACCATGCAAGGCAAAATATGAGGAAAAAACAAACAAAACAGTGATTTATCTATTTAGAGTTATCTCTCTTAGCATACAGTACCTCCTTTAATGAACTACAAACAAACAAACAACCCCCCCCCCCCCCCCCAAAAAAAAAAAAAAAAACTAAACTAAAAACTATCATGTTTCAGTTGATAATAGAAAAAGGTATTGAGGTATCAGTTCAGTAGTAAGAGATAACAATTTTTTGCAGTGCCAACCCAGGATCAAGCCCTACAGCAAGTGATTATGCTGAAGAAAGAGCTCGCCGAGATCAAAGCCAATCAGGCACTCTCAGAAAATAGCGAGCTGTCCTCTGGGCTTGAGAGGGAAGTCTCCAGAGCGAGGGGGATGCTAGGATCTGTCAACGCCGAGGCAGATATGGAGAGGAGTGCTCACAGGGAAACTATGGATGCCTTGGATGCCAGTGAGAGCTCAGTAAGTTACACAAAGTTGCTTTGCATAAAAGTTAGGAAGGCAAAGGTAGTGTATATGGAATGTAAAAAAAAAAACAAATAATAATGAAAAAAAATACATTGGCATTATCATACATCAAGAAATGAACTTATAATTTCCTATAATGCAAAGGAATTACAATTCATTAGGTCATAACAAAAGTACTTGTTTTCTTCATTCAAGAAATATCTTAAGCAGCCATGTTGAATATCTGTAAAGTAAGTCATGGAGTAATTTTTGCTTCTATTTCAGTATATAACATTACTGAGGGCAATGGCCAGTTGTCTAGAGATGGAGTCAGTTGATGGACTTCGTCCTATTGGTCACATTCCTAAAGATGAGCGAGACAGACTATTGGTGGAGAGAGAGAACACCTGTCAGATTCTAGCCAATAGAATCAAAGTCTTACAGGAGAGAATTGCCAGGAAGGAGGAGCTACTGCAGGGATATGAGAGAGATTTGGCAAAACTGAGGTAGAGAATATAAAACCCTTCCAAGCTTTTTAGATGTTGATTGGTTGGTTTGATGTGAAATTGTACACTGAGTTTATCTCTGCCAACATGTAACAACTACAGTCTTGTTTGAACGTCTATGGAACAGCTTCCATAGCCATATCCTCTTTGTTTTGAAGAAATTTGAAATAACTGGGCTTGGAAGAAAAGTATTCATACAAAGTAATTTACAGTGAACTATTCCTTATGCAATGCCCTGCCTAAATACATGTAAATACTGTATACAGGGAAATTTTCGCCTCCGTTTTAATTTCGCCCCTTTCTCCCTACCCTCATTTGGGCGAATTTAAAACGGGGCGAATTCAAAGAATACAGTATAATTTCTTAAACAAAACTATGAATGGGCGAATTTAAAACGGGGCAAAATTGTTTGCATGTGTGAAAGGGCGAAAATAATACGGGGCGAAAATAACCCTGTATACAGTATAGTTGATTTTCAGTATTTTGAACATCCATATTTCAATTATCAAGGATGTCGGGAGTCCTAACCACTTCTATTTTGGTATATGAACCTTGATATCTCAAACCTTTGGAAATCTTGAAGTTTTAGCTTGGTCACATCAATTTCTAGATAATGAAGTTTGACTGTATTTATCAATACACGTATAATCATTAACTTAGAATGTCAAAAAGTCTATGCATATTTGATTAAATTCATCATGACCCTGCAGGCTTATACATGTTTTTAGCATAGTACATTAGAAATAACAGGTTTATTTTTAACATGGACAAAAATTTCCTGGATTCATGAGGAATCTGCACTTCAAACAAGGACATATTTGTGATTGCAATTAGAGGCAATACATGTGCATTTGAAGTGCACAAGTCTTCTTCAATTGTGCATTTACATTGATTCTGTGCATCAAATTTGACTGAATTTCCTGTAATAATAAATTTTAATAGTTTATATCTAACATTTTGAAGCACATGTACCATGTGTACCATGAGAACATTAAAGGAAATGAATGCGAGGGATAATTAAATCTTAGCTTGAAGTGGATTTCTACGTGTTTCTCGGTTGGGTCTTGATATTTATTCATTTAAGGAAGATCTTTAGGATCAAGGTCCACTTCATCAGCATGTGGTTTCCTGAAATTTCTGTATTAAACATAAAACATGAAAATGAATAGTTACGAGTGGGAATTGAACTTTTAATGTGATAAATATTGGCCATATGATTGTAGACAGGAAATATCATGTAACTATTTCTTTCCTTTATTTTAGACAAGCCCAGGAACTAGCCAACAGAAACTCCAAACAAGTGGATAATCTAGCAGTAAGGATCCATTATAAATAGAAAGCACTAATCTTATCATCAGTAAAAAGAACTTAAAAAATATTGATTGTTGAGGTTCAGCAGCAATTAAATTGAATTGGGAAAAGTATCTATAATGCAAAATGAGCTCTTCCTATCAAAACTTTTCCACTTATTCAAGAAATAATTGATTCTTGAACACATTTAGTATACATAGCACTTAAATTACAGAATGATGTTAAGAGTAGAACAGAAGAAACTCAGTATCTGAGGGAGTCATTGAGTCGGACTCGAGATCGACTCGACCAGGAGAAACGACTCAATAAAGCAATTAAACAACGCAAGGTAGACAAACTACAGTATTATAGATATCTTAAGTAAAACTTAATTGACCTTTTTCAATGCTATCTGAAAAGTAAATTGATAAGGACATTTTGTAGAGTGTTGGTTTATTTTTAGACTTTCCATTTGGAGAACGAGAGAATTCACCAGCAACAAGTCCCAGCTTCTCACCACTGTAAAGAGGAAGATATTTTTGGAAAGGTTGGTATGAATTAAACCAAAGGACTACTTGGTTCATTAATAGTGCAGTATAATTGACCTTCACAACTATAAACAGATTGCACAAAGATATTTTAGTGTTTTAAGTCATATAACACTGGTTTTTTTTTTTTTGTTCAGCTGTGATAGTTCTAAAATTTGATTTTTTTTGTAATTTTCAGAATTCAGCTCGAAGGAAAGCAACTAAGGAAGCACTGAAAAGGAGGAATTATGAAATTAACACACTGAAGAAAGAACTGTGCAGCAAGGAGCAGGCATTGTACGACACTGAAAACAGACTGTATACACTAGAACACAGTATAGTAAGTATGGTTACAAAAAAGCAAACAAAGAAACAAAAAAACAAATGCAAAAAAAAAAAAAAACCAGACACACACACACACACACAACAAAAACTGACAAGTTTTATATTTTTCCATATCAAAAAAAACAAAAACAAAAAACAATGGCATTTTTATTCTCTTGACATGTAATGAGATTTTGTTTTAATTTTCAGGGACTGGAGGGTAAACGGGAACAAGAGATAATTGAGTCTTAGTGTTTAACAATTTGATACAATATTGGCAATTACTCCAGATGTGCATTTAAAGTTTGAGACTAGACATAGATTCCTTTATATAGTGCTATACTATTTGTACTACTGGTACATGCTTTTTATAGTGAGGTAAACCATTTGATGGTATAAAAATAATAAAGGAAAATGTATTTTATACTTTAATGAGCTAATAGGGAAATTCATAGCATAAAATCTTTATATCTAATAGAATGTATAAATGTGTTTCTGATAGAGAATGAACGAAGAATTAGGTTTTTTTCTAGATTCTGTCAATATATAATGTTTTGATTTGAAAATGAAAATGATTTAAAATGCAAGGCATTATGTTCAATTGATTGTATTTTTTTCCCTTTTTAATGTATAATAATTGTATGAAAAGAGGTCTTGTTTCATTTAAAGGACTTTTTATAAAATTTGAAGATCTGAATTATTTGAATATTTACAACATAATTCAGTGAGTTATGATGCCAAATAAAATCAGATCTTACTTTACGTATCTTTATAGAACACAGATATGGCAACTGGTTCATTTTGCTAGTCCATTAGTATTATTAATAATTATGATGTTTTTGTGTGTATGAGTAAATGGACGAGAGAGATATTTTAAACATCTATGTAAGATTAAGCACAGCTGTGATAAGTAGATAACAGGGAGTTATAATTATATATCCGGGTTTGGGTACGTCTACATAGTGAGGTCTCTGATTAGTGAATTCTAATATTTTCTTTCTTCAAAATTGCATTATTTTACATTTTCTTCCAAGGAAATTAGATCAAAATATATATGTAATCAATCTGCATGAACATACATTGACATATTTCTGCATTGATCATATTAAAATATATCAAGAAATAAGAAATATTTGTTAATATTTCAGTCATTTACACTGAAATAATTTTGATTTCGTACTCTTAAGTCCATACTAATTTTTTACTGTTAGGTGTCTTTTTATATACATTTATATATATAATAGTATGCTTTGTTTTTGTTTATGTAGAATTTGTGACATTAGATAAAAATGTCAAAATTGTTGTAATAAATGGAAGTAGAAACGGGTTGCTTTTGTCGTTGTTTTACTTTCAGCATACAAGAGGATTATACTCTGACATTGCTCGAATAAAGTTTCATGCAGATCTGTTGCTCAATGGTTATAACAAATGGGATGGAAGTGAGTTATAAATCATGCAGCTTTTGTGAATAATTTAATGAATGTCAAATATCAGTCATATATCAAAGTTTTTAGCTGTCCACAATATGTCAAGAATTTGAGATATCAAACACTAATATCTGGTTCATATATAATGCATGGTATTTACTCAGCCCACATAGTGAAATAATTATGTTCACTTCTATTAACAAATACACTGTACGTGCTTATTTCCTATCTTAAATTCTTTACAGTTATCGATCACTTCCTTATTTTCTATATTTTACTACTATACTAGAATGTATCCAAGGCAAGACTAACAAGCTCTTAAAAGAATTTACATATATATATATATATATATTTTAGGAATGACTCTAATTCTTGGCCAAATTATTCGAGGATAACCTGGTTTGGGTCAGTTTACGCTTTATAATCCGCGAAGCGGATTATAAAACAGCGTAAACTGACTCAAACCAGGTTATCCTCGAATAATTTGGCCAAGAATTAGAGTCATTCCTTATAATTTAATTCTAAAATCATTAAACAACTGTGGGTGTAAAATTTCGTTGCTTTTTTTTAGTTCAAATTTGCCGCTCAATAATACAACCCTAGTAACGGAAGTGATGGGAAGCGAGGGGAGGTAAAAACTGATACATAGTCCTAGCAGCCATGTTTTTTGTTTACATGTGGTAAGATCCGAGTTACTGTTTGAAGTTAAAGGTACATTTATTAAATCTGGAATTTTCCATGAATCCCGAGGACTGGAAATGAGAGGATTGCATGGATACAGACGATTCAGCTGGTTGTCAGGGGGGTGTGTCCCCATACCAAACCAGGTTATACAGAAATAATTTGTGTTCCTTTTTGGATATTAACCAATCAGAGGCTAGAATACAAACAAAATTAAATTATATATATATATACCTCCAGTCAACCATCAAATGCTGAAGCTGAATTTGTGGTGATGGACTTGATAGATCACCAAAATAAAATTTTTTAAGAGCTTGTAAGTCTTGCCTTCAATACATTCTATTAAAAATAATAATGACGCATAGATAAATGTAAATATACTAACGGTAATGAATATGTTACATTCGGACTAGTAGTATTATTTATTGTTTATGGAATAATTGTGTAGTTTTTTGGTTTTATGATGTGATCAATCAGTTTGCTCGATAAGAATTTGCATTAAAGGCGATTTTTGTATAAAATTATTTTTGCATAAAATTATCACCCAGCAAACTTATTGACCATCATCCTTAAAAAAAGACATTTTTTCCTTATGTTTAGTACATTTTTTATCTGATCCTTGATTGAATAAAACATTTCTTGCGACACACATAGAGAGAAAGCATGGAGTTCTGTCACGTGCTCAGCGGATATAAAGCTATTAATTTATTCGTACGGGTAGTTTTATCTCTGACAAAGAAATGTTGACAAATAACTAACAACTCCCATTACTGCATCTTTTATAATTTCCAATCTGATTCCCGTAACATATCACAGTAATATAAATAGTGTATAGGAAGTTTAAAAATCACATGACATACTGTAAAATCACATATTTTCGTGGAGTCAAATTTTCGTGGTTTGAGAAAAAAAATATGGGTTCGTAGGGATTTTATTTCGTGGATGAAGAATTGTTGAGTAGTAATATATTTGAAAAATTACATTTCGTTTTGGACATGTATTCTTACCTCGAAAACAACGAAAAATAACCCTCACGAAAACAGTAAGACACTAACAATATAACACAAGAAAGATTCAGCATGTTTAAGCTTGCACAGACTATCATTTGCTTCTACTCAACATACGAAAGGTGTGAAATTATCCTTTTTATCCTTTAGTTGTAAGTAAAGATAATTTTTCATAAAAATCCAGAACATCATGAATGAATCTACTTTTTATGTTGATTAGACCTTCATAGTCTTCTTATGTTGATTAGACCTTCATTGTCTTAATGTCATTCATACAGGATACAATTGTATCATGGCTCTCCATCAAAGTACTAGTATGCATCGAAAATACAATATTTGCGTTCTTTCACACTCTTCGTATTAATAATTTACACAGATATAAATATAAACAATAAAATGTGTTTCTTTGTTAAATATACATAAAGATGCAATGATTGAAGAAAAAATAAACTTTATGTAACCTACTTAAACGCGGGTCGAATACTAGTATTTTCTCTGCAACAGTTCATCCGTGTACAAAGAATTTTATTGTTTAGTTAAATTACTCTTCTATAAAGTACAAGCAACAGTATCTTCTCAACTGTTTTTACTTCAGATCAATGGAAAACATCCTTTTAACCATTTGGAAGCCGCTTGACGATTGTATACGATCCACTGCAAAAGATTATTTAAAATCACTAAGTATTATAAGCTTAGTTTGGCTTCATTTCTGCATTTTTCCTTAGATTACCAAAGAGTGCATTTATCATATATATCTATATGTAGATCTTATTTAATTATCATAACTTAAATACTTTGAAAACAATAACCGATTTATTTACCGACTCCGCATTTAAATATCAGACAGTTTAAAGTCAATTTAACTATAAAAACGTGGGGTTATTCAAGTTCAAAACCGGTAAAAAAAATTAATTTGAACATAAATAACAAATATCATTTTCATCTACACTATATCTCGTATATTTAATTTTAAGCTCAGATACACCATATATAGCTTTAAAAATGATGGTGTCCATAAATTCTGAAATTCTAAGGAGGGGTATGCAGTTTTTATGCTGATTCTGAAAGCTGCAAATTTTAGTCAGGATTGAATTTAAATATGGAAATAAAATCGGAATCACTTTCATTTGGTTCTAAAAATAAACTAGTCCCTTATATTTTCCGAGAAAAAAATTATATTTTATAACTATAGTGTCAGATAGATAACATATGGTCCATATTGTTATCAGCTCAACTAAAAAAACGCATTTAATTATTTTAATAGGAACACTTGTCTGATATAGTGAAATGATTATATCACCTAGTTTATGTTTTCTTAGGACTGGGTTGGATCCTCTGATCTCCATTTGACATTGAGTAGATATATCTGGAGATTCTGTCGGACCAACATGTAAATCAGCTTCGCCCGACTTATTACTAGATTTCTTTGACACCCCACGATGACTGATTTTTCGAAAGCGATGTGATCGATTCGACCTCATAGAGTTTGTATCATTTGTGTCCCTTGATGATCGTTGTGATCTTACGGAAGCCGTATCATTTGTATCAAGTGATATATTTCTTTCCGCTAACCTTGAAGGTTGTGTATATGCAGAGTGCATTGAGGAACAACTTGTGCAGTTTGAAGACGTTCGTAGAAAATCCCGCCTTCTTTTGTGTCGTCTGCAAGATGAACAGTAAAGTCGTCCAGGTGTTGAACCAGATGTAGAAGCAGTTGGCGTACTTGGTTGAATTTCAATCCTAGGGGCCTGTGATGGGGCTACACTTGGTTGAGTCTCATATGAAAAATTCCTGTAATAACGAACATCGTCGACATACGACGTTGTATCTGCTGATGATGCAGTAGATGACACCAGTGTTTGTACACTGTCGACTCTTGGAGGAGCTGTAGGGTTTCTGATAATGGGTGCAGCTGCTGTGGGGTTTCTCATTGGTGGAGCAGCTGGTGGAAGCGGATGATTGGTTGGCTCAGATATAGGCGAGGTTGGATCGTTTGGTACACGGAGAGTGTAATTATTTCCACCCCGTGGACGTCTGAAGACGGTGTCATAAACACTGCTCATCTTAATCTTATTTCTGTGATGAAAAGAAAATTTCACGTATGATATACTATATACATGTATCACGTGTATTAGTTATACTCACTTGTAAAATTAAGCAAAATGAGGACGTTTTATTAAAATATTATATACAGCACATATTTCATATTTATATAACTTTTGCTTATATCACTGTAAATGTTCAACATACCTAGAATGTTACTTTAGTAAATTTTACCTCCTGCAGTAAATGAGTCCACCTATACACAGAGACAATGACAGCAAGGCGACCGTTACCGACACAATTGTCCAAACTATTTCCTGTGATCCACCTGAATCTGCAACAACAACAAAAAATACTGTAAACGTATTACATTTGGTTGTGTATTCTATTTAGCGTTTTTTTTTTTGGTGGAAAACAACTTCCGCTTAATCAAGAACATTGCTAAATGTCTTGTATATCTAGAACATTCGGAATGCGCTAAATCAAATTTATGTTAACTCTTTGAAAAATCTGTTTCTTTGCACTTTGAAAACATTCCTCCTTATTTCATTCATCTTAGTTCTAATTTCATACCTTCTTTTTCGTCCTTCATAGGTTCGCTTTCGGAGTCAATTGGATGTGGTATAAAGATGGTTCTGGACGCCTTCTTTTCCTCTCCATATTGTATGGTCGTCACCATGTCTGAATCATCTGTATCTAATTTAGACATTCAAAATTCAATGTATGACCTTCTGAAATAACACTATCAAGTTTTAAAAAAGTATTTAAAGATCTAGTATAATCATTTGTCTTTAAAAAATTAAACTGTAAGCCTTTTTACTGATTTTCTCCCTTTCAAGATACATTTAAACTTTAATATTTTTTTTAAAGTTTCTTCCTGAATCAATTATACCATATCTATAGAACCTAACTCTCCATGATACATTCAACTGCTCAGAGAAAAAAAAAATTCTGAAATAAGTTACTGGGATTGTCAGAAGTTTCTGGAATTTAGACTCTGTTAAATAAATGCTCTTTATGTAACAACAGTATAAAAAATAAATATCAAAAACCTTAGACCGTGTTTTTTGTTTTGGTAATAAAAAAAAATCTTAATTAATTAATTTATTTATTTGCTTGTTTATTTGTGTTTTTCTTTTTTTCCTCATACCACGGAAAAGGAACAGAACCTACATGTTCATTAAATAATTAAAGATAAATTAAATATAAACTCCTCTCAAATACAGTTCGTCGTACTATGCTCGCATAGGGCCTTATGAAACTCGTTGCATCTTGTTTGCATTTTCTGAAATCTGTTTCCAGCTTTTCGCACCATTTGGCATTTGGTTTCTGTAGATCCTTAAGAAGAAAATAGTAATTAAATGATTAATTGAACAAAATCGAAATCTGTTTATCACTGTGTCAATATTTGTATATATCTTATTGCACCACTTTATATTTTACATCATTTTGCATAGGAATTGTAATAACTGAGATATATTGTACAATAAAAAAAATCTTCAATGTTCCACCTCTAATCACAATAAATGAATTGATAATTAATGCAGAAAACATCCATCTTCGCTAGCTTAGGGTTTCTGATCCAGTACTCTCCTCATTGTGAGGAGAGTAGCGGATCAGAAATCCTTGGCTAGCGAAGATGGAAAACATCAGGTATTTCTTTAAATTTTTAAAATTTGTCACCTTCAAGTGCAATTTTGCTGATAATGAATTCTCTTCCTTTCGCAAATTCTTGGAATTCACGTCGTAATTTCGAGATCATGTATGTTGAAGTTATGTTGGAGATGCTATTACAGAAATGCCGGGGTTTTACTGTCACGCCATTTGCTGTAAAAAAAAAAAAAAATAATAAGGAATTTAAAGAAATGAATATTTTTCTTCAGTTTACATTTTATTAAGTTATATAACTTATATAAGTTATTGTGATTTAAAAGGTGAAGATTACGAACAGTGACCAATCTCATAAAACCAACAAGGAATTATACGAATCGTGAACAGGGCATAAACACGGATCTCTGGAAATTCCACAGATGGGATCAGGTGTCCAAGAGGAGTAAGCATCCCCTCTCGACCGGTCACAACCGCCGCAAACCCTCTGTATGACCAAGTAAACGGAGTAATCCATGGTTCAAACTGGTATAAAACAATGGCCTAACAATTGTTGGGAAACATATCAGTCAAAATACGACCCAACGATAGGTGGTATTTGCAAACAAGATTATTATAACCACCATAGAATTTGTGAAATGCTGACTTTGGGGAGACATAAACACCACATGCAAATGATGCAGGTAATTGTGGATTATAACTGCATAAAAAGGGAAAGTTAACGACGAGAAAGCTGAAGTCATCTGATTTGGAAGGTGATACATATGCTTTATCTGTTTAAATTTGCATTTTTGGATATATTTTGCTGGAAAGCATATGCTTTTGGAGAGAAGCATCAATTTAGGACTTTATGGAAACACGCAGTGATCAAATATCATGGTGACAAGGCTTTGGTTTATTACATTAACTTTTTATTACTTGTAATGATATTTTATTTTAATAAATTATATTGTTTGTGAATAAATAAGTCGAAATTGAATATATTGACAAACAATTCATGTTTAATGAAAGGCTACATTGGCCACTCTCGTCGCCTCGAGGGGATAGATTCCATTCACAATAGAGCTAGTACAGCGTATACATATGGCAAATTGTGTTTTACCGGGTGATTTATCGGTGTTCAGTGAATTTGTTTAGGACAGAATCAGTTCATTTCAGACCAAAATGGCGTTTCAAACCGAAGTACGCCATGTTGTGACGTTGTAGAGAGCCCCCCCCCCCTTAAGTATATAAAGTTCAAAACTACGTTGCGTAATCCTTAAGGTATGTCATTCATCACCTTTTGAGAAAAGTTTGGTCAGAACATCAAGCTTCAAAATTATATATTACAATTCAATTTTTATGATATATTTGAATTAAATACTGCACATTATGCAATGTTCAATTTAAAAACTGCTCACAAAATTGCAAAGAAACAAGATTTACGGGGGATCATTTCTTGTGGTGGAATGATATTTAGAAGAAAATTCTTCAAACCTACACATTTGTTTGATTTATCATCTTGGAACTTTAGCCCTATATATTTTTAGTCGAATTTTTTTTAGTAATTATATGCTAGGAATATTTAATACATGTATAGGTTTCAATTAACATTTTTAAAACAAGTTTTACACATTCACTCAACAGACTGTGCCCAAAAATGAAGATATATTTAAGAAGTCGAGATAAAATTTAGATGGGTTTTTTTTTGCCTGAAAATTGCATATTTTGACCAATACCTCACATCACTAGCCGCAACTTTTTCTTTCATTATTTTAAATTACACGATACTCTCAACCGATCAGCACTAAAGTCATCAAAATGCTTGATACAAGAAAATATTTTATTGTATATTTAGATTTTAATACACCAAATATTATTTTAAATGCAGAGGTCTTACAATAATTCACGCGCATTAATTTGCAGGATTTTTTCAATGATAAATATTATTTTCTTTTTTTTTCATACCCTCAGACTATTTTACATGAAATAAGATTATATTTATTGCCATGATCATATATGGTAAAATACGATTTGGCTTAAAATGATTAACCTAAAAGTTACAATTTAAGTGCAAAAAAGTCAAATTACTTGTACCGTAGATCAGTAAGATACACACTGACCATCAATTTTCTTTGCGATTTTGAGTCATGTTATGTAAGTGGTTATCTAATAATATACTTCTCAAAAAAAACGTTGATATAACTCATCTCACGAGTGATATACCTGTACCCTAAATTAAAATACTGAATTGAAAGCCACATCAAGATTTTTTTCCCTTCACTTGTAGAAGTTTTTGAATTAAATGCTGCTTCGTAAGAATATAAAAGTATGTCGGCTTGCAAAAGGAACACAATTAGTGCCCATTGGAATTCCAACAAATTGTTGGAAAACCGGATCTCCATAAACTACATAGATATTGTCAATGAGAAACTCCAGCATCTTAGAGTACATACATGTACTTGTGTGTAGAATCAGAATGATTTTTAACAAATTTATTTTGTAGATGAACAACAACAAGATGTGAAAATTTACGAGTTTCATTTTTTATTGAGGAAACAGTTGTCTAGAATGTCGAAAAGCCTGCTCTTTGACCCATCGCGAAAAATATGTTGCAAAGTTTCTCATTCAGCTTCGATGATGTAATGAATAGAATGCAAAAAAAAAAAAAAATCAAGATTCTCACCCTCCTGACACAGACTGAGGAGGTGACGATGGCTGTTGTACTCTCTGTGTCTTTCTATCACAAGAGGACAAATATCACCTAAATGAAAAAAACAATGCAAATATGTCAACCCCAGAAGACAGTACAGACTTTTATATTCAAAGTGATCAAAAATAACCCCATGGCTTAAAAACCAAGCTTGAATAATCAGTAAGTGTCATTGTGCAAATACAATTTTATGCATCCTTCACAGTAATTCAAAATATAATGTATGGGTTATTTATTCCATTTATTTGGCAGCATTGTTAAAAGAAATAGCTGATCGTTGCATATTGTACCATTTTATTGAAATTAAAGTTCAAATAGGTTAATTCAGAGAGTGCAAAATCTTCAGCTATATCTATATGATGTAAACCGGAATAATCTAACCTCCCCCCCCCCCTCTCTCTCTCTCTGGATAAGGTGGTTGGGAGATAAAAAGAAATGTCGCATTATAACTTATTCCTTATTTAACAGAAGGAAGCTTTCTGTTTTTGTCCTAAAACATTTACTTCTCAGAAAAAATTCTTGATTATCTCATATCTCAACTCATTCAACGAAAGAAACGAAAATAGCTTATAAAAGATATTCATAAATGATATAGAATCCTGAAGACAAATTGATTTCTATGAGGGATGGGGAGTCTTCAACCCTTATAGTCCAAATAGAGATATGTTGATATAAAATAAAGAGTTTAAAAAGTCACTTAGAAAACATTTTTGTAAGTCCTTATAAGATCTTGCCTCGACATCCAAGGTCATAGATCAGGCCGTCCAACCAGAGACTCTCATGGTCCTTTACGGACAATAGATTATAGTGCACGACTGTGTCTGGTATATCACCTGCCAGATGTCTGTAGCCAGTACCCATAAACTCCTTAGTACAAATCGTATCTGCTATACGCCATGTCATTGGGTGCCGTGTTACCAACATCTGCACATTACCACAAGAGGCTAACAAAAAGGAAAATCATTAAATCTGCAGAACATCTTAAAATAATCTTAATTTTGAAATAATTCTGAATACATACCGACTTGTAGAAAGAAGAATGTAATCCAAAATACAAGTTTCATTTTGAAATCTGCTTGAATGTTTCTCTATAAAGTTTGTTCAGGAACAAAAATATATCAACACAAGATAATTACGGAAACTGAGTTAAATTGGATAAGGAAGTTAAGTTTCATTTGATATGAATATTTCAGCGTCTGATACGTATATTTGTCCGAATAATCAACACTATTTATTGTTTCATAGAACTCTGATACTTGAACTTTTTAAAGAATTATCAAAGTTAATTTAACTTAATTTTACTTTTGTAAAATTAAACACTGTGTCAAAGCTGCACTTGCAATATATAAAGTCTTTGTTAGTTGGTACGCGGTTCCACAGACTTCCTCGTTATACTTATCAAGGATTATTTTTTATAAAAGCAATGCCTAGTAGAAAATATATTGTCATTTTTGAATCGTTTAAAAGATCGTTTCAAACAGTTCTGTTTACTGTTTACTTGAATTATATATATTAGAATAGTTTGGAATCTTATTGATATTTCAACTTACCACTACAACCCTTCTTTTAAGTAATGCAAATATTTGTATTGATATATTGAATAATAATTAAACAAACTTGACTTAAGATCCCCTCTGTCTTCCCTATATACCACTTTGGTAGACGTTATGAATATTGTTGTCTATTGCTGAATAAATTTTTACATTTTGTTTTAATTTAAACTATAATGTCGAATATCTTGTCTAAAGAATATTATAACGTAAAAGTCCTAATATTTACCAAATAATGATCGTTTTTAATTTTTGAATAGTAAATGTTGAGAATGACTTTGAAAAAAAAATGTCATGATAACGAACAGTGATAATTCTCAAAAAAATCTACAAACAAAACACATTTGTGAACAGGGCATAAAACACAGACACCCCCCCCCCCCCAAAAAAAAAATTCCAGAGGTAGGATCATGTGCATAGGAGGAGTAAGCATCCCCTGTTGACAGGTCACACCCGCCGTAAGCCCTGTGTATTGATCAGGTAGACGGAACATTCCATAGTCAAAAAAGGCCTAACAATTGGTATGAAACACGTCGGTCGAAATACAACCCAATGATAGGTTATATTTGTTAACAAGGTCGTTATAACGACCATAGAATTTACGAAATGTTGGCTAATCTATCAGTAGCTTGCTTCTCGATTTAAAAAAAATTAATAGTACTCAGAGCAGGCCTTTGAGTATTGTATAAGTTGGGAGACATAAACACCATATGCAAGTGATAGCGGAATATTACTACATAAAAAAAAAAAGGAAAGTTGACGATGGGAAAGCTGATCTTCTCGTTTGTCATACAATTTTGCTTTTATAGTTATCCTTTTTCGTTTATAGTCAGTGAAACATCCAAATATGAAATAGATTTGGCAGAATCTGTGGTGTCTTTAATTTCAAGTTCACTGAGATATATCCTTACAAACAAAGATACATAGCGGGTTTCAGTAAATGTTCTACAAAGCCTCTTTCTTTGCTCCTCACTAAAGTATTTACAGTAGTGAAGGAGAAACTTCAGGAATACTGTTCAACAGTATATTCGAGAAGTGGTGTAAATCGGATATGGATACTTAAATGCTTCGAGGAACCTTTAGAAAATTTGAAATAAAAAAAAAAATTAACAAAATCGATAACATCAAATCGTACGATTTTTCAACACTTTAAACAACCATTCCCCACGATATATTAAAGTCCAGGCTTTATGACACCATAGACAGCTGCCTTTTCACTAAAAATGGAATTCGTAAATATACTTACCTTGACATTGGTCATTTGCAAAATTATTTTGTTTAAAAACATTCTTATTGTACACAGAAGTACACTGAAGTTGAAATTAAAAGATGCTTGAGTTTCTGATTGACAATGTCTATGTAGTTTTGGAGATCAGGTCTTCCAACAATCTGTTGGGATTCCCAGGGGTACCAATTGCAATTTGGATATTTTACAAGAAAAAGACTTGAATGGTAATCTAACAACAAAGCTTTATGATAAACGTGATTACTTCAATTTTTCGATCGTCAACTTCCCTTACTTATGTAACAATATACCCTTATCACCTGCATATGGGGTTTTTATCTCCCAGTTGATTCGATACGCAAGAGCATGCTCTATTTATGAACAATTTCTAAAACAAGGCAAGCTATTGACAAATAAGTTGATGAAACAATGATATCAACAGTGTTATTTGAAGTCATCATTTTGCAAGTTTAATGGTCAATACAATGACCTTGTCAGCAAATACAACCTATCATTAAGTCAAATGCATACTGATTGTAGGCCATTATTTTCTCACTGAATTGTCTAGGGATTTTTCCGATTTTCCCGATCATGACAAGAAGCACAAGGCGGGTGTGACCGTTCGGCAGGGGATGCTCACTTCATCATGGCACCTGATTCCACCTCTGATGTTTTTAGAGGTCTGAGTTTACCCTGCTCCCGATTTGTATTGTTTAAATGGACTTTGAGCTTGAATACTGTTATCTCCATATTTCATCGAATCGACATTCGAAAGGAAGTAAATATTGTTAATTGAAAAATCGTCGTCGATATAACTGAATGTCGAGTTGAAGGCCACAGCAAGTGTTTTCTTCTTCTCATATAGAAGTTTTTGAATAATTTCTTCTTCCTAGGAATATAAAGAATAAAGAAACACAAGTAGTGCTCATCGGAATTCCAACAGTTTGTTGGAAGACCTGGTCTCCGAAGACTACAAAAATGTTTTCAATAAGGAACTCCAGCATCCTTTTAATTAAATTCAGAGTACATTTGTGTAGAGTTATTTTTAACAAAGTAATTTTTTTTTTTGATAACCAATCACAAGATGTGAAAATTTCCAAGTTCCATCCATTTTTATTGAAGAAGCAGTTTCTATGATATCAAAAAGCCTAGTTCTTCATTTATCATAAGGATTATTTGTAGAAAGTTTAGAAAAGTGGTACTTTTTGATGTTACTGAATTTCGAAAAAAATGGTGATTTTCAATTTTCTAAAAGTTCTTAAAAAATTTTTAAAAATTCACGACTGTTTTACGTCACTTTTAGAATATGCTGTAGCGCAGTACGTCTGAAGTTTCTCCTTTACAGCAGTTACATGTAATATTTTATAAGGAGTAAAGATAGGGGTTTGTTAGAGCATTTTCTGAGCCCTACAATGTACGAGAGTTGACCCAAAAGTAATGTTACAACTGATATATAATCTTTAATATTCAAATGTTGATAATAAGATTTGACATACCAATACCTCTATCAATACCTCTGTCTTTTTTATTTCTGCTTAAGATTTCATTCGATTGTATAAAGGAATTTGTAAAATAAGAAGATAAACACAACCTTGGGTACGGTAGAAATGTTACCGACATCGTCATAGTGTTACACAGACAAAAGTGGCTCACACACACACACACACACACAAAAAAAAAGACAAGTAAAATTTATTTAAAAACTTCCAATTTCGAAATAACTTTCATATGAATTTTACATGAAGAGCATTTCGCATAAATACAGTGCAAAGAGAAATTCACAAAAAATATGTAAATATCGTACAAACCAATTCAAATAATATTCGCATAAGAAATATTTATATATTTTTTACATGATTTTCACACAATTTTCAAATAAAAAGAAACTAACTTGAATATCATGTGTATCACTTTTCCCTGTGTATCTTTCGGCACTCACTTTCAGTTCATCCGCATATCTTTTAAACCTTTCAGATGCTTCTTTTTAAAAATCAATACTGTCATTTTGCTTTAAATGCCTTGTTATGAGTTGTAGTAAATTAAAATTATCTGAACTTTGTCCAAATGTTATTTTTAAATTCATTTCTTTTGTGTAGATCTTATGTATCATTCATTTGTGAACAGGGCATATCCATTCATATCCATTCAAAAATTTCAAGGGAACCGAGTAAAGTTTAGTGCGAATGTGATGAAGACCTAATTGTTTGCTGACGTAATGTAAAAGTAAATCAAAAGAGAAATACAAAGAATATTTTTGTGTGGTATTTTTTATTGATTTCACGGAGGTGGCATGCTTTCTATCACTGTTTTCAAATCATCTAAAAGATGGGAATTCAATTTCTATGCATCACAGATATGTATGTGTCGATTTTCTATGTCGTAGAATTAAACTAATATAAAACAGACGAATGCTCATAAAACCTATTTTCAAATGTGATATACTACAGTAATGTCAGTAATGGTTCGAATTTTCAGAAATATAACTTTTTTTTAACTTTAACGCTTTGAGAATACTTTACGTGTAACTTGCAAAATTACAATTTTATTAATTAAATGTACTGGGTATTTAGAATTTCTTACAATTTATATTGTTCGTATGAAAGGATAGACTCATAGAATGTTGCATCAGTTTAAAAAAAAAAAGTAAATTAATGGGGAAATTTCATATGATATTATAATTTTCGGCTCGTTTTATGAAAAAGAAACGGAAATTGAGAATTTACAAAAAAAAATATATCAATGAGATTTGAAGGAAATATACATGATGATACTTATTTAAATCATATCAAATAAATTATAAAAACTGAGATATGTACAGGAACGCTCGCTTGAATCACCTACTAACTCCAAAAATTTACTGAGAAACATTTCGTTGTTGCCAAACTAGAGCCAAGCGCAAAGGTTTCAAAAATAACCCGTAATTGAATAGATTTGCTAGTTTATGAAATAGAAAAATCCTTCTAAAACTTTTCTATATTTTTTTAAAGGAAAGAATTAAATTTCTTTGCTGGAATGCACTCCAAGTATAAGGTTATTATAAGTCTTTCTTAGGAAATGTCCTTTGTCGGTAGAAGATACCGTAAACATAAATGACTGTATGATTACATCATCCTCCAGAAACCTCTACCCAGATCCAGGGAAATTCTAATGACAAATCTTCTTCGCTTCGTGTTTCTTCATCAGGTGGTGGTTTTTTCTTCCAAAGTAACTGGCCAGCATACACCCACAGAAGTAATTTGGGTAAAAAAGTTAAATTTGTCGCAAAAATTGTTCAGTTGATGTTATTCTTTCGAATATATTATTTTTGTAATTTATGATTACAAAGGGATTAGGCACAAGTTTCTTTACTTGCACCTGTTGAACGCTTTCTCCCTACTTGTAAATTACATGTTTAAATCTGGTCATAATTAAACATGCAAATTTGAACTATATATGTATTTGATGTGAATATTTACAATTGCCTGAAGTATTGAAAAACCCTTTTTTTTAAACTATGGTACAGGAAAATGAAAAAAAATTATATGAAAGATACGCTAAACTAAATAATTTTTATGAGATAGAATTTTGTATTTTTCAGATAGTTTTATATTTTAAAGTGCTATATTGTTTACAAGACATTCGTGTAAATAGTATTAAGTATAATTATCCTGATATTCAGTTCCCATAGAAAACATTTATCATCAGTGTATGTACATTTTAATGAATTTTTGTCTAAAATGAAAACGATAATTTTTCAATGCAATCTCGTTATCTTTTCAATACATACTTTTCAATACATACATCTATAATGATGTTTTCTTTAGGCAACATATGAAAAATTAAAATCATTTTAATGAGAATAATATTCAATCTGCTTGAAGATATCTTTGATAGCAGGTACAACATATGATTGTTAATTTGAATTACATAAATAGTGGAATGTTTGTTAATCATCTATATCAAATCCTGTTGTATTTTTTCCTTACATTTAATTATACACTTTCCATTTACCTTGAAGATCTTCCTTTTTTGAAATGCAGGGATCTAATTTAAAACCGTATCACAAGAATAATCGGATTTATGTAGTGAATGCGTTATAAATCCATTTATCACAGCGCCCCACGTGGAAGGATGCGCGCGCAATATATGCGCAAGCATTTGTACATTCCATTCTCACACCATTTCCAAATGTTGCACGTTTAGGGTTTGCTGTGAATTTTTAAGAAAATTTAGAATATTGCACAATGACATTGTCAAAAGACTGTGGTGTACAAAGACAAGGTTTTTCTGATTGTTTGCACTAATTGTACCGTTAGTGTACTTCAACATGCTAGAGTTTTTGACTTCGCGCCGAAAGGGCTGTAAGGAGCGTATGGACGTTAGCCGAGGCTCTTACTTGTAGGAGTATCGTTGCTGTAAATATTGACAAAGATGTCCACAACATCTATAGTCGCCAAAGCCAAACAAGGCATTACAAAATGGAGAGAGAGAATAACGTCAATACCAGCAATGAGGAGGACATGCATAATACTACTACTACACACAGCACAAACGGTATGTCATCTTGTATGCCTACATCAATTATTAGTATAATGTTTTCACTGTTGTATCAATTACATTTAAAAAAAAAAAAAAATGCACAAGAAAATACTAAATGTTCAGTTAATCGATCATTCTGTTAAAATCAGTGGGAAAAGGCAAAGAATAAGCTAATCATTACAATTGGTTTTAGTGTATTTAGTAGAATCTAAATTTAAGCACACCCTCTTCAACCACAGAGTTTAGAGCAATATAAATATAATTATGCACACGTTAAGACTGGGTTCCATAAAACTCCCATTGACTTGAATTAATTTAACCTCATACTCTTAAGATCACGCACTCGGCATCGTCGGTCATTGTTCCGATGTTGTAAGCGCCCGAGTATATACTTCATGGAGCCTTAAGGCTATAATAATAAGACTAATTTATTTATTCACCAATCAATGAGCTTTGAAAGGGGGGCATATATATATATATATATATAATTTATAAAAACAATACAATTACGTTTATAGCAAGTAATGGCTGCATTACGTGCAATATTAACCTGATCCTCACTTGCAATATTTAACTGTCCTCGCTAGCATCCCTCATACAATTGCAAGACTAGTGTTTCGATGCCAAATATCGTTACTTATTGTGTATATATGTGCACATTGTTATAAAATATGTATTTTAAGCTTGTTCTCCCTTCGATTAACATCTTCGTGTCCGTCCTCAACAAATCAGCAACCCCGGCCTGGGGAACAATTTTTGAAAGAGAAAGCCTTAAATTCCGTTACTCCTAGGCATTCAATTAATAAACATCGGTCATTCTTAAGTAAATATTAAACTACTTCCAATATTTATGCATGTCATGTTCCACCAAAGCAAGAATTAGGCGATGAGTTGAGAAATGGTTTTAATTTAATTTAGGGCGCATGGAGTGAAGAGCAAATTAATTAATTAATTAATTGAAATTAATTTCAGTAGATCTGTATCAAGACAAATTCAGTATATGTTGCTGAGTGAAATAGCTATGGGCGAATGGCTGTTCCTTTTTCCTTAACACCTCTATCAAAACTAGGCCCATAAATCATGGAGGGGGATCAATATCCACATAACAATAAACCAAAAATTTTATAGATTGAGGGCCATAATCGGTATGATAGCACCATTGACAAGATCTTTACCTGGCAAAATGGATACAAAAAATCGTTTTTAGACTATTGTCTAGAAAACCAGATGATTTTTTGCGTACTTGGCTTCGAATAACTACTATGTCAAACGCCTTC
Organism: Saccostrea echinata; assembly: GCF_033153115.1. Lineage (NCBI taxonomy): Eukaryota > Metazoa > Mollusca > Bivalvia > Ostreida > Ostreidae > Saccostrea > Saccostrea echinata. The sequence goes on from NW_026889803.1 coordinate 2,050,898, forward strand.
CATTTGTTGTTACACATCGTCACAAATAAATAAATAAATGAAGCGATTAATAAATTAATTAAACACAAATGAAATATTATCTTTTTTCACTCGTCAGGTCACAACCTGGTTCGAAATATGAAACGCATTTATTTATCTTGATGTCTTTCTGTTTTGCAAGTTCAGCTCACGCCAACATTTGCTCAAAATTGATGACACGTTTGGCGATTTTGGTCAGCATTGGGAATTCTTCAATGTGTTGAACATTTGTTCCCGTCACAAAAATTAATTCATCTGGGTTTGGAAATTGATACATGTCAAGTTTGTATTCTGACGAAAAGCTAATTAAACCTAAGATTTTGCTGATAGGAAGGGCCAATAAATCTTAAAAGTCACTTCAAATGAAATGCAATTCTTTCAGTGCCGTCTTACCGCTCTGTTACCAGCGTTCCCACGATGCAATGATTGGCATAAAAAATGCAGCAACTTTTCTTTTGTATAAAGACCATTTGTTTTTATGTCATTTAAATTTTGAATCACTTTATATTTATTTCTTTACGATATGGCTGATTAAGCAGTAATATTCTTTAGCTGAGCACGGTAAGCTCAGACGGAAGGCATACTGGCTGCGGGAAAGCCAGCATATGATTATACACCTATAGTTGTAGTAAAGTTATTTTGGTTACGATTAGATCACACAACTTTATAAACAGACGTCAAAATATGTAAGATCTATACAGTTTGATTTGATGTTTAGTATATTTATAAATGACTTATACACGTTTTTAGATTTTACCTTATTAAATTGAGATCTCCATCTTAGAATTACTTGATCACACTTCACATGTTATCATCACGGAAGTACTATTTCATTTATCAATATTACTTACATATACAGTGTCAAATTTTACAATATACAAATACATGTATAGATTATTTAGTATGTATACACATAAATTTTTTGTACTGTTTGTAATTGTAGAAATCATGCTTGTTGTGATGCCTGAAAGGGCCCTGATTTGGAAATAAAGAATCTTATCTACCATACTATCATCATCAATAAATAAATAAATAAATAAATAAATAAATAAATAAATAAATAGTGTATTCCATCTCATGTTCTCATTAATGTTAATATGTATCCAACAGTAGATAATTAACTATCTTTAGTAAGAAAACCTTTTTTATACTAAGCACTTTAAGTTTAAACTCGGCACTGCATAAGTACAACCTCGTTATATAAAACGAGTACTTTCATCACGTAGGCGTTAAACTGCAGGGGGGGGGGGGGGGCAGTAGGGTAATGAGACACAGTTACTCTCTGTATTGTTAATTATTAGTCATGCACCATTGTTTACGAATTAGAGCAAACATTCCTGGTAATTTATTATTTATATTAACCTTAAACTAGATGTGTTGCGTCTCAATATAAATATATGCACTATACATGTAAATTATATTCTTTTAGAACTTGAAAAGCTACTTACTTTCATGCGAATCAATTCAATTATTTGGAAGAGAACAATTTAAATGTTATCATTCATAGATTATAAACCCTACAGGTCAATAGAATAAGAAAGACATTTGAACTTTTTCTCTAGATATTTGGTTCATCTGTTCATTTTAATCACAGGCTTCTATAGCAGTAAATTTTAGTATGTTGTAACAAAGCAAGAGAGGAATGTGCTAGAATGGAGTTCCTAATCCGATAGTCTATTGCGGGGCAAATGACCTTGGCTGTGTAAAGATATGCATTGATAAAACTGCCGAATCCTTAAATAAGTTCAGTAAAGTTAACTATAGGGTCGTTTCCAGATGTGATGGGAAGTTCGATCAGGAAAAAGATCGCAAAAGTAATTAACTCAGTTACCAAGCATAATTAATCTAGTTACAACAGAGGATATTTTATATATACAATTCGTCTGGCAGTAAGCTAAAATTTTTAAAAGCGGGCTTAAAAACATAGTGAACTGCCAACTTGATTTAATATTATCATTTATAGTAGTAGTAGTATCATTGATATATATTGTGGGGGTCACGGCTGGTTTTGTGAGTAGAGTGTTAAGCTACCCCCACGTTTGTGGCGGCGTGCATATTACATGAGTAACTATGCACGTTTGGCGGATTTAGCTTAACACACTTCATCTCGACTAGCGCCGCTGTGAACAGGGCGCAGCTGCAACATAATTATTTTGACAACTGGTCAATGGAAAACAATTGACAGAACATTGATTAATTGAAATATTGTTTGGCTTAAACATAAACTTACTACAATTCATTGAATTGAGTGAGTATTGATTGATTGAACATTGATTGATTGAACATTGATTGATTGAATATTGAAACATTGATTGATTGAACATTGATTGATTGAATATTGATTGATTGATTGAATATTGATTGATATTATTGAAAATGGATTGATTCATTGGACTGAAACTTTTTGATTGATTCAACTGAATATTCATTAATTGATTGGATATTCATTAATTGAATTGATAAATTTATTGATTGATTGATTGATTGAACTTGATATTGATTGATTCAATTGAATATTGATTGATTGATTGAATATTGTTTTATAAGGCTGGCGCACCGCAAAATTTGGAAAGCAAACGCCAGTCTTATAGTGTAAAAAATGACATGTGTTCAGTTAATATTGATTGATTGATTGATTGTTTGCTTTGATTGGAGGTGTGCCAAAAACCAATTGGGTCGGCACCCACTGAACACATGTATCTTAAATAATTGATCTGCAACCAGCCGTGGCCATATGATGCCAAATTTAATAAATAAATAATTAAGAAATGGTGTCACTTGTTTTTTAGTGGTAGTCTGTGATAATCGGATTTATGTAGTGAATGCGTTATAAATCCATTTATCACAGCGCCCCACGTGGAAGGATGCGCGCGCAATATATGCGCAAGCATTTGTACATTCCATTCTCACACCATTTCCAAATGTTGCACGTTTAGGGTTTGCTGTGAATTTTTAAGAAAATTTACCCGCCCTTCCACACCCCATATTACTTTGAGTTGTTTTCTGCGCCGAGTTCTTTTCATTTCAGAGAAAGAGGCCTAAGGAGCCAAGCTGTCAATCATTCTAAGACCTTGCCTTAGTCATGACCGGCCAAAGCTGCCATTCCTTGCCATACAGTGATGAATGCTATCGTGATGGACACTTCCAAGTACCAGAAGGAAGGACTTCGCTCACCCAATCGTATTGGCTTATTGACTCTAAACAGGGTGAAGCTGCAACACAATAACTATCGATCAAGGACTAGATAACACCCATCGTCACGGCTGGTCATCTTATTATGCGGACAGTATTGTCTCTGTAATTAACAGAGCGAAGAGCCAGTTGGAGAGATACATCGAATAGCGCTTAACACAAATCATCTTGACACGCGTCGCTGTTAACAGGGCGCAGCTGCAACTTGATTATGTGGATGACTTATCGATGGAAAACAATTAATTGACTTGATAATTAACACAGAACATTGATTAATTTATTGAAATATTGTTTGGCTTAAACATAAACTTACTACAATTCATTGAATTGAGTGAGTATTGATTGATTGAACATTGATTGATTGAACATTGATTGATTGAATATTGAAACATTGATTGATTGAACATTGATTGATTGAATATTGATTGATTGATTGAATATTGATTGATATTATTGAAAATGGATTGATTCATTGGACTGAAACTTTTTGATTGATTCAACTGAATATTCATTAATTGATTGGATATTCATTAATTGAATTGATAAATTTATTGATTGATTGATTGATTGAACTTGATATTGATTGATTCAATTGAATATTGATTGATTGATTGAATATTGTTTTATAAGGCTGGCGCACCGCAAAATTTGGAAAGCAAACGCCAGTCTTATAGTGTAAAAAATGACATGTGTTCAGTTAATATTGATTGATTGATTGATTGTTTGCTTTGATTGGAGGTGTGCCAAAAACCAATTGGGTCGGCACCCACTGAACACATGTATCTTAAATAATTGATCTGCAACCAGCCGTGGCCATATGATGCCAAATTTAATAAATAAATAATTAAGAAATGGTGTCACTTGTTTTTTAGTGGTAGTCTGTGATAAATAGGTATTTGGAAGTAAACTATTGGTGGAATTTTGTTGATATTTCTGTCTGGGACATAATTTTTCGGACTTCAATGTTTGAATACAAATAAAATGCTCTGATACAATTCCATTCCAATAAGGAATTCTTCTCAGAAGAATAGATGTGTAGGAGATAGGAATGAAAGATGATCCTGTGCAGGATGAGATCGCGTGTGTTTGTGTCAACATGTTGGACGGTCTTTTAGATTACCACTTTCTATACCAATCAATTTTCGCCTAGGTTTAGTTTGTTCTCTGACACTTCAACAGAAAATGTGAGTCTTTATATTCAGATTAAGAATTTTGACGTTCGATACCTGATGTAACTTGACCACCTGGACTATTGAACTATACTAAGCAGTAAGTGACAGTATTTTTTCCATTAATTACTTTAAATCAACTGAAAACATCCTTTTAACCATTTTGAAGCCACTCGACGATTGTATCCGATCCACTGCAAAAGAAAAAAACCCAGTTACTATAGTGTCATTAGATGTAAGTTGTGTATGTGTCTATATATTTTTAAGCGGAGGGTATATGATGAAGGTGTCCGTCCTTCCGTCCGTCCATAACACTTGGAGGTACAAATCTCTTATGCGCAACTCCTCCTCTACCACTGATAAATTTAATGAAATTTTCACAGAATCTTTATAACAAAGTGCCATTGTGACTTCCTACTCTATTTTTCGATCGGACAGATATTTGAGGTTTCCGCGAGCAAAACATGGGCACTGTCATTTTTTCTGTAACTTGAGGGTACCTATCTCTTATCCGCAACTCCTCCTTTATTGCTGGATAAAATTTGATGAGACTTTCATAGAAACTTTATTACATAGAGCCATTGTGACCTTTTATATTTCGTGTCGATCAGACCGATATTTGGATTTCCCATAGCAAAACCTGAACCCTACTGTTCTTTCTATGATATTTGGGGTACCCATCTCTTTCTCTGTAACCCCTCTTTACCAATTAATAAAATTTAATGAGGTTTACACAGAATCTTTAAATTATATTGTCATTGTGCACTTTCTATTTTATGTTCTAATTGGACAGATATCTGGGGTTTCTCGTAGCCAAAAAATGACTGCCATTATACTCATATGGGAGGTGGAAAATCATTTTGTGAGCTCAATGCGCAGTTACTCTAGTTCCTTTATATTACTGATTCTTCAATCATACTGTCAAAAATTACTTTTCATTTATCTAAAATTCTATCTACATGTAGTGTGCGATATCTAGAAAATGAACGTAAAACAAAATGAAATTTTGATGAGATATCACAACTAGGTACGTAAATCATTATACTAGTTTAAATTTATAATAGTTTGTTCAAAAGCATTACCAAGAACAGATAATTTCCCAAAAATTACTCAGCAATTACTACCTAATTTGTGTTTTCTGAGGACAGGGTTAGATCCTCTGCCCTCGTGTACAGTTTCAGTCAAGGGTCCTTGTGATTCCGTCTGACCAGCATTAAAATAAACGTCTTCCAACTTGTTGCAAGACTTCTTTGATGTAGTACGATGATGGCTTCTATGAGAACGATGTGATCGATGCGATCTCATAGAGTTCGTATCATTTGTGTCCCTCGATGATCTTTGTGATCTAATAGAAGCCGTGTCGTTTGTATCAAGTGAAATATTTCTTTCCGCTAACCTTGACGAAGGTTGTGTATATGCAGAGTGCACTGAGGAACAACTCGTGCAGTTAGAGGAAGTTCTCAGAAAATCCCGCCTTCTCCTGTGTCGTCTGCAAGATGAACAATAAAGTCGTCCACGAGTTGAACCAGATGTTGAGGCAGTTGGCGTACTTGGTTGAATTTCAATCCTAGGGGCCTGTGATGGGGCTACACTTGGTTGAGTCTCATATGAGAAATTCCTGTAATAACGAACATCGTCGACATACGACGAAGTTGTATCTGCTGATGATACAGTAGATGACGCAAGTGTTTGTACACTGTCAACTCTTGGAGGAACTGTAGGGTTTCCGACTGCGGGTTGAGCTGGTGGAAGCAAATGGTTGGCTGGCTCAGATATTGGTGAGGTTGGGTCGGTTGGGATACGAATTGTGTAACGATTTCCACCTCGTGGACGCATAAATATGGTGTCATAAACACTGTTCATGTTTATATTCTTCCTATATGTGATCATAATAAATTTTAGATATTGTGCACTTTGAAACTGAGAAATCAAGTTTATTACAAAATCAGACTAGAATTTAAAAATGCTTATTTACAATGTACATGTATGTGTATTTTTGTTCTATTTTACACAATGTAGATGTTTATCTCTGTTTTTATGAAATGTTTCACTTTTTACAAATTTATTTCACCTAGCTATTAATTTTCGAACGCTGAACAGTTTACCTTTTGCAGAAAATTATGCTCCCTATGCAGATAAACAATGACATCACAGCCACAGCAACGGATAAACTTGTCCAGATTATTTCCTGTAATCCTTTTGAATCTGCCGAATCAATTGAGTACATTTATACATTTTTATCATTGCAGAAATTTCAGGTAATATGACGTCCTTACTTTTCAATGAATTACCTGAAGAGGATTTTTCATTAATTCATAAATCATTAATTTCTAGATGATTGATTTCAATTTCAATAAACCTGGTACATAAATGGTTTGGAGCATATAACTAAGTATTTCTATTTATATATTAATTTTTGATATCATACCTTCTTCTTTGCCGTTCATAGGATTCCAGCGATCAGCAGTATGTGGAGTAAAAATAGTTTGATATTCCATTTTAACTTCTCTATATTCAACTGTGGAAACCATTATCGAATATCTTGTATCTGTTAATATAATGTTAATCAAATGTTATTCCATTAATTCTTTTCGATTGCAACTTTAAATCAAACAGCCTATCAAGTGAAACCCGTGGCTTTCAAACTAATAACTTTGAAGCTAAATATTGATAGTTTTTGAGCAAGAAAGAAATAAAATATTAATTAGCACATGGTAAGAAATATTATCGCATATCATGTAAGCTTGTCTCCGTACACGGATTTATATCAGTAACCCTTAGTCATAATGTTTGCCATTCAAGAAAATTAAAGTCCTTTCGGGTGTAGTTTAGAAATGAAGATTGTGTGATGCCTTATAACTGATTTCCTGGAGGTCACGTGACTCCTCTTTCTCTGTTTTCATTTACTCAGCTACATGTAGATCAAAACAATTCTAGGAATGAATTCAATTTTTACATTGACTCCTTATAGACAATTTATCAAATTTTCTTATTGTAGAACTTCACATGTGAAATGTGTACGTATCAGGTATATATCTTATAAATTACTATAATACAGCAAATGGTTCGAACTCAGAGAAAAATGTGGGTGTTTACATCCCATACATCACATCCTTTGGTTTTGTTTTCAAAAAAGTTCCATTGACGTATCTTACGAAAAAGACTTCTAAACCTTTACATTTAGGATCACTTCAGAACTTTTTATATAAGAGGACATATGCATAGTAAGAAGACTTTGCAGTGTTGTAAATATGTAAAAGAATTGGGAAAGTTTCATACAAATTACACACAAATATCATTATCATCATCCCATTTTATGAAAAGGCAACGAAAAATAACAAATTAAGCTATAAAATCAAATAAATATTTCCCAAGAAAAAATCTTCCTGAATTGTATAATTGTATATGGCTTACCATGCTCACAGAGAGCTTTGTGGAATTCATTACATTCTGTGTACATCCTCCGAAATTCTTGTCCATGCTTTCTTGCCATTGTGCACTTGACATCTGCTGAATCTTTGAAAAGAAGCACATGTAATTATTTACTAGTCAAATTGAAATACAGGTATATTGCATTTTAACATACATAATTTGAATTATCAATAATGTCCCTTTAATATTTTTATAAATATATAATCTGACAGTATGAGGAATATTGTAAAGAAGCTTATCACATATCTTATATTCTGTAAATAAATTTGATATTTGATTCGCTCATTCAGACCAGGAACAGAAGCTTCACAGCCTCTTGAAAGGTTGAAGGGTTTATGTGTATTCATACTTTGTAAAGCAATGTTGTTGATGATAAATTCTTCTCCATCTAAAAATCTAGATATTTCGTGCCGTAATTTTGCAATCATAGAATAAGTAATGTTGATAATATAGTTGTTCCATCCACAGTATTTTCGTATTGTCACTTCTCCATTCGCTATGATAAACAAAGGAAATAATTCTTTAGTTGGAAATATTCTAATAAGTTCCATGATATGCTTCTCATGTTATGTCGTCGGTGGATGTTAATGTTTTGGTGTTTTTGCTTTCTTTTTCCTTTTTTTTTTTTTAAAAATTGTGTTAATTTGATTGTTTTAACAATAAAAAAAATAGGTATTTCCAAGACTATTTTTATCAAGCATAAGTGAATAAGATTGTACATGACTGCTTATAAGATTTCTCACCATTTTGACAGAGATAGAGTAGGTCGTGGCTGAGGAACCGTCGGTGTCTTTCTATTACATGAGAACATATTCCATCTTACAAGGAAGAAAGATCCACAGGTCAAATATATAATATTAAACATGCAAAAATCAAGATTTCTTTGTAAGAAGCTAATTGTCCTGCTAATGAATAGTAGAACAACATGACCTTCTCTAAAAATAAAAACGCATACTTCATATGTATTATTTCCACCGACGTTTCATATTTTCTAAAATTACACGACTTCATTTATTCAAAATCAATTTGTTAATTTTTACACAGTATTCATGATTCTAGAATCAATTAGAAGTGATGGGCATGAACAGAGATTAATAATATAATAATTTATATTGAATAAATGCATGACAATTCAAATACTAAACTAATACTCACCTAGGCTGGTTTTCGCTAAACCAGATCCATGGTTTCTACACTATACACAAAATATGCAAATATTTGTCTTTTTCTAAAATTTTCTATTATTTTCATGGAAAATATTTTTTGTGAACTTAGATATACTCCAAGAAGCAGAGCATTGAAAAACGTAACGTTTGCCAATCATAACTTGGTTTACGCTTCTACTGAAGAACTTCACAAGGACGTATATCAATGGAATTATTTCAAAATTATTTTCAATTTTTTGTAACTGGATATAAAAAATTTCCTATTTAAAACAAATTTTCTTTTTAAAATTCATGAAACAACAAACTCAGCCCCAGCCCCCTTGTAAATGGACTGGGAGGGATCTCTTGACAAAGTTGCAAACGAAATGATTTGGTTTTTTATTTCTAAATTAAAAAAAAACCTTACTTTCATGCAAATCCTCCATGTAAATTTGAGGAAAAATCATAGGGGTATTTATTATTATCATTATTATTATTCTTTAAAAGTTTATATTAAGGTTTATAAATCATAAATCATAAATCAGAATAAGTGTCTAACAGCGAAAAAAATCGTCAATATACCAACTTTTCCAATCATTTATCAACTCGCAAAGGAAAAGGTATATTGTATGAGCAATTCATTGATGGCTATGCATTGTGAATTAGAATTCTTTGTCACTCAAGCCTTTTTGAGTCATAGACCTCTTATAAAGTACACTTTAAAGCCAAGCAACAAAATATTTGGACATATGGAATGTAGACCACACAGTGCAGTGCTCAGTCTTATGTAAGACCCGTAGAACATGTGCCCCCTTTTTCATGAGTATAGTATTCTGCTATAGTAAATTTCCTTTTAGATGATGGTTGCCCCCCCCCTCCCCCACTTTTTGATGTAAGGTCGAGCATTGGCAAATTTCAGGGTTTAGACAGTAAATTAGCTTTTTTTTGTGTCAAATGATGTTGGAAAGTTGCCCTCCCCACTTTTGAAACCGTCGCTACGGGCCTGTATAAATACTATTATTCTTGCCTCTACATCCTAGGTCATAAGCAATATTGTCAAGCCAGAAACTCTCGTAGTCCTGCATCGATAGAAGGTTATAGTACACGGTTGTATCGGGTATATCACCCGCCAGATGCCTGTATCCAGAGCCATTAAATTTCTTATGACAAATCTTGTCCGCATCCTGCCACACCATTGGGTGCTGTGTTGCCAACATTTGTGTTTTTCCGAAGGAGACTGACAAAAAAAAAATGTATTTCTTGTTGAATATAATGGGAAAAAGTGTCAATGACATGAAAATTTATGACGATAGAAAGCGAAGTTTAACGGTATGCATGGCTTTTTTAATTGTCCTCTAATGAGTACCATTTTCAACCCTACCAAAACAAAACCTTATAAATGTATCATTTTGTTAAGATCATCATAGCAAAAATACTCACCTATGGGTAGGAGTGTAATTTTAATCCAAAATAGCAATTTCATTTTGTGAACTGTGTAGATATTAACTTAGAATAAAAATAAAAACGACATAAGCTAATGAGGGAAATAGAGTTTATTTGAATAAGGAAGTACAGTGTTAATTGATTTGCCAGTGTGACACATACATATCCTGAGAACCAACACTATTTTTAGAGCAGGAATGAACCTCTTCTTTTTTGAAACGAGAAATTCCTAGGTGAAGAACATAATACATGTAATGATTTTTATGAATAAATAGTGGAATTACCATTTCTACAATATGCATAAACTTGTACATGAACGGGGAGAAAAATGTTTTTATTTGATGTTGGATTAAGGTTTTGGAATTTAAACGTGTTCAAGATCTAGAAATTGGAGCAAATTTGAATAGAATTTGTCGTAAAATAGATAATCTTCTATTTGGAATGTTTTGGGGGCCTTATACTGAAAAAAACCTACCATTTTAAAGGCATTAAATTAACTCTAAAATAAAGACTGTTTTGTATATCCTTCATTGTTGCTTAAGTCAGTTAATTGCCATCAAACGTCACCCTGCATTAAAATATCATTACAATTAATTCTCTGTATTTGATCAACTGTAGATGTATTGTTGTATACTTTGTTTTAATTCGTCGATCAAAACTTTTCGTAATTCTCCCAAGCATATTATGAATGAGTATAACCATTGCTAAGATTCCTGCCTTAAATGGACAATAACTCAAATGAAAATATTTACAATGCTTTTATTGTATTTCATATGTACAAAAGTGTAACAGTTTTGTTGTTATAAACTATTATGTTGCCCCGATCATTAAAATACATGTAATACTAGTATACATCACAATACTCTTAATTTAAGAACAACGTTTTAAAAAAATATATAATTGTCTTCTGCTTAACAGTGTTACTTAAAATCATCGTTAAATGTCGTATTTTCTGTACTACGAAAACAATATAAAGATTTAAGTAGAACCATAACAGTTAATTATGGTATTTCGTTTGCTCTTTAATACCTTTAATTAAAAAAAGACGTAGTGCTCTATTTGAGCTACAGTTTCTTTAGTACTCGAATGATATCATTGACTGTTCTTACTCCAACATTCACCTCAAGAGGTCCATTAAACATCACTAAAGCGTTGTGGAATCCATCAGCTATATGTGAAAGTTCTACATCTTTATTTAGGTGCCTGAGACGCTCCGCAAACATTATTGCATCGTCGCGGATCAAATCATATCCCGCAGCCATAACGTACGTAAACGGGAAATAAGATAGCTCCTCATCTGATGCCATTAAAGGAAAGACGGTCGGGTTCGTTAATTTATCCTTCAATACTCCAAATAAAGTTTCATTGCCAATATCCTCAATCACAGTTTTCTTTAGTTTAAGCTCTTTGGAGCGTATATATTCATCAGGAAGATATTTCTGCTGATCAAACAAAAATTTGTATTCCCCTTGTTTGAATGCAGCAGACGTGTGAAGATTGGATTGGAATGCATCACACAATGAGTGATCTAAATTAAGGTAATTCAAGAAAAAGTTAACCTGCCCGGGATCGTTCATACTTTTGTGTAGATACTCTACATTTTCTGTAAATCCTATTGTTTTCGTGTTCACCGCCTGTAACACAGGTACTAGTAAAAGTAACATTTCAATTTTCCCGCGCATTTTTGGGCGAAGTTCTACTGCTGCAGCAAGGTTCCCGCCAGCACTGTCTCCACCCACTGCAATACGGCCTGCATGAACTCCAAGATCTCTAGCATTGTTGAATACGTATGAAACAATATTTGCTACATCATTCAATCCGGCTGGGTAAGGATTTTGTGGACTTAGACGGTATCTGGAATCGGAATAATGCATTCTTGTACAAGCATCCTGTAAAGTCTTTGGACAAGTTCTATTAACAGTAATAATGATTATAAATTCAAACATTGAAGAAAATTATCAAATAATATATTCCTTCAAGATCTTCAATTACAAATGAAATACGCGAATCTTACTCCACAGATATTACCACGATGTTGGCTTCCTTCGAAATCTTTTGGTTCAGGAGGTCATTGTTATCTAAAATGTTTAAAAAAAATATATGTAAATTATGAGCAATCTTGTGTTCTTAATAATACTGTAGAATTTAAACTTAAAAGACGATTTCAAACTGACCAATAGAGAGAAAGGTCCAGCCTCCTCCATGGATGTATATAAGGACTGGTCTGTTGGATTGCTGTATAGATTTCAGTGGCTCGTAAACACGGACTGGTACTCCATTCATTAACCTGTCCGTTATCTATGCACGCATTGGTACAAAAATTGATGATATGAGTTGGAATCAGTCATAATGTCTTATATTTAGGTGGATTTTTTTTATTTCCCGACAATATAAAAACAACATTCTTTTTAGAGATCTAAAATTAATAGTTTTTAGGGATATGTCCTTTTTGGGCAATGGTTCATATTCTGGGTTTTTTTTCCCCCTAAAATTACATGCTTTTAAAAGTACTTTTTTGTTCTTGAACAGAATATGTTGTTGAAGCATAAAGAGAATTGTATCGGGGTAATAAATTGACACGATAATTATTTTGATATAAAAATCATAATCAAAATATTGTCAATTCTTTAAAATGAGAGACAAAATTATATTCATGTTTAGGACATCACAACGCGTAATCGTTGAATGCAGTGTAGACAGTACTGTCTAGTGTTAAAAATAAATTTTTCAGATTTCTATAATATTTGAATAATGATTGGTGAATTATGATTGTGGAAAGAATATTACTTTACCTTAAGACTTTTGTCCCGGGGATTCCATAGTTTCCCAGAGGTACATACTCTGTAAACATTGCTACCAATACTTTTTAAGAATGGTGAGAAGGGTTTTGTAAATCCAAGAGTTATAAGAACACCCATCTACAAAAATTAAATATACATAAAAAAAAATAAAATATTAATTTAAAAATTATCACTAATGAGTCGCCACACTGTAAATGTTATTAAAAGTATCATATTACATATTCTATTTCATTAATTCGTTAATCGCCCGTGTGGCGCAATGGTTAAAGCGTTTGCTTTGCAGTCGAAGCCTAAGGTTTACGTAAGATCCTTACGTAGCGGGTTCGAATCTACAATGCCACATGGAGACCGGTCCTTCCGACGAGACTGTATAAACGAGGTCCCGTGTCACAATAGGAGCTGACACGAAAAAGATCTCTCACTGCTAAAATAAAGTAAGTGCTAGGTACAGGTCTACATTTGCAGCCCTCCATCCGGCATGTGATGGATTCTCAATATGAGTGAAAAATTATCGAAGGGACTTAAACAAACAATCAAAATTTCATTATAATATGTACATATTTTCGCCTGTTGAAAATTTAGCGCAAATACTGTTCGATTCTCATTCGCCGCGCCGCGTCAAACCTAAGACGTAAACATAGGTATTGACTGTTCTATCGCTAAGCCCCAGCCACTAGAAGGATAATCACGGGTCTTTCGGATGGAACCTTAAAAACCGAGGTCCCGTGTCACGGTAGGCGTTGGCACGATAAAGATCCCTCACTGCTCAATGGCCCTGAGTGCCGAACACTGGTCTAAATTTGAAGCCCTTCACCGGCATATGGTGGTGTCTATGAGTGAAAAATTCTCGAACGGGACGTAAAGAATATACAATCAATCAATCAATTATATGTCTGAGAGAAGAAGGAACGACAACTCTGAATTGGAGATTGCAACAAATTATCAGCAAATTTAAATCGGTTTCCTTTAATTTTGACTGCTCTCACTAGGAAAAGGATGGAGGCAGATTTTGATTGTGAGGCATCTTGGTGGAAAAAAAGTTTGGATTCGAACCACATCGCACTTCTTCTAATGCGTGAAGAACAAAAGAGCGAGGAGTTGCTGACCTCAGTAGTCAGTAGAGTTGCTTACTTGTAGTTGGAATTATTGGAGAATATACGCATCAGTCTTGAGATTTTGTTCGGAAATTAAAACGTTGCCTTTCTGGCTCGGGTTTTATTTCCCAACTCAATCTCTCGACTATGAGGGTATTTCTCCAACAATTCCTCCGACAACAAGGGAAATAATGGCGCGGCATTTCTTTCTTCTTTGCAATAACCGTAGTAGAATGTACCAATACTAACAAAAGTACCTTGTCTATTGTGCTCCAATCAATTCAAATCGATTTTATCACAAGAAAATTGTAACTCACAAAATGACCAAGGCCTTTTAAACATCCCTCCATGACCCGTAAACTGAGCTTTTCCTCGATAGGCTCCGGTACCTTTACATCCAAATAAAAGGACAATAAAACACAGAAGACTAGGATTATTAAGGTGCAGAAATATATTTTCATTTTTGAACAAGGCTTGAAGGTTTCCGAAAAGGTTTTAAAGGACTAGCACTTTGAAAAGATAATTTTATCTTTATTACGCACGAATATGTTTACTCAGATAATGTAAAATATTAAGTACATATATGTACTTGTATGAAATATATGAAAATAACGAACAGCATTCAGGCTCAGAAGTCCAGCAAACAATACAAAATAGGTGCAGAGCAAACACGGACCTCCAAACATCAGAGGTGGGATCAGGTGCCATGGAGGAGTGAGCATCCCCTACCGACCGGTCACACCCGCCGTGTGCTCCTTGTCATGATCGGGAAATAACGGAAAAATCCGTAGACAATTCAGTGTGTAAATAATGGCCTAACAATTTGTATGAAAAACGTCAGTCAGCATTTGACTCAATGATAAATTGTATTTGCTGACAAGGTCATTGTATCGACCATAGAACTTACGAAATGATGACTTTAAACGAGACTGCTGATATTCTTGTTTCATCAACTTGTTTGTCAATAATTTACCTCGTTTTAGAAATTGTACATACGTAGAGCATGCTCTTGCGTATCGAATCAACTGAGAGATATATACCCCGTATGCAGGTAATGAAGGTATATTGCTGCATAAGTAAGGGAAGTTGACGATTGAAAAGTTAAAGTCATCACGTTTATCATAAAGCTTGGTTGTTAGATTACCATTAACGTCATTTTCAAGTAAAATATCCAAATATGAAACAGATGTGTCAGACTCTGTAGTATCTTTTATCTCAAGCTCACCGGAATATATCGTATCGACATAAGAATGGAAATAACCATTGTGAATTGACAATACGTCGTCGATATATCTAAATGTCGAGTTGAAAGCCACAGCAAGTGTTTTCTTCTTTTCACGTACAAGATTTTGGACAAATTCTGCTTCATATGAATACAAAAAAAGGTCTGCTAATAACGGGGCGCAATTGATACCCATGGGAATTCCAATAGATTGTTGGAAGGCCTGGTCTCCAAAAACCACATAGATATTGTCAATTAGAAACTCAAGCATCTTTTTAATGTCAACTTCAGAGTACTTGTGTGTACAATCAGAATGTTTTTTAACAAAATAGTTTTGCAAATGACCAGTGACAAGGTAAGTAAATCTACGAGTTCCATTTTTATTGAAAAAGCAGCTGTCAGTGATATCAAAAAGCCTGGACTTTAATTTATCGTGGGGAATGGTTGTGTATAAAGTTGAAAAGTCGTAAGTTTTTAAGCTGTTGATTTTGGTAAAATCTTGTGATTTCAAATTTTCCAAAAGTTCCTTGGAATTTTTAAGTATCCACATCTGATTTACACCACCTCTCGAATATATTGTTGCACAGTACTCTTGAAGTTTCTCCTTCACTACTGTTAATATCTTAGTGAGGAGTGAAGAAAGAGGCTTGGTTGAACATTTACTGGAACCCGCTATGTATCTTTGTTTGTAAGGATTTTTATGAAGTTTCGGAATCCAATATAAATATGGTAATTCAAATTCATTTTGGTTGTTTGGAATATTAAAAATATTCAAAACTGACATATGATTTTGAAGAATTTCTTCCTTAGAAAGAGAACTATGAGTATAAGTTGGATTACCACTTGAAGAATTAAATCCAAGTTCCTCTAAAATACATTTAATATAATGAGCCTTACAAACAAAGACAATGTTGTTACCTGCTTTGTCAACAGGTACCAGTACGTACTGATCATGTAATCTATCTAATTCTTTTTTCACTTCTGGATTATTGAATACAGAAAGATAGATGGTTCTCATTCAATCTTTTTATGCGCGATTTTAACATACATCTGATACATTTAATCCTTTCTGACAAAGTGTTAAGGTGTTCTTTTTCATGTTTGGCCCATCACTTTTCGTAGTCCTCTACAGAATCCATAATATTTATGAAATTCCGACGCCAGTTGAAGGATCGGGGTTCCCTATATTTAGGATCTTTTAAAATTAGTGATCTAAGGTCCTCATTATTAACTTTTTTTACGTCACCAGTAATAACGTGTCCAGCAGGACTATAGTTATAGGGTGAAGAAGAACATGAACACGATGGAGGATTATGTTTCAGATATTCGATATCCAAGCCCTGTAAAGTTTTCTTGTAATTAAAAAGTTTGGAAGCAATAGTCGATGTATATTTGTAGGAAATACAAGGTGTAGTCTTTAACTTGAAATATGGTGGAATACAAGACTGGACCCTTTTGTGATTAAGAATATTACTCATATTAACTATATATTTGAGGAGACCTCGCGTGCATTTCAAACCCAACATCAAGTTGCATTCACTACTAAAATAAGCCAACGAATGAAATAATAATTTCAATGAGAGTGTAACTTCGATAGCTAGGCGTCGGAACGAGGTGGGGGGGGGGGGCCTTGCCCCCCCCCCACTTTTTTTGCAAAGATAGACATAATATAGACATTAAAAATTGGGGCTTAGCCCCCTCAACTTTTTTTTTTGGTTGGTTCCCCCCCTTTCAATTTGCATCCGACGCCTAAGGATAGATGTTTCAGCATTTTTGCATGCTTAAATTTATTTTTTTTTTTAAATGATACATCTGAGAAACGCAAACAATTTAAATTGCCTGTCTGCACAGTAAATAGTATCTGATTTATCTTAGCTAAATTTCATAACTTTTACATTCACTCAAACTAAAATGAAAGTCTCCGATAGCTAAAATATCCAGTAATGTTAAATTATCTTCATATTTTATATATATATATATATTATATATATATATCTTTAGTTGTGTGTTAGAAAGATAGGAGGCTGATCAGTATAAGCTTGAAAAAATTAGAACATGCAAAACGCAAATATTATATAAGAGTTCTGACCCGCTTGCAACCGATATGTCTTTACTAATGGGAATTAATAAACTATGACAGTTTAGTTTGACTTACGTTCTCAACCACTATTAAAATTTAATTGTCCACAGCTTTCACTGAAAGTGGGGGATATTAATTTGGTCTGTCTGTCCATCCGTCCGTCCGCCTGTCTGTATTTCTGTCTGTCTGTAACACTTTCGTTTCCGCGCGATATCTCGAGAACCCTTTGAGCTTTCGCAATGAAACTTTGCATAGCAACTCCCTATGGCCTAAAAAAGAAATCTATTGATTTTGAGGTCAAAAGTTCAAAGGTCAAGGTCATAAATTCACATAAATTCTGTCTGTTTTAACACTTTCGTTTCCGCGCGATATCTCGAGAATCCTTTGAGCTTTTGCAATCAAATTTACATAACAACTCCCTGTGGCCTAAGGAAGACCCTTATTGATTTTTAAGTCAAAAGGTCAAAGTTCAAGGTCGTAAATTCATACATTCCATCTATGTGTAACACTTGCGTTTCTGGACGATATATCAAGAAGCTTTTGAGCTTTTGCAATGAAATTTTATACCATAACTCCCTATGGCCTCTCTCGACCCTCTCAAAATGTCCCGTCACGTTTTTTTTAATTTATTGTATTAAAAGTCGCTTGGTATTATTTTTAGCACAGGGGCATGTGAAGAGTTATAACGTATAATACAGGCTGTCGACGGACTTTATATTCTAATTACATCTATTAGAACTGTTTAGTAAAGGCTAAATTAGACACCATGTATTGTGTAAAATTTTGACAATATCGAACGTGAATATAAACATTATATGTGACCTAATGTTTGCATTTAACTTACTGTGTAATCAAGTGCCTCCGTGGTCTAGGGGCATGATTCTTGCTTAGCAAGTGAGAGGTCCATGGTTCAAATCCTGGACGATCTTTTTTCTTTTCTTTTTTTTTTTTTGATTTTCTAAATGATAGTATTAATTTTTTTGGATTTACTAAATGATACTATTCATGAAAGAAAGTTATGACGTCTGGCATGTACAAACTCATAAAATCATTATTACAGTGTGATAAATATTCTATATAAAAAGAATCTTCTATACACATATCAAACAATAAGCAATCAAATCTTGATATCCATATTGGCATTTTTTTATTTGCTTCAATATATATGTATACATTTAATAATTCTACAAATCCAGGGGGAGCCCCCCCCCCCCCCCCCAGAACTGAGCATGCTCTTCTTTTTTCCCTAATCTGGGGTTTTGGGTTGGAAATGCATTTTCAAACACTATTGTAACATTTATTTTAATAGCAAGTGTTATTTCAATAGTGTTTGTAACGTGTTTAGGTATTTTAAATGCATTCTCAACCACGATTGAAATAATAATTTAAATTGACTGTGGTTTATTTTGATCATTGTTGAACCACATCCATACGAAATTAACAACAAAAGACTCCTCGCTGTAGAGGAATTGAGAGGGGGACAGCTCGCCCTCCCACTACAGGTCAGTTTATCTATATTCATATGTCAAATGGTAATTTTTGTGTGGTTCGTTTTTCATTGTTCATCGCGCAAAGAGTGCAATATATATGTTGGACCATTGTGTATGTCTGTGAGTTTACTTGTGTAGAAAGTGTTATTGTTTAAAAGCAAAAATACAAAAGACAGACTTACATATTTTGATTATAATTATAAGAGATAAAGGATATTTTTTTGGATGAGATTTTTTCCCCAGCAGCGTTTATCACGTCTGCTCGTAGCAAACTGTGTAGGAACTTGTTTTTACGAGATTTTTATTTAAAGTTTAAAAGCGTTTGGTTTAATTGTTTGTGCACTTTTATTGACAAAAACATTATATTATCTCGTATAAATATAAACTATAGATATGTTGATAGTGCTAATTATGATAGGGCCAAATAATTCATGACCTGTATATAAATATACAAAATACTTCCATGAGGGTTCAAGAACAATAAAATCTTTAAGATGCACATATATATTTTTTTCTGAATCCCTACATAGTATTTATAAATATATAGGTAAATACTGTTTTTATGATTTAGAGGTTTCAAAACATTTTCCAAAGATAACAAATCTAGGGTCATTGATTACAAAGTTGACTGACAACTTTCTTTTCACGCCTGATGGTCAACTTTTGTTTATCTATTTTTTCCTCCCCTTTTGAAATAAGTACATAATTCAATTAACTGACAAAATTTTCGAATAAATGGGTAGGAATGTAATTTCAATCCAAAAAAAGTTACATTTTGTTATCTGTATAGACACTAACTTAAAACAAAAATAAACAACATAAGTTCATAAGGGAAATATAGTTTATTTGAATAAGGAAGTACAGTGTTAATTGATTTGCCAGTGTGACACATACATTTCCTGAGAACCAACACTATTTTTAGAGCAGGAATGAACCTCACTTTTTCTAAAAGGAGAAATTCCCAGGTGAAGAGCATGAGAATGGCTTTAATGAATAAATTTATTGAATATAACAGTGGAATTACCATTTCTACAATAATAAACGTATTTACAGTAAAACTCGTCTAGTACGAACACGGATATAGCGAATTTACGGATATAGCGAAGTTTTTTGCAATCCCCGGAAAAAATCTTAACAATTCCTTGGAAAATTTTACGGATATAACGAATTTGGATATAGCGAATTTACGGTTATAGCGAACTGATTTTGTGTCCCCTAGAAGTTAAATATAACGAAATTGACATCTTTTATAGCGAAGTTTTAACGATCTTAATTTTTAAAATATTGAACTGAGAATAATTTTGTGAGTATAAATATTTGAAACTCAATTCATTCAAAAACTTTTGAATTCCAAGATGAATTTAATATTTTAAACTTCCCTAAATATATATGGTAGTCATGCTTGAAGGGAAAAAATGATATAACGAATTCGCTATGTATACTTTAACGAATTCGTTATACGGATATAACGAATTACGGATATAGCGAAGTAAATTTGCAGGTCCACAGAACTTCGCTATAACCGAGTTTTGCTGTACTAATATTTGAACAGGAACAGAAATGTTTTTAGTTGCTGTTGGATGAAGGTTTTGGAATTTAATCGTGTTGAAGATCTAGAAATTGGAGAAAAATTTGAACCGCTATTCTCTTAAAATTGATCCTTTAACTGGATATTTTGGACGCCTAAAACTTAATAAAATTGCAATTTTAAAGACATGCAATTTACTCTAACCGTGTATCCGTCATTTGTTGCTTAAGTCAGTTTATTGTCATCAAACGTCACATTGCATTAAAATATCAATCAGTTTACGCTTTATAATCCGCGAAGCGGATTATAAAACAGCGTAAACTGACCCAAACCAGGTTATGCTCGAATAATTTGGCCAGGAATTAGAGTCATTTCTTATAATTTAATTTTAAAATCATTAAATAACTATGGGTGTAATATGTCGTTGCTTTTTATTAGTTCAAATTGCCGCTCAATAATACAACCGTATTAACGGAAGTAACGGAAGTGATGGGAAGCGAGGGGAGGTAAAAACTGATACAAAGGCCTAGCAGCCTTGTGTTTGTTTACGTGTGGTAGGATTGAATTATTGTTTGAAGTTAAAAAAAATTATTAAATCTGGAATTTTCCATGAATCCCGAGGACTGGAAATGAGAGGATTGTATGGATACAGATGATTCAGCTGGTTGTCGGGGGGGGGGGGGGGGTCCCCATACCTAACCAGGTTATACAGAAATAATTTGTGTTCCTTTTTGGATATGAATCAGAGGCTAGAATACAGACAAAATTAAATTATTTCTTTGTTTCTGATACACTACAAAAGTATTGTTTACCTTGTTTTAAATCGACAATAAAACATTCCTTAATTCTCATAAGCATATTATAATTGATTATAATCATTGCTAAGACTCCTGCTCTAAATCTGGACAATACTCAAATGAAAATATTTACAATATTTTATTCTATTTTTGTATTTCATATCAATAAAAGCGCAAAAGTTTCGTTCTTGTTGTAACCATTCATTTAGTATGTTGTCCTAATCATTGAAATACATGTAATAAACATCGCAATACTCACAATTCAAGAACAGTATTTTTTATAAATATAAATGTACTCTGCTTAACATTTATTGCTTAAAATTGTGATTGAATATCGTATTGTTCTGAGCTACAATAACAATATCAAGATTTTTTTAAAAGTAGAACCATAACAGTTAATTATGATATTCCTTTTGCTCTGTAATACCTTCAATTAAAAAAAGTGCTCTATTTGAGGTGCTACAGTTTCTTCAGTACTCTTATGATATCATTGACTGTTCTCACTCCAACATTCACCTCAAGAGGTCCATTAAACATCACTAAAGCGTTATGGAATCCATCAGCTATATGTGAAAGTTCTACGTCTTTTTTTAGGTGTCTGAGACGCTCTGCAAACATTATTGCATCGTCACGAATCAAATCATATCCCGCAGCCATAACGTACGTAAACGGGAAATAAGATAGCTCCTCATCTGATGCCATTAAAGGAAAGATGGTCGGGTTCGTTAATTTATCCTTCAATTCTCCAAATAAAGTTTCATTGCCAATATCTTCAATCCCAGTTTTCTTTAGTTTAAGCTCTTTAGAGCGAATATATTCAACAGGAAGATATTTCTGCTGATCAAACAAAAATTTGTATTCCCCTTGTTTGAAAGCAGCAGACGTGTGAAGATTGTTCCGGAATGCATCATACAATGAGTGATCTAAATTAAGGTAATTCAAGAAAAAGTTAACCTGCCCGGGATCGTTCATACTTTTGTGTAGATACTCTACATTTTCTGTAAATCCTATTGTTTTCATGTTCACCGCCTGTAACACAGGTACTAGTAAAAGTAACATTTCAATTTTCCCGCGCATTTCAGGGCGAAGTTGTACTGCTGCAGCAAGGTTCCCGCCAGCACTGTCTCCACCCACTGCAATACGGCCTGGATTAACCCCAAGATCTCTAGCGTTGTTGAATACGTATGAAACAATATTTGCTACATCATCCAATCCAGCTGGGTAAGGATTTTGTGGACTTAGACGGTATCTGGAATCGGAATAAAGGATTCTTATACCAGGACCTTGAAAAGTCTTGGACATGTTCTATCAATTAACAATCATCATAATGATTATAAATTCAAACAATGAAGAAAATTATCAAATAATCTTCTCCTTTAAAATCTTCAATTTCAAATAAAATACGCGAATCTTACTCCACGGATATTACCACGATGTTGGCTTCCTTAGA
This sequence comes from Saccostrea echinata, assembly GCF_033153115.1. NCBI lineage: Eukaryota > Metazoa > Mollusca > Bivalvia > Ostreida > Ostreidae > Saccostrea > Saccostrea echinata. The sequence continues at coordinate 2,073,759 of NW_026889803.1, forward strand.
AATCTGTTGATTCAGGAGGTCATAGTTATCTAAAATATTAATATATATATGTGTGTGTGTGAATAATAAACAATAATCTTGAGTTCTTGATAGTCTAGAACTTAAACTTACAAGACGATTTCAAACTGACCAGTAGAGAGAAAGGTCCAGCCTCCTCCATGGATGTATATAAGGACTGGTCTGTTGGATTGATGTAAAGATTTCAGTGGTTCGTACACACGGACTGGTATTCCATTCATTAACCTGTCCGTTATCTGTCAGACGAATTGTACAAAAATAGAGGATATGAGTTAGAATCAGTCATAATGTCTTATCTTTAGTGTTTTATTATATAACAAAAAAGAAAACACTCTGTTGAGAGATATAATTTTCATAAATTACCCCAGCAATTTATAAGTATTAGTTACCGTATAAGTTTTTTATTGGTTTTCTCTAGATACCCTATAGAGAGGTTGAAAGGTCACTCGAAGGCTGCGCCTTCGAGTGACCTTTCAACCTCTCTATAGGGTATCTAGAGAAAACCAATAAAAAACTTATACGGTAAGTCACATGTACCATAGCACTCTCAGATTTCCTAATATATGACAGAGAGATGATGTATAAGTTGCAAATAAATTTCCTAATATGGTTTGTCACCTGACATAATTATAATTTAACGCGCTATACACTGTGCATATATATTACATTTTATTGCACATTTTGTGCACTTGCAATCAAAAAGCGAAAATGGACAAACACAGCGCAATGAGCATGGATCTGGATTTTCTTCAACTTCCGCAAAATTTTGAATGGGACAATTCTATCGATAATCAAGCTCTCTCACAGATAGGCTGGCCAGTTGATAGAGGACGAAGTAAACGTGTTTGATGGTATTGGGGATTTATCTCTTACTCAGACGGATTTTAATTTGACCCGGGAGCCAGTTACACCTGAAAATGTTATACAGCAGTTGGACCATTCTGACGATCGATTTGGAAAGTTTAACGATGACGACGATATGGAAAAACCTTCTAAAGTCTACCGAGAATAAATTAAAGATTTTGAATAAAATTTAATTGATTTTGTATGCAATTAAAGGCATGCACCGCCTATAGGTTATGAAGGCACCGCCCATGGGTTATGGTGTAGATAACCCATAGTTAAAACAATAGAAAACATGGCGGCCTATGGTACATGATTCAATGGATGGCGCCAAGGTTGGGGAGCCCTGCATTCACCAAACTTATAAACATAAGATATTAGCCGTTAGTAATGATGACTGTACAGTCCATTGTACATATAGATAGAATAATCTGAAAAAACTTGATGTACATTATAGTTGGTCTTTCTAGATAACATATACATGTAGGTCCAATGGGCCGGGTGTTGGCATTTTCATGATACAAAATAATTCTGATCAAATGATTGTTCACTATATTTACATGTAACACAGGGCACTATAATATGTAAACTACAACTATATTAAACACTGTATATTCAACCAGGACAATTTTTCATTGGAAAAAAAAGAAAAAGTAGGTAAACAAATCTTTTCATACCTCATTCATCCAATATATTTATCAGAAAAGTTATCAAAATGATGATATAAAAATTAGTTTTTAGCTCATCTGAGATGAAAGCTCAAGTGAGCTTTTCTGATCACATTTTGTCCGTCGTCCGTCTGTCTGTCCGTCCGTCTGTAAATTTTTCACATTTTCGACTTCTCCAGAACCACTGGGCCAATTTCAAACAAACTTGCCACAAAGCATTCTTGGGTAAGGGGGATTCAAGTTTGTTCAAATGAAGGGCCACGTCCTCTTTCAAGGGGAGATAATTAAGAATTAGTGAAAAATTTGTGGTATCTTTTAAAAATCTTCTTCTCAATAACCACCGGGAAACCTTCATCACATAGTGAAGATTTAAGTTTGTTCAAATCATGACCCCCAGTTTTACATAGGAATATATAGGGAAAATCTTTAAAAATCTTCTTCTCAAGAACAAATTAGCCACAATTAGTCTTATTGATATGGAATCATCCTCAGGTAGTGTAGATTCAAATTTGTACAAATCATGACCCCCGGTGGTATGGTGGGGTCACAATGGGAGATCAAAGTTTTACATAGGAATATATAGGAAAAAATCTTGAAAAATCTTCTTCTCAACAATAACAAAGCCACGATTAGTTATATTGATATGGAATCATTCCCAGTTAGTGTAGATTCAAATTTGTTCAAATCATGACCCCCGGGGGTAGCGTGAGGCCACAATAGGGGATCAAAGTTTTACATAAGAATATAAGAATATATAGGAGAAATGTTTAAAAATATTCTTCAAAAGAACAACAAAACTGCAATCAGTCATATTGATATTGAATCATCCTCAGGTAGTGTAGATTCAATTTTGTTCAAATCATGACCCCCGGGGGTAGGGTGGGGCCACAATGGGGAATCAAAGTTTTACATAGGAATATATAGGGAAAATCTTTAAAAATCTTTACAAGAACAGGAAAGCCATGATTAGTCATATTGATATGGAAGACTCAAGTTTGTTCAAGGCATCCTCCAGTAGTAGGGTGGGGCCATAATGGGTTATCAAAGTTTTACAAAAGAACATATATAGGAAATATCTTTAAAAATCTTCTTCTCAAGAACACAAAGCCATGATTAGTCATATTGAAATGGAAACATCCTCAGGTAGTGTAGATTCAAGTTTGTTCAAATCATGACCCCCCCCCCCCCCCCCGGGAAGGGTGACAGACATCTTTAAAATTCCGCTTACAAGACTAGCAAAGCCATGATTAGTTTTATGAATATAGAAACATCCTCAGAAAGTTAAGATTCAATTTCATACAAAACATGGCACCTCAGGGTAGGGTATGCCTAGAACAGATGATGAAAGCTTTACATATGAATAAATAGGAGAAGAAATCTGCTGATGAATAACAGCAGGGCCATATTGTCTCAGGTGAGCGTTGTGGCCCATGGGCCTCTTGTTTAAGGTTATATCCTTTTTGGGAAATGGTTCTTATTACTGATTTTTTTTATATTATATATTTAAAAAAACTTTCTTTGCTCTTGAACAGAATATATTGCAACATTAAGAGAATTGATATCGGGGTTATAAACTGACACGATGATTTTTTAAATATAAAAGTCAAGTAATTGTTAACTCTTTAAAATGAGAGACAACATTTTATTCATGTTTAGGACATCACAGAGCGTATGTTGAAAACAGTATAGAGAGTACTGTCTAGTGTTTGAGGTATGTCTTTCGTCAGCTTTCGAAAATAGTTTGGGCAGAACCTCTTACTTCATTATTATTTGTTACAATTCATGACATATTTGAATTAAACAAAGCGAATTATACAATATTCAATTTAAAAACTGCTCACAAAATTGTTAAGAAACAAGATTTATGGGGGACTTTTTCTTGTGGTGGAAGGATATTTAGAATAGAAATTTCTTCAAATCTACTCATTTGTTTGATATCTTGGAACTTCAGCCCTTCATATTTTTACTCGTCGATTTTATTATTATTATTATTATAATCATTATTATTATTAAAGAAATATTAATTATAGGTCTCAATTTACATTTTTAAACAAACACATTCACTCTTTACCATAAAATGAAGATATATTTATGAAGTCACTTTAAAATTTACATGGTTTTTGCCTGAAAATATTATTTTGATCAAAATTTGCATCACTGACTCCAACGCTTTCTTACATTACTTTAAATTACACAATATATTCAACCGATCAGCACTTAAGTCATAAAACGCTTCATTCAAGAAAACATTTTATTGCTTATTTAGATTTGTAATACCCCAAATTTGACATTTTTTCAGTGCAAAAAGGTCACACAATAATTAATTTACAGGATTTTTTCAATAATAAATGTTATTCAACAGTATAAGAACCATCCATCCTTCTGTATTCAATAATCCAGAAGTGAAAAAAGAGTTAGATAGATTACATGATCAGTACGTACTGGTCCCTGCTGACAAAGCAGGTAACAACATTGTCTTTGTTTGTAAGGCTCATTATATTAAATGTATTTTAGAGGAACTTGGATTTAATTCTACAAGTGGTAATCCAACTTATACTCATAGTTCTCTTTCTAAGGAAGAAATTCTTCAAAATCATATGTCAGTTTTGAATATTTTTAATATTCCAAACAACCAAAATGAATTTGAATTACCATATTTATATTGGATTCCGAAACTTCATAAAAATCCTTACAAACAAAGATACATAGCGGGTTCCAGTAAATGTTCAATCAAGCCTCTTTCTTTACTCCTCACTAAGATATTAACAGTAGTGAAGGGGAAAACTTCAAGAGCACTGTGCAACAATATATTCGAGAAGTGGTGTAAATCAAATATGGATACTTAAAAATTTCAAGGAACTTTTGGAAAATTTGAAATCACAAGATTTTACCAAAATCAACAGCTTAAAAACTTACGACTTTTCTACTATATACACAACCATTCCCCACGATAAATTAAAATCCAGGTTTTTTGATATCACTGACAGCTGCTTTTTCAATAAAAATGGAACTCGTAGATTTACTTACCTTGTCATTGGTCATTTGCAAAATTATTTTGTTAAAAAACATTCTGACTGTACATACAAGTACTCTGAAGTTGACATTAAAATGATGCTTGAGTTTCTAATTGACAATATCTATGTGGTTTTTGGAGACCAGGTCTTCCAACAATCTATTGGAATTCCCATGGGTACCAATTGCGCCCCATTATTCGCAGACCTTTTTTGTATTCATATGAAGCAGAATTTGTCCAAAACCTTATACGTGAAAAGAAGAAAACACTTGCCGTGGCCTTCAACTCGACATTTAGATATATCGACGACGTATTGTCAATTCACAATTGTTATTTCCATTCTTATGTCGATACGATATATTCCGGTGAGCTTGAGATAGAATATACCACAGAGTCTGACACATCTGTTTCATGTTTGGATATTTTACTTGAAAAAGACGTTAATGGTAATCTAACAACCAAGCTTTATGATAAACGTGATGACTTTAACTTTTCAATCGTCAACTTCCCTTACTTATGCAGAATATACCTTCATTACCTGCATACGGAGTTTATATCTCTCAGTTGATTCGATACGCAAGAGCATGCTCTACGTATGTACAATTTCTAAAACGAGGTAAATTATTGACAAACAAGTTGATGAAACAAGGATATCAGCTGTCTCGTGTAAAGTCATCATTTCGTAAGTTCTATGGTCGATACAATGACCTTGTCAGCAAATACAATTTATCATTGAGTCAAATGCTGACTGACGTTTTTCATACTAATTGTTAGGCAATTATTTACAAACTGAATTGTCGACGGATTTTTCCGTTATTTCCCGATCATGACAAGGAGCATAAGGCGGGTGTGACCGGCCGGCAGGGGATACTCACTCCTCCATGGCACCTGATCCCACCTCTGATGTTTTGGAGGTTCGTGTTTGCTCTGCACCTATTTTGTAATGTTTAATGGAATTTTGAGCTTGGATACTGTTCGTTATCTCCATATATTTCATTTAAACTTTTTTACATAATTATAAAGAATTATATTTATTCCATGATTACATTTAGTTAAATCTGATTAAGGTTAAAATGATTAACATAAAAATTACAATTTAAGTGCAAAAAGATCAAGTTAATCGTACCGTTGCTCAGTAAGATGCACACTGACCCCCATTTTTCTTTGCATTTTTGAGTCATGTTATATGAATAGTTATCTTAGATATATACTTCTCAAAAAATCCTTGATATAACTCACATCACGAGTGACATACCATTAAAAAACCTGTCAGATAACTTTAATATCCGAATAATAATTAAAAACCTGTCAGATAACTATCATATCTGAATAATACTTAAAAACCTATCAGATATATGTAACTATAATATCTGAATGATAATTAAATACCTGTCAGTTAACTATAATATCTGAATAATAATAATTAAAAACCTGTCAGAAAACTATAATATCTGAATAATAATTGGTGAATCATGAGTATGTAAATTACGATTATGGAAAGAATATTGCCTTACCTTTAGATTTGTGTCCTTGGCATTCCATAGATTCCCAGTAGTACATACTCTGTAAACGTTGTTACCAATACTTTTTAAGAATGGTGAGAAGGGTTTTGAAATTCCAAGAGATATAAGAACGCCTATCTTAAAAAATATATAAAAATAAAATAAATAATAAATTAATAAATTTAAATTTAAAAAAAAATTGTCACCAATGAGTTGCCACACTGTAAATATTATTATTAAAAGTATCCTATGCCAAATTCTATTTCATTAATTATCGCCCGCATGGCACAATGATTAGAGTGTTTGCTTTAGCGTCGCAAATTCGAATCCACTGTGCGATGTGGAGACCCCGGGTGAGACTGTATAAACCTTGGTCCTGTATCGCAATAGGTGCTTGCAGGAAAAAGATTCTTTACTGTTCAAATTTCATAAGTGCCAAGTACAGGTCTAAATTTGCAGCCTCCACCGGCAAGTAGTGGCGTTTCAAGATGAGGGGAAAATTCTCAAAGAGACGTTAAACAACCAACCAACCAACCAAAGTTTTATTAGTTATTACGTGTACTTATTTTCGCCTGTTGAAAATTTAGCGCAAATGCTGGCCATGGACTAGATGGTGTAATCTTGGATTTGTGGTTTACAATACATTATTTTGTTAAATCTTATTTTTTCTGTGACCAGGAATTAGCGCACTTCTGATTGCATAAAAGGCACATAAATATGATCCTTATAAAACAACAAGTGCACTCACAGTTTTCAAGTTAAGAAATAGATGCCCCTTCGGTTATAGCAAATATCAAAGAAATGCCGCGGCCATTTTACTCCAATAAATCACAAACGTCATCAACAAATTCACTCTTTCATCTGAGAGAGGAACGAACGACAACTCTGCATAGGAGATTGCAATAAATTATCAGTAAATTTTGACTGCTTTCACGAAGAAAAGACTATTGGCATCTTTTGACTGTGAGTCAAACCGATGAGTAAAAAGTTTTGATTCGGACCACATCGCACTTTTTCTAATGCGTGAAGTGAAAAAGAACGAGGAGTAGCATCGTGACCTCATATAACATTTCTGTTGACATTGAAGTCTAGATTCTGTTTCTCTATAAAGTAATTTTTTCCCTTAAAAATCGCCTTGGCAGAGGAGAAATATTCTCTTGTAGTCGGAATTATTGGAGAACATACCCAATGGTCGCGAGATTTTGTTGGAAAAGAAAAACCTTGCCCTTCCGACTCGGTTTTTATTTCCCAACTTAATCTCTGGATTATATCAAGGTATTTCTCCAAGAATTCCTCCAACGACAAGGGAAAAATTTCTTGAATGATTACCGCGGCATTTCTTTGTTCTTTGCAATAACGTGATAGTGTACCAATACTATCAAAACTACCCTGTCTATTATGCTCCAATCAATTCAAATCGATTTTATCACAAGAAAATTGTAACTCACAAAATGACCAAGGCCTTTTAAACACCCCTCCATGACTCGGAGACTAAGCTTTTCCTCAATAGGTTCCGGTACCCTTACATCCAGATAAAAGGATAATATAACACAGAAGACTATGATAATTAAGGTACAGAAATATATATTCATTTTTGACCTAGGTCTGAAGGTGTCCGAATAGGTTTCAAAGGACTTGTCCTTTGATAAGATAATTTTATCTTTATTCCCCACTCGTTTACTTGGTCAGATAATATATATAAAATGTGAAGTATATATATATATGTATATATATATAAATAAATAAATATATATATGGTGAGACCGTGTGTCAAACCCAACATTAAGTTGCAATCACTACTAAAATAAGCCGACTAATGAAATAATAATTTCAGTGGAGAGTGTTACTTGGATAGAGATTTCAACATTTCTGCATGCTTAATTTTTTTTTTTTTTTAAAAATGATACATCTGATAAACGCAAACAATTTAAATTGTCTGTCAGCACAGTAATGGGTATCTTAATTATATAAGCTAAATTTCATGACTTTACATTCACCCAAACTAAACTGAAAATCTTCGGTAGCTAAAACATCTAGTTATGTTAAATTATCTTCGTGTTAGAAAGATACGAGGCTGACCAGTTAGCTTGAAAAAATTAAAACATGGAAAACGCAAATATTATTTAAGAGTTCTGACCTGCTTGCTGACTCTACCGTGGGAATTAATAAGTATGGACAAGATCTGTTACAACGTTAACAGATATGGATTTGATATCTAGTTTCACTCATTTTTTAAAATAAATACATGTAATTACTATTATAGAGGTTGATTTGCTCGGGATTTCGCGCCTGCTATTGTAAAAAAAAAAAATTAAAACAAATTCATACTAGTAATAGTAGTTTAGTTTGACATACGTTCTCAACCACTATTAAAACATAATTTTAATAGTAGTGGTTCCAACGTGGTTTTGGGTTGGAAATGCATTTTCAAACACTATTGTAACATTAATTTTAATAGTAAGTGTTATTTCGATAGTGTTTGTAACGTGGTTTTGAGATTAAAATGCATTCTCAACCACGATTGAAATAATTATTTTAATTGACTGTGGTTTATTTTAATAGTTGTTGAACCACATCCATACAAAATTAACAGCAAAAGACACCTTGCTGTTGAGAAATAGAGAGGGAGACAGCTCGCCCTCGTAAAACAGGTCTGTTTATCTATATTCATATGTCAAATAGTATTTCTGTATGGTTCTTTCTTCTTTGTTCATCGCGCAAAGAGTGCAAAGTATATGTTGGACCATTGCTTATGTCTGCGAGTTTAATTGTGTAGAAAGTGTTATTGTTTAAAAGCAAAAATACAAAAGAAGACTAACATATTTTAATTATAATTATAAGAGATAAACGATATATATTTTTTTTTTAGATTTTTCCCAACAGCGTTTATCACGTCTGCTTGTAGCAACTGTGTAGGGACTTGTTTTTACGAGATTTTTATTTAAAGGCTAAAAGTGTTTGGTGCTTTTGTTTTTGCACTTTTATTGACAAAAACATTATATGATCTTGTATAAATACAAACTGTAGATATACTGATAGTGCTAAATTATGATCGGGCCAAACAATTCATGACCTTTGTATAAATATACAAAATACTTCCATAAGGGCTCAAGAAAATCTTTAAGATGCACATACATGTATATTGTTTTCTGAATCCCTACATAGTATTTAAATATATTGGTAAATACTGTTTTTTATGATTTATGGAAACAGTTTCCAAAGATAACAAAACATGGGTTGTTGATCACGAAGTTGACTGATAACTTCCTCTCCCCCCCCCCCCCCCCCCCCTCAGATGGTCAACTTTTGTTTGTATATAAGTTTTTACTTCCCTTTTGGAATAAGTACATAATTCAATTAACTGACAAAATTTTCAAACAAATTATACGAACTAGGCCAAATGGGTGGGACAGTTCAACAAAAGAATAGCCAAAATTCAAGTCAAGCAAACGGACACTTGACCAAAAAGATAAATAAAGGTTGAATTTAACTTACAAAATGGCCGGTGCCTTTCAAACATCCCTCCATAACCCTGAGACTAAGCTTCTCCTCAATAGGTTCTGGAACCCTTACATCCAGATAGGAAGAAAACAGAACACAGAAAGCTAAAACAATTAACGTACACACATAAAATAACTTCATCTTGTACCCCTGAGATACGTATTTTCATTGGATAAAGGCTTATCTATGTCCATCGTGGTCATTTTGACCATGTAAACAATGGACTCAGGTAACCAATATTTACCAGTCAAGTACATGATTATTCATTCTTGTCTTTAGCTGTGCTTATTTCATGTGTTGCAGGGTTGTCAATATATTATTTAACAAATTCTTTTTTACGTACAGGTTTTGCATATAAAATTATCATTCAGCATATTTATTATTCATTTGGTAACTATTATATGTATTGCTAATAATCACGAGGCCCAAGTCAAAGAAATTGATGAAAAAGAAAAACACTTGATTTAATCAATCAGAAGGTTGATGATTATGTTCACTTTTCAGGATATGGTGGCATATTTCTGGCCTTTACATGCATAATAAATGTCAACAGTATATTAGTAGTTAAGAAAATAAGTAAGCATGCAAGTAAACAATCTTTATATTGAGAATGCAATTCTAATATATGGGTAAATTTAACAACTAACTCCAGTATCTGATACCATAAATGCTAGTTAAGCATATTTGTGTTAGTATTCGACTTATTTGTCGACATGCACCATATTTATGTTGTCATACGATTTATTTATGTTATCATGCGAGTTGTTATGTCGACATGCAACATAATTGTTGACATGAGACCTATTTTGTTCCACATGCAATATGATTTTGCTTTCATGAGACTAATTTATGTCAACAACTAGGTAATTATTTTGACATGTGACTTATGAATGTTAACATGCGAGATATTTATATTGTCATGCAATTTATTTTTCACCACATGCGAGTTAACTATGCATGACAATATAACATTGCATGTCGACTTCGTTAACACGCAAATCGCATGTTACCATAAGTATATGTCGCATATAAATCACATGCTTTATTACACTTCATGACAAATAAGTCGCATGTCAAGTTAAATGAGTATGTTGCATCGTGCAAGTAAAATGTCAAGTAAACATAAATTTGCCCGACTTAAAAATCAAATTCTCTCTACAAAAAATGTAACTTGCAGATGAACATTATCATTTATCATCGATGTAATCATAGCAATCTTGCATGCTGATAACTTTCCTCGCATATTGACGTCACAGATAATCTCGTGTTTTTATTGGAATACAGGTCTTATATTCGTGTAAAACACTAAAGAACTTCTAAAAATAAAGTTAAACAATTATCTTCGAAATTTTATATGTCTGATATGCTTTTTATATTGTATTTTTAACAATCCATGGCTTGGCTTTTGATAATGATATCAGATAATTTCTGGTTGCATATATATATATCGCGATATAAGTAAACGTTTGAATGAATTTACTTTTGCCTTTTATCTAAAGTCCCGTAGGGGTAAATTTAATTGTTAAACTAAAAGCAGTGAAAAGTGAACCTATATATTTTGTCCATAATTGTTAATCCTCATTTGATCTTTAAAGGTACACGACGAATAATCCCTATGCATTGTTTTCGTCAATCACAGTGAATGATTAGTCAATATATTTCTTTAGGTCCCGTTAGTTAAAAATTTTAAATGTGTCGAACATATTCAAATATCTAATTTGGTCTCCAGTTTAGAAATATTTCCTAAATTGACTTTTTAACATTGGACAAAGGCAGAATGCCAAAGTACAAGCTGACATATTTTGATCTAAGAGGACGAGCAGAGCCCACCAGGCTTTTGTTTACCGTAGCGGGTGTCTCATTTGAAGATGAAAGGATCAGAAAGGAACAATGGACAGCCATTAAAGACAGTAAGATCATATTCTATGTGTCCAAAAAGAACTTATATGAGTTATTCCTATCTTTTGTAGAATTAGACTTTCAACACGTATACAGGGGTTTATGATAAAATTATAATAAATATTCTAGGAAAAGCATTTTGCATGAAGTCGGGTTTTTGTGCATGTTTCATACCATACCTGAATACACTTATCAAAGTACAGCTTATTTTCAAAAAGAAATCATAAAGTAAACGAATCATACATTTGTGCATTTGTCTTTCAGAAACACCCGGAAATTCCTTGCCTGTACTGTCTGTTGACGGCTTTCTCATTTCACAAAGTATGGCAATAAACAGACATCTGGCACGAACGTTTGGTGAGTACGTTTCATAAATCGTGAATCGAACACATTTCAAGCGTACAAAATGAAAAAAGGGACTCTTTTTTAAGAATGATGATAAATTCATATGAAGAAATACAAATATTTTAGATTTTTTTTTTTCATATGTCTATTAACTGATTTGAAGGTCTGGACGGAGAAACATTGTCTCAGAAAGTAAAAGTTGATGAAATAGTAGAATGTCTGGTAGAGATGAAAAATAAAATGGCCGAACTACCGATGCTGAGTGAAGATCCAGTACGTCTGTCCTCACAGGCTTTGTGGTAGATATAGTAACATCTATCCGATCAGCGAAAAAAATTAATATGAAGAATCAAGGACAGCTCAAATAAAACTTAAAATGTTGCATCAATTAATATCGAGCGTGAAGGTTTCCAGATCAAATAAGCTTCAGGTTAAGATAGGTCCTTAATCTGAAATAGTTAAGTACTACTAGTAGTACATTTGTATACTCATTCGTTTATATTTCTTTGCAGTATTCTTTGTATTATACATATATACTGGAAAATGGTCACTCATTTCAATTGCACATTTTATATTTTTCAGAGGAAACAGGAATGGGCAAGGCAAATTTTGAAATCCTTCCAAGAGTTAATGGTAAAAGCATGTACCTTCATTGAAGCACAGATACAAAAGAACATGAAAGAGGGAAAAGGATTTGCTGTTGGAAATCGGGTAGTACTATATAAGTATCTTTAGTAACATATACCTATCTTTATTATCGATTAACAGCCATTTACCTCAATAGAAATGAAAACAAATTATTATTTTTGAACTTACTGCATTTCAGTTGACTTTTGCCGACATCATGATCTTTGAAGCATTTGAAAACATTTTAGCAACAAACAGCAATGCGCTGGACAAATGTTTGGGAATTATGAAATGCCGTGCGAAAGTGGCCAACATGCCCCGTATTAAGGAATACTTATCGAAACGACAACATACTAACTTTTGAAAAACTTGGTTTTGTTAAAATGTTTCTGAGATCTGAATGAGTCAAAGTATTATACTGGTAGATTATTCCTTCGGAAGAAAGTAACAGAGATCCCTTGGTACTGGTATGATAGATGTTCATCTTCAAATTGGTGACAAAAATTGAATGCCTTACAAATCAGATAAGCATGCTGACTCAAGGAAAGTGAGAATACATGTACTATCAGTGAATGACATGAAATATTTAAAGATCCTAATGTTATCTTCCTCTTGATTAAGTTGGTATATATTTTTAAAAATGTATGAACGTTGTGTCTTTTTTTTACCCACGGATATTATTGTCTAGGTCTTTTTTATCATATGTTCAAATAATGAAAAATATCCTTTTCTATTATCGTACATCTTATGCCTAAAATGCAATTCAAGAAATAATTCTTTGCTTACAAACAAAACCTCATAAATATTCAGCGTTACAGCGTAAAGATCGCTTGACCTTTCGAAGGGTAAACCACGTGTTTTGTTTACTGGGTAGAATTCCATAGTTTAACCACCCATTTACCTCATGCCATGTTCAAGAATTTTGTTTATTCAGTTAAGTAGACTTTCTGACCTCTGCTCTTCTTTTCTAGTGTCGCGATTCCGTCAAATTCAGCAGCTTTCCACAACTCCTGATATGCACTTGTGAAATATAATATTTACAATTGAAGCGAAATTATTTAGTGCGCATGTGTGTTACATATGTATCAGCCGTCTTGTGTTTATTGTGGACAATTATTATTTTTTCATCTTCCAATTTCTCTTTCCCAATAACATATGCAAACTAGATTTTGCAGTTTTCTGAAAGTGAGAAACTTTACACTGTAAATGAATGATGGTGGTAAATCATAATTATCAGAGATCAAATAGATCGGATGATACAGCTTTAATGTATTTGTTTAATTCAATAAACTGAAAATATTCATCTTTAAGTTTTATATTTAAAATTTTCTAACAAATGAAGCTCTTAAAGAAGAGTTTGGCAAGCTATGACAAACAAGTTGATGAAACACGGATATCAACAGTCTCGTTTGAAGTCATCATTCCGCAAGTTTTATGGTCGATATAATGACCTTGTCAGCAAATACAACCTATCATTAAGTCAAATGCTGATCGACGTTTTTCATACTAATTGTTAGGCCAATATTTACACACTGAATTGTCTACGGATTTTCCCGTTTTTCCCGATCATGAAAAGGAACACACGGCGGATGTGACCGATCGGCAGGGGATGCTCACTCCTCCATGGCACCTGATCCCACCTTTGATGTTTCTGGAGGTCCGTATTTGCTCTGCTCCCGACTTGTATTGTTTAAATTGACTTTGAGCTTGGATACTGTTCGTTATCTCCATATTTCATTGGATAAGTTTTGGATAATATTTGTCAGTGTTTTTAAAGTTCATCTGACTCAAGATGTGGTCTTTTTCTATCCTTTTTTTTCTCGTGCAGTATCTTAAGATTTTTTAATTGTATTCGTTTCTTTCTCTGAAAATACTGGGTCTCAGTTTGTCACTGAAGATGCGTAGGTTGTCTTTGAAATTCTTTACGCTTATGGTCTGTCAATCAGACACTGTTTCTATTACTGGCAGGAGTAAAAAGCTCTTAACCAAAGGTGTCTCTCGGTCCAGGGCCAAAGTGCGATTAAATTATTCATACGTTGAAAACCCAATTTTTTTTTTTTAAATCTTCAAACCTTCCAATAGATATGCATTGTACATGAAGACAAATCTCATGTAGTGCTTTCAGTGTTATGAGTGGAATCCTTTTGAGATTATAAAAGAAAATAACCCTACCAAAATCACGTTTTTTCATGTCAACTAATCTATGGGGTGGAGTTTAATTGATCGAGTTTTAATAAAAGTACTATCTTGAAGCATGTTCTCTTGCACTTGAGATCTATCAGTTAATTTGTTGTGCAATATAATAATTAGTTTTCTTTTTTACATTCAATGAGCTGTCTTTTTAAATTATTAAATTTCTTTCAATGGGCCCCATGTTTGACATGTGAAGAGTGGGGCTCATTGTGAAATACATTAACATATTAGACTCTATACTTCTTTTTAAAAATAAAAGCTTCAATACTTAATAACTCAGTATCTCTAGCAGAAAAAGTATTTATAAATTCCAACTGAACCATAAGCCATCATTTTACTTTTTGTAATTCTTGTCGGAACTAAATTTGAATGTGCATTAAATCTTAAATATCAATCTTAATCTTGTTTCAAAATTTCTCCGTAAGTATGATTTTACGATAGGTGACGCGAACGATAACAAAATGATACTGAAAAATATTCTTTAATATAATATTAATGAATAGGTTTTCCACTGACATGTTCGTGTATCACTTTAAGCTACGTTTTCCTTTCACTGTTGACATATAAGCAATGTCAAAAAATTAAAAATGAATTTCTGTTATTTGTCAGTGTATTCAACACAGATTGATAACTCCATATGAAAAATTCAGACTCCAATGAATTATTTTTTATTCAGTAACTGTTCTTTAAGCTGTGCTTGTTTACCATAAGTTCTTTTCATATCGGTATCCACAATCTCCATTGCTGATGTAGTGGTTCTTTGAGATTGAAGGTATTTTCCCTTGTCAGTAATGCTTATGCCAGCACTGTTGCTTTTCTCTTTAATACTTGTAAGAAACCTGATTTTTTGTGACTCTGTAAAATGACTGTCAATGCGATTGTTTCTTTTCACTGGAATATCTAAACTCCTTGTGGTTGAGGCCTTTGGAAGATCTCTCAGAACTTTTGCCTTCAGAAAAGGCCTGTTACAGGTATCTCCCACCAGAGGCTTGTCTCCAATCGGAGCAAACGATGCGTAATCGCCTGGCATTGTGGGAGATTTGGGAATGCTGGGAAGTTTGGGATACGGGAATAAAACCAGAGATCTCTGATACACTTCATGGTCACTAAAACAATCCCAGATAGAATTTGATGATGGCTTCATGCTTCAATAAATCAACACAGTGATCTCAAAAAGGGTTCCAAATATCTATCCACTCTGAAGTTTTACTTCTCAAGAATGCTCCTAAATTAAACTGGTTTCATTGCGTTTTTAATATATAAAAGGAATGTTCTGTTCTTGTTGTTTGTGACTGGTCAGCGAAGACAAAGAAGAATAAGAAGCTTAGAATTGACCAATGACAGATTTAGTATGTTAATCTGGATCTGCTTACATAATACAGTACATTTAGTCAATTAGAAACAGGTTTATGCCGTCCTTGTAAATATAAGTTTAAGAAATTACGATTTTGTTCCCTTTGTATGCTAAATTATCGATATGATTATCGATGGAGTCATACATTTATGATTTAACCATTATAAAGTAACAGGGAATTGACGGATCATTTTTATATGCAATCATTTTGGTTTTAAAAGTACCTGATAATGTTTGGTTTTCACGATGCCATACTTCTACATATAGAAGGTGCATTTGTCAGGTGAAGTTTTATTTTGTATACGAAGAACTTAATCGATAAGGTATTCCTTAAGGTTCGCCTGATTATCTTTTGACTAGAGTCTTAATGCACTAAATATACATCCAATAAAGGTCTCCGAATCTTTAGTCTAGCCTAACTGATAGCCAGACAGAAGCAAGGATCAATTACGCCTCTTTTTTCATTCTTTCGTAATTTTTTCTCAATAGAAGGGAATTTAATTTTGGAATTTTTGTTAAAAATATTAATTAAAAGAGAAGTTTAAACTTTGTGAAGTGTTTAACACACAAGTTTAATAGATGTAACAAGGTTGAAAACACATAATTCCTCTATTAAAACATCCAGGAACATATTTAAAAAATAACGTAAAAAGCAATGCAATAGATGTAACAATGATTGTGCAAATCAGCAGAACTCAAAATTCCAAAAATGTCTCCAAGGTGTAAACATGGTCAAAATACTAGTACTCCCATAAAAGGAAACCAAATACATGTACATCCGATTAAGAAATTACTATCACAAAAAATAATAATCAATATACATCCAAAACAGATGCTCAAAGTGAAGACTTGAAAAGGTTCAGTAATGTAAGCAAGTAAATATGTAGAAATGACATATATTAAGTAAAAATGGCACAATGTTTATATAAACAAACCATAGCTTTACTTCTTAATCATATCTCTTAATGTTGCTTGTTTAGTGTATGTCCTTTCCATATCAGTGGTCACCTTTTGTACAGATGTGGCTTTCTGGCGATTGTTAGGCTTATTTGATGTTTTCGAAAACAATTTACTTGTTTTCTTTTGATATTCGGTGTCTGAGTTACAAACACTATATCTGTTTAAAGAATCTGAGAATCTTGTGTTTCTTCGATTGTCTACTTTCCCGACCCCCTCTGCGCAGGAGTCTTTTTCTGCTGTGTCGTTTGGAACTTCTCTCAACAGCTGAGCTTTCAGAATGATTCTGTCACCCACTAATGGCTTGTATTCATACGATGAGGGATTCGTAACTAAGGTATCCAGAGTTTTGGCACGTGCTTGAGATGGAAACAACACAAGGGATCGCGCATAATTCTTACTTCCACAGTCGGAGAGGGAATTCGTGGACACGTCCTTTGATTCCAGACCTTGTCCTTCCGATACATTAGGTCGCATTTCATGAAGACTTGTTTGACTTTTGTAGAACCATTTTGGGGTCGGTCTTAGAGATCGTTTCAGATGTTCTGTTGTATCTCCATAATCCTGCTTGTTTGTGGTCACAAAAGTAGAAGACGGAAGTGTTGAGGCAGGTGCTTGAAACTTAAGAGAGTTTCTTCTTTTCTCCGAAACTGGTCTAAAATTATAATTGGATCGTTTCACTTTTTCTGCAACCTTTGATTTATTCCTGTAGTCAAAGTTCGTATCTGGAGCGAACGAAATTTTCACAGGGGAAACTCTTGGAGTGTACCTGACGACCGTGTCGACCGGAAAATCGGTATTATTGGGATATCTCACAAACACGGCCTCCGGAGTGTTCCTCTTTCCTGGTTTCAAGTCTGCAGATACGCTGTTATACACTATAGAGCTTGTCATTTTGAATCTATCAACAAAACGTTGTTACTTATATTTTAAATCCGTCCACTACCTTCAGTTAAAATACTTTTTCCCGATTACGATAACAGCATGTTTGAGTGTCGATATGAACTCAAAAGAAACAGCACTTTTGCATATCAAAGATATTTTCAGGTGAACTGAAATGGAAGAAACGTTTTGTCCTGGCTAAAAATCGTTTACTTTCTTTGTGAAGAAACTAATCAATCTAGGTGCACTGAAATCTGTGTTTCATTCATTCTTTACACCAGGGAGTATCTCTGGTTATTAAGTTGAGGAGATTTAATCAAGTGCTTAAGACTGAATTAAAATTTAAATATTTCTAAACGATTGAACATTCACTAAATAAATATTCGCTTTTGTTCACAAAATGAGATTAAAGGTATTTAGATAGAATTCAAACAATAAGTCCTGTCGACCTAAACATGTGACAGACAAATAGGCATAATCAAAGATGACAGTTTTAACAATGCAACAAGTGTTTTATCGTTACAAACCAATACATAAACACATTAAATCATTGTGATTTTAGTGAACTATTTAAGTTCATTTCTAAGTATGACTCTACTTTTCAAATTGTCATTCCGTATTTTTAAGGGGGGATTTTTTTTCTATAAAATCATACGTACTCTCATACCGTTTTATCATAAATACATAACCATCATAACAATTATATACATGTATATGACTAAATATATGTACATAATATACAATGAAAAAGGGTGAAGTTAACAAACAGTAATCAATCTCATAAATACTTCAAACAATACAAATCTGTGAACAGGACATTAACACGGACCCCTGGAAATTCCAGAGGTGAGATTAGGTTCTTAGGAGGAGTAAACATCCCCTGTTGACCGGTCACACCCGCCGTGAGGCCTTTGCATAGATCAGGTAGACGGAACATTCCGTAGTCAAATTTAGTATAAAAACAAAAGTCTAACAATTGGAAGGAAACTGTACAATCCCTTTATAAAATATTATTAATAAACTCAGTTGAAAATCTTCTCTGCTTCTCTGAAATATATATATATATATATATATATATATATATATATATATATATATATATATATATATATATATATATATATATATATATATATATATATAAATACTGGACAACTCGCCCCCAAGACAGGTCGCCCCTAAGACAACTCGCCCTCTATTTAGGACAACTCGCCCCCAATTCAAGACAACTCGCCTCCAATTTAACAAACCAAGAAATATTAAATATATTATATAGATATTTGAATTTGAAAATGTTCCTAGAAAGTTAAAACAAACAACTGAAAATAAAATTTCTCCATTTTATTGAAAATAAAACACAACACAAATAATTTAACACTAATATCTATTGTGGGTACTGCTACTTTTTTTTATCTTCACTAAATTCCATATTTGTTTACATTTTCATCACAAATAAAACTAAATATATGTAATTTTCAGAGCTTTCATGCTTTAATTCTTCATAACGTTGAAGCTGCTTCGGAGCTTGGATACGGCATGCCAATTTTTTTTAAACAACTCAATATGCGTATAATTTTCGGAGCTTGCATGTTCTAATTAGTCGTCACTTTGAAGTATCTAAATTAATTGTTAGCTTGGGGGTGTCATTAAATTTTTTGTCTGATGTTTTCATTTAATTAGTAATAATCATTATCATAAGTTTCTTAAAGCAGTCAGTTAAACGTTAATATCGTCTTTAATTAATTAAGTTGTTTTAACACTGAGGACAATGTGCTCTTTTAAAATAGACATCTTTTATAAATATGAATTTAAAAAATGATAAATCAAAATGCATTTATTCACTCTATTTCATAAGAATCAAATGTAAGAAGGCATGGATATTATGATAAATCCTTTATGCATATATTGTGTTTTTGCACAAAAATATGATGTAAATGCATAATTTAAAAAAAAAACAGCTATATTACAATCGTAAATATTGATTATATTTTAAATTTTCATATAGAATATACATAATTGAATAACAGTTATTTTTTTCCCTTGCAATTCACAAGAAAAAATAATGGGGGCGAGTTGTCTCTATAATGGGGGCGAGCTGTCTTGACTGGGGGCGAGTTGTCCTAAATTGGGGGCGAGCTGCCTTTAATAGTGTTGGGGGCGACTTATCTTGGGGGCGAGTTGTCCTGATTCCATATATATATATATATATATATATATATATATATATATATATATATATATATATATATATATATATATATATATATATATATATATATATATATACCCGGAGCTGATCTAATGAAGGCGACTCTTCCTGTGTTGATGAATATTTCATGACATTTCTTTATTTCGTATCACAATTAAACATTATTTGCTGGCAGTGTTTTCTGTTTTAAATACACAATTTAAATTTTATCATAATGGATTTTAATGTATGAATGTACTCAATAGGTAGAATAATTTAACATAAAGTTGGGTTTAAAAATGTGTGTAGGTTTCCATGTGCATCTATCAAATGCACTTCGAATTACAACCAATTAAACTTATATGAAGTGATGTGAACACCTGTTTATATTTATGTTGCATTGATCACTTCATCCAAATCTCAAGACATAATTGAATCGTCAAAATGCTCTTTTTTGTTTTATTGGTTTATATTTATTGCTTTCTATAATTCATAGCTTTAATTATGGGGTTCCTTGTTGCGAACCCAACATTTTCTTCTTTTTTTTTTCGAAATAATTGTTCTATATCAGAATTGTCTATAACTTTATCATAATGTGATGAAGAAATTCCTGCATTGCTTTTTTTTCTTTTTAGTTATGGTATTTGTGAGAATTACAATTTCAAATTTGAAAAATATGAGACATCGGGGATGGGGAAAAGAAAAAAAAATTATCCAGACAAAATTCAATTTAGCGAGTCCATCATCTCAAACAGATTTGTGAGTATGGAAAAAACACGTTTCTGGTAACAATCGCATTAAAGACAGATCTAACGGGGCAAAAATGAGTAGTTGGCTATCAGTTGTGTTTCTCAGTTTATCAAAAGAGAGTCAAGTGTGATCATTCGATAAAACATATTCATGTTTTTAATGCATGAAAAACAAGATTTTGTCAAAATTTACATTTTTGGGAGAAAATCCTTTCAACATATTTCAACTACGTATTCTTACTAATCACTTCATCGAAAATATGCAAAATAATGAATCACTAACTTTGAATTATAGAAAAACGAGAAAAAAATGTATTTCATTTGCTGTCTTTAGTTTATTTCATTCCTAGATTCAATCAAAATTAATTTTGTCAAACTGAAAAAATCAGAAAACAGAAAATGTCATTGGAATCATCGTTACATATACCAACAATGTAGAGCAATTTAAACTTAAGAGCAAATGATACAAAAAAGGATTGATATAGATTTTTGAACATAATTTGGCTGTAAGTGATGCAAATATCAAATTTCTAAAATATTAAGAGATGTAAACTTTCTATGATGTTCAAAATTCTACCTGTTTGTTGTCACCCTTATAAATCTTTACAACTTTTCATCACTTTAACATTCATTACTGTGTTTTTATCCTTTGTTACTTTATTCGTTGAAATGTCACACTGTCTAATGGAAACATATAAAACTTAGTACCTAACCAAGTTAAATAAAAAAAAAAGTCATTAAAACAAAGGTAACTGGTCATTAAATGCATTAAGCCACTGAGCTACCAGAAGGATACGGTGATAAGGTGTAATTTGAATGTTTCGTTGAGGATGTCAAATCTCTTAACTTACCCAGGTCATTTGTACTGTACATTGATTAATGACTTTTTTTCAATTTACGTCTTTCAGGTATTACTTTAAATGGCTTCTGAACACAACCGTTGACATTTTGCACAAACATGATTTACGATACGGAACAACATTCGCAATTCCGTGCATTTTCCTCCATGGGATTGTCATATAAACGTTGTTCCGCCTTATCGGACATGTTGGCTTCTTTCCTGGAATTGGAAAGCGAAAACTATTCAGCAAAATTTTTACACTTATAAAAAAAATTATACGTATACAGTTATGTGTCAATTTTCTTTTTTTTTTCACATGAACATTGACATAAAAACAGTGTTATCTGTATTACCCAAATAACCTTTCTAGGCTCTTCTTGCTATGTAAGACCGCGGAACATTAACTGGCAAAATTGGAAATATGCAGCTTACGTCATTTCCACCTGTTACAGTCAAAACAAGGGAATGGGCTAGTTTGAAAATCATTTTCAATCCACCTCAGCTACTCTAAAAGGCAATGAGTTACTGATTGACCCAGGAGACAAATAATTTCAATTTCTGAATATATTAAAATTTAAATATATAAATCAGATTTTCTGACCAGTGTTTTTAAAGAAATATAAAGGGACAAATATTGATTACTGTTAGGTATGTGCATGCATGTGTTGGTGGGTGGGGGTGGAGGGGCTGAACGATATTAAAAAGAAAGTTTTTTTTTCAGTTTGGACAACTCTTCCCTTTTTTTGATTGTCAAATATTTTACAGTGAAGACAAAACTAAAGAAAATACATATGTACCTCTTGTCATTCTAGAAATAAATATATTTTGGCATATGAAAGCATGACCTGACTCGACAACCCCCCCCCCTTTCAAGAATCAAATAGCCATCCCCTGAAAAAAATAATCTGTCTTCTATGACTTTTACTTGTCCTTAAAACTATAGGCTAAAAACTCATACAAACAATGATAAATATGAATTTCAAACAACATGTATTTGGGAATAGAAATTATTTGTCTTTTGGATCATACATTCACACTCTGCGTTTGAAAACAGCTCAGGTGGATTGAAAATGAATTTCAAATTAGAATTTCAATCCATTGTTTTCTCGGACGTCCGTGCCGAATTGTACCCGCCCATTTCATTGTCTATCATTAAATGTTTTGACTGTAACAGATGGAAAAGACGTAAGCTGTATATTTCCAATTTTGCCAGTTAATCTTCCGCGGTCTTATGTTTTTTTTTTCCAAATTACATGAACTCTTAACAAACTTAATGTAAAGGGGTGATCAAAAAGTTCGCAAACTATCTCCACATTTACAAAACCACAATTCAGATCAGAATGAAATTTGGCACGCAAATAGTCATACACATGTTCTATAAATAACAGATGTTTTACAATGTTTTGCTCCGTGTTTGAGACGTCACAAAGTGAAAATTACGTCAATGTATAGGTGATTTGTGATAAAAAAAAATGGTTGACTCAGTCGTACTCGAGAAACGAACGGTTGTAAGTTTAAAGTATATCTTGGAGATTCCTTTGCAGTAGAATATAAAAATTGAATTTGTACAAGGTTTATGAAGACAAAAGACTTACCAGAAGTTCAATCATTAATTGGATTGATTGTTTTAGTGAAGGCAGGGAGAAGGTTAAAAATAATGTTTGTTCTATTGCCCAGCGAAAGCAGTTGAGCGATTTGTTATGAAACCTCGCCAAGTTACGATAAGAAAACTATAATAGCGAGCGAAGCGAGCTCAATAGACTAACGTGTAAGAACAGAGGAAATTTGGAATGACAAATACGTCAGGCAAATTTTGGTGTGAAACCTTCCCAGAATTCCCTCACTATCAGGATTCCATGCGATAATGGCGATTATAAAATATAAAAGGCCTGCAGTTTGCTGAGAACTTAAAATTATAACAAAAAATAATTGCATTTACTCTACACGTATTTCGTTAAAAATTGCACTAGGCCTGTAGTCTCGTTCAACCAGACGATCGGTTGTCTCCGTAAATTCCGACGTGATGTGACGTCACAGTCTAGACTGTGTCTCGTGCAGTTTGGAAGTTTGAAGAGATCAAAGTTTACAAGTGTAAGCTGTGTAAAGGTTTTTTTTTTTTTTTTTGGTTTTTGTTTTGTTTTTTTTTTTAATGGTGCAACTGAGCTCGCCCCAACGGTCACGCCGTAAAACATATCATAATTATTAAATCCCTAAAATATCGTTTACTTTAGACTTTAAACATATGAGATATGATAAAAACAAGGCGCCCATACTCTATCCACATTGGATAAACGACGCTCCCGAGACAAAGGACTGGGGTTGTGATGGTCACCATGTTAATTCTGGGAAGGGATATCCTTATCCACCTATCTTATTGCCGAGATTTGGCCATTTCTGACAAGATGGACTGTACTTATTATAAAAAAAAATAACTTGCATGGTAAGAAATATAAGACTCGGAAAAATCTTTTAGCTTCTGTGAACAGACCGCTACGGAGCATGTCACGTGACCGCCTTGATCACGTGATTCGCGCATGGGCACAACAATGGCAGATATACATTAAAATCGGAGAGGATCACTTTAAAAAATAATATACACTGAAACCTCACTTTATTTCTTTTAAGGAAGTAAATCAATAAGTTCGCGAACTTTTTGATCACCCCACGTAATTTATTGAATAGGTTATTACATGTATTAAAAAATGTACTTATTACTTAACTCCTAGTAAAGTGATTTTTAATGAACATTCTTGATTTGAAAGAGAGAACTGGACGACTTTGTGTTGATTGTGTTGAAAGCTTTATGTCAATCATTTCTCTTTCGTCAAGCATTGAAGTTTTAAATTATACATACTGTAAAGTCTGTTTCCTCAATGTTTCTATCTTTTCTGGAAAAAAATAAAATTGTTTTGATGCTAAACTTCTTCAATATTCGTGTATCAATAATGTTTTATTTTAGCATGTTGTCTGTATATCAATGCTCTGGCGATTAACAAACGGCACTTCGTAAATTAAGTTTAAGCAAATATAAAATACCTACATGTATTCAATTTATTTCTTCATTCATTTACCCCGCTTACAATTTAAGGGATTTCGGAAGACTGTTACATTTTTAAAACGCTTAACGAAGATAAGATCTGTTACTCATTCTTATTATAAATAGGAAGTATACCCATATTTTTAATTCTTGTGACTTTCATATTCTCATAGTCTTCACTTTGGGGTAACTTACTAACACCGATACTGAAAAATCATTTGAAAGTAAATCACTAAAAAGAGGAAAGCAGGAAGTCCAAGATCATAAAAAACAAGTAAATTTACTTTTCCATAACCAAAGACTAAAGAACACAAAAGAATTAAAGTATTGATAGATTTTGTCTTGCCACTCACTCTGTGTTGTTTCCCTGTTTGGCTTGCTGAACTTGACATTTGCATTTGATATTTGGATTACCTGTAAGTAAATCAAAGATATTTTTGGAAAATGTCGCTAAATGCTCATTTAAAAGGCATTAAAAGGTAATTTGATAATTTTTGGTATCTTGTTTATCTTGATTAAAGAAAGGTATGTAGTTTTTAAACAGTCCTTGCAAAGATTATTATACGTGTTATTCGAAAAAGTTTACCTTTTAATTGACATTTAATACATTTCTTGTCAGTCATTAGAATATATCCTCTCTCGGTGACATCTGAGTCACTGAAAATAAAGATCAGCTTTGTGTATTTTGTCACACATTTGTATAGAAAATGGACACGGATATAGACACAAACTTGCATCGAGGCATATATACTTCCATCCATACAAACATACATACACACAAACATACAACTCTACCTTTTGTCTTGTTGAACATTTTCATAAATATCAGCTGTAATAGAAAAGAATTATTTATTGTAAAGTGAAGGTATCGTAATTATTCCTGTTATCTCTTACTAGTATATATTTCCTTCAGGGTCCTGTACAACCCTTTCATTAACATCACGCAACTTCTCTACTTTTTTAATCTCGATAAATTTATGAATTTAGTGTCTTTGCCACGTTGTATCGAATTTTGAATATTTAAAATATGAACTTTGTGAAAGAATGACTTTTACTTCAGTAACAGTAGAAATAACATTATTGTGTAGCTTTTTATCCTTCCACTGATAATGAATGACTGGTCATATACACCATACATACCATCTCCCATATTAATTCTTCATAATAATAATTTCCTCGTGAACATTCGCCTTCAAGAGTACAACTTTGCTATCGAGATTTACTATCAAGTGTATATGGTCTATGTTGCTTAAAATATAGCACAATCTTCCCTCACAAGACAAATGATTATTCTCCAAACTTCTCTGGGAAAAAAAAAAAGAAAATGAATTTTATTAGATACTGATATCAATTTCTATTTCCATTACCAAATGTGATTGAAGAAAAGGTTCGCGATATTTTATCTCCATAAGACATTTTAATCATTTTGTTTGAATAAAAAAAATTAAGAGAGTTCTTCATAAAGTATTTTAATAACGACTTCATGGTTAGAAAATACCTTATGATATTCGCGTAATGTACAATATTGAATAATTTAAAAACTTTTTAAAAAGTTCGATATATCATTTCTCTCTCTTTTTTTTTTTAATTTAGCGATATTAAATAAGAGATGTATTTCGTATACGTACCTCTAATGAAAGATATGAATATTCTTATTTCCATTTTCAAAACGAGTTATCTTCTTCCGGGAGATAAATATTAAGAGCCAAGTTGATCCTATAAACAAAAGCGCGCTAATGTTGGAAAACGGGAAGTTTAAAGCAGGAAATGATCTTACTTTTTAATTACATTTTCCTGAAAATGAATGACATTAGAAATATTGAAATAACATCGGAACATGAAAATTTATTTATAAAATACATTCCACTGGGAATGCTAATATTCCTTACAAAAGGAACAAAAATGCAAGATAATACCCAAACCCAAAGGAGATAATTTAAACACTCAATTATGTTATTGGAAAAACTCACTTTACGATAGGTTTACGACATCCATTTTGCGTATTTACTTTCGAATTATATTTCCCAATATATTACAGACATCCTATATACTTTTTGTCTTTCTAATTTACAATTTTTGGCATGAGGAATTCATGGGCCTAAATTGTTTACCCATTCAAGAATTAGTACAATGGTTTGTACAAAACTTATATTTCACGCTGTATGACGATATTTGCATACTGTAGAAAAAAATTGTCTTCTTGAGTAATGCAAGAATCTCCTAGACCAAAACTTTTAACAATAAATTTTGGCAAAGATTTGATACAGTCCTATCTTTTAAGTTATCCTCAAAAAGATTTGTTCGTATTTTTCTCTTCCTTTCACAGTTAAACTTGTTATTTTTCGGATGGCCATTGTGCCTCCAGGGAACACAGAACTGATTAGTGAACAATGTTATATATGAATCAGCGCTAATATTGTCTACATTTCATTTCTTTTTTTTTCCAATAGAATAAGTTAATATGATTTTTATGTCTTCAGATCATGGCACCTGATCCCACCTCTGATGTTTTAGAGGTCCGTGTTTGCTCTGCTCCATAATTGTATTGTTTAATGGACTTTTGAGCTTGAATACTGTTCGTTATCTCCATATATTCCATCATTGTTATATAGATATGTAAATTATGGAATGAAAGTCCTAGGCCATTTTGTAACAACAGTAAAACTTGAGTAATATTTTCAATACTATACAAAATGTTGCGTGAATTAAAAAAGAATATTACGGACATTGTACGCTTTAACATACATATTAAGTATATTTTCTTCTGACATTTTCTCTTGCAGATTAATGTTTTACAGTTTCTTATTTTACTTGCATTTGATAAACCAATGGTTAAGATATTTAAAGTTTTTATCCTACTTCTTTGCAATAAATATCATTTAAGATTTCTAAACCCAGAATTGGAAAAGGATTAAAAGAAAACCTATGGTTTTTCTCCATAAGTATGATCAGTAAGTTTATTCTTATATAGTTTATGTTTTACTGACTATAAATATTGATGGCCAACTAAAAACTACACTATATAACAAACGGGAGGACTTCAGCTTTTCCATCAACAAATTCCCTTATTTATAAAGTTACATACTACTATCGCCTCCATTTGGTGTTTACGTCTCCCAGTTGATTCGATAAGCAGGAGCATGCTCTGAGTACCAACAATTTTTAAAAAGAGATTTGCTACTGAAAAATAAGTGGATGTTACAGGATTTTCAACAATCTCGTTTAAGTCAGCATTACGCAAATCTATGCATTATTATGAGTTCGTTTACAAATACAACCCATCGTTGGGTTGTATTTTGAATAACACATTTCATATATACCAATTGTTAGGCCACTGTTTTACACTGATTTTAGCTACGGATAACTCCGTTTTTCCTAATCAATTCAGAGGGCTCACGAATGGTATGATCGGCCGACATGGGATGCTTTCTACTCCTAAGCATCTGATCCCACCTCTGTTATTTCGAGGGGTCCGGGTTTTTTTGTCCGGGTCAAAATTTGTATTGTTTAAAGGATTATGAGATCGATCACTGTTCGTTTTCATCACCTTTTCCATTCATTTATTTTTCATGTACTTGTATTGCTGAAATGGGATTTTGGATTTAATTTGCAAATATTCCTATTGAACATAAATGATAATGATGTCAATATCATATCCATCTGCCTCTCACTAGGAAATGTACCAAACAATGCAAAAAGAGGTATAACAGAGGCTAAAGTATTAATCTTGAAAATTCTTCTTTCAGCAAATCACAGTTTCTTTAAACCAGAAACAGAAAATCAAAAAAAGGTTTCGCAAAAGCGTAATCCATTCCATATCAATTATGTCAACCTTAGCCATAGATTCTGTGTATGATATATAATAACAGAAAGTCGACACCACGTGAGACTTGCTCTGGGGTCAAAATGGTCATAACATTTGACCGGGAATACTGCAAATCTATATGTCCGCATTCATGTTCAAAAAACATCCTGAAGGCATTTGGTTAACAGACTTCTCTGACTGATTTGTGACTATTACAATTAGCCCTTGTTAAATTATTGCACCTTATATATAATTAAGAGTCATGCTGTTGCGTAAGGCACGTTATGTTTTATCTCGTCACGAGTGCAAGAGACATTCACAAACGATGTGAACTTTTCCTTTATTTCCCCAAAGTGATTCATTCCTGTTAAGGACAGACGATACGTTCCTCAATAATATATTATTTTTTCTAAGATTTTGCCATTGAAGTATTTCTACTTTAATATGTTTACTCGCAAAAAATTGAGGTACCTCACCAGGCATTTGTGCAAGATACCGGAGGATGTTGTTTCCTAGAAAATCCTTTTAGAAAAAAACTTGATTTGCCAATATCACATTTATTAGTGTTTCAATTTTTTAAAGACAATTAGAAACCAGTTTAGAAATCAGAAAGCATTTAAAATTTTCAATATTTTCCATACAATACGAAGATATACAAAACAGATATTTGAGGAACGTATCGTCTGACCTTAAACCTACGCAATTTTTATGAAATTTTTAAATAAAATATCGAGCGCTGTTTTCAAATTGTTTCTGCAAGTAAAATATGCATTCTATTATCAAATGGGGGGGGGGGGGGGTTATATATCATAAAACATTTTTATTCAATTTTTATACCTAGATTTTCAAGTATCTAGTAATGGGGGTGTTAATGTTTTTAAAAAATCAATCTATATTAAGAATTGCTGACACTAATGACTAGTCAAAGTTCTATGTATAAGATAAAACAAATATTAAGCATTGTACTTTAGGCACATATATACGTTAACGCTGTGTATTTTACCAGTATTAAGTCGTCCCAACTCCGTTATCATGTATACTACATAGTGTAAAGTGTACAGGTGATCCACTCGTCATCTGTAATCTAATTATTTTGACAAGCGGTTTTAACGCCCTTATAATTGAGGTAATGAGGTTTTGACCTCACAATCACTGTAAAATCATTATACTTCTGGGAAAAAAAATTAATTTCGATCATTCTAGTTTATTTAAGCTATTCTTCAGACCGATTTTTTTAAATAGACTTTACAAAGAAATTTTTAAAAACAATATCAGCGAATCAGCCCTGCTCTATTCCAGTTTTTCATTTGATTACATCTCTAGTTTTTAATGATTATAATTACATCTAAAGTTTGTAATGGTTATATGTCAGTACCTCAGACAGATCACACATTTAAGTTTGTTTAAGTTGTACATCTGTGTTATGACCATTACCGTAAAAAAGCATATAGATAAAATTCTCCAATTAAAAAGTACTTTCTACATTAAGAATAAAATAATGAATCCGTTTTGACTTATGTAAAGAAAAAATAATAAATCGCTTAAGGCAAAATATAAAAAAAGACTAAAGGTCAGCAGGGAGTTAAAATATTTTTTTTCACATTATGGGTTGGATGATTTCATTTATTGAAGAATAATTTACTTTTTAGCAATTTTAGCAAAATCATACGCTTTGCACTACATAAAAACCCCAAAAATATCGCTTATGGCTTACTTACAACCTTTGTTAATAGATATATACATGTATAGTTTATCTAAATATCTGTTACTGTTGTACTTTGTTACTTTAAGTTATTGGAAATATTTTTTATTTCACCGAAATAAGGCTTGCACTTTTTCATGCGACAAGAAATTCGAAAGAAAAATGCCATAACACCTCAGAATTAGTATCTAAGGTCCCAACTAAATGAATATTTTCTTTAGAGAATTCTGGTCCCATGATTAAGAAGCAGATTTAGATTTAAGTCAAATTTTAAATTAATTTTAAGATACTTATTGTCAACTTGAATTATAAATGTGTAGATAATAACATCTTGATAATGCAATATTCATTAGTGATTTATTTTGTACTATTTAACTTCTACATCATATCAGCAGTATGTACATATTTTGAGGTAAGTTTAAGATGTTTCATGTTATCGGGGCCTGGATTTCTTAGACAAAACAATTGCTTTTAGTGGATTAAACAGTTCGAATTTTCAACTTTCTGTTACTTTTTAATTAATCATTAACTACTTTAAAATGTATAACTACATGCACTCGCGCATTTCAGTTTTATTCGAAAAAGTCAACAACAACAAAATTATCAGTGGAAAACAAAGTTGTTGTTTTTTTCACATTAGATGGGGCCTACTTGTAATCATTTTTTTTACCCCAATGATAAAACAGAACCAAAGAAAGCTTATATTCTTTGTAGAGCAGTAAGAAAAAATACCTTGCTGACTTAAAAGTATATGTAAACTTTAAGACAGTCAAACATTGAAATGTGTCAGAGAGTCTTACTCTCAGTAACACATAAGATTCTGTAGAGTTTAATATTTCTGGAGTAATAGTAGCTTATTTAGATGTAATTTAGACCTTTGACGACAAAAAAAAAAACGTTTAGATTCATGTAGAAGCTAACAAAATTAAACACAATCTAAATTTCACCATCATGTGTTTCTGATATGTTTAGTTACTCTTCTCAAGCTTATCTTTTAGAAAAATGATTAAGTTAAACACTTAACGAAAATTAATAACATATCGAACTCTGAACCGACTGATCATGACAACAGAGAGATTTTTGAGAGTCCAGGAAAATATTTCTATACTGAGGCTTACTTAATTATAGAAATTTATTTTAGATAAAACACGATTCTCAAATTAACGTTCATACATGCAGTCATAAATTAAAAAAAATAGATGTATAAGCACGGATTTTTTTAATAACACTTGTAATGCTCCTTGAAATCTACATCATGTACAGAATATTTAAATGCATAATAATACAGATCAATTAGACTTAACCAACTAATAAAAATTGCGTCAAAACGGGAAACATTTTAAAAAGTTGGTGTATTTACTTAATGTTCTCTGTTTAATATTGACCTTCATTCGTTTATATTCACGAAAGGGAAGGAAAAACTATTCCATTTCCTTTCAGTTCACATATAGGCATAATTACCAAAGCTTCATACCATGTTTGATTCATTTTCTTCCTACTTTTACAGTCAGGGCTGAAGTATTGCACCTGTAAACATGTACTGAAACCGTGTGCCTTACATGGGAAGAAATATTTGTACAGTCGATAATCTGCAAAAAAATTCATTGTTTTGTCGTAAAAAATAATATGACGCATTTGGTGACGATAAACGTTGTTTTTATTACTAATATTCCTTAATGATTTTCCTTGTAATTTGTTTCAGATGTTTATGTAAAAAGTGTTTTAATAAATCCCCCCAAAAAATTGTCGAATTCAAGGTAATGATGAAATAATGCATCATTTATAATGCAATTCCTTTAGACGGATTATGAAGTTGTGAATTAAAATAATTTATCATTCATATGTTACTAGCAAAATTATTATATTTGTACACATTTTAAAAAAGTCAAACCATATATTATAATTTATTCAAATATGTATTACAGAATATATATTCATAAGCTGGCATAATCAACAATATAATAAATAATAACAACATAAATTAAAATTATTATATACAAAAAAGTGGCATTATCTTTCTTTCAGAACAAATGACAATTAACTTAATTGCTTTCTCGCTGACTTTGCAAACAAAAAGACTGACAGAATTCTGATAATGGAGTGAAAAAGAAACAGGCAGTGTAACTCACTTCTTTTGGTATGTATGACCTTCCACAGCTCTGGAACATAGCTTGATACATTTTACGTAGACCCTCTGACATTCCCCCCAGAACAAAAGGGGGCTGTTTGCTTGGAAGGTAACACCTTATCTAGTTGTTGCCCTATATCATTTTTTTTTAAAAATCAGCTGTTGTCCGCACGGGCACACCTTTGCTCCCTGCAGTTAGTTCGCCACTCTCCCTGCAAATTGTCACAAAGTCGACAGAAAAGGTCTGCAAGAAACACGGCATGAAATGTGTAGTCCCTGTCCTTCACTGGGGGCTTTTTTATGCCTTGGTCTGTGCTTTTGACACCTTGTGTCTTTTTTGAAGTGTCAATTCTGTCAACTAGTTTTCCAATTTTTCTTCTGATCACCGGTTTTTGCACCGCCCTTCTCATTGGAAGTATTTTGGACAGTAATGCCTTACCGTATCGTGCTCTTGTGTTCGCAGATGGTCCTGTGACAGGAGTTTTCCGGGAATTCCATTGTCTGGAAGATGGCTGAAGAACTGACTTAGAACTGTCATATGTCCTCCGTGAAGACGACTGGTTTGGTATTATTCTTAGTTGCGAAGACCTGGGTGAAATTAGGCGGCGATTTGCTGAAAGATAAATATTTTGTTAACAAAGTTCAAAAGCGTCGTTTAAAAATTAATTTTTGATGTTTGTGTTAATTTAAGACACAAAAGAGACAATTAAGTAACATGATTTTGATGTGTTTGGAGGAAAAGGTATACTAATGATTTCAAAAGTACTTTTTAATTTTTTCTAACAATTTAACAAGCAATTTTTTTAAATGATTTATTAATAAGCAAGCATATATATATATATATATATATATATATATATATATATATATATATATATATATATATATATATATATACGAAAACATTTTTCATATATTACTAAACAAAAGTGAAAGGACCAAGCATTGCATAAGTAAAACTGCCAAAGTCATTCTTACCCTGCCTCAAATTAGTCTGTGGAGAAATATGAAATCCAGAAGCGATATTTATGTTCCATAAAAAGCAAAAGAATAACAAACTACTCTGCTTCTGGAAATCCATTTCGGACACAGCGTTGTGTGAATTTTAAACAGCTGTTGTCATATCGCTTCTTTAGGAAAAGCCATGGTCCTGCACTTTATGAACAATAGAAAAAAGTTCAAGCATCAGCGACAACTGCAAAGTAGTTTTTATGGTCTTTGTCCTGTAATAAATGACACCTTTATCATGGACAGAGGTTCAAAGACAGGTGATCTCTCCGGCCCCTCTCAGTTCGACAGGTAAACGCTGCGACACATCATTATCCAACATGTTCGTATTAGTCACTGATCCTAATTCAGCTTACCTACTTCTATTTATATATATATGATAAAAGGTAAATTGTCAAAAGTGTCTTCTAAGCGTTTCATTGTAAAAAAAATTGTCCATTAAAATTTAAAGCCCATTTTGTGTTGTCTTAAACTTAGACGTTGATTGGCGACATTTATTCAAAAGTTGCGAAATAGGGTGTGTGTGAGATTTATTACGCAGCAATGACATACGATTACGCAAACGTGCAAATATATCCATCAAAAGAATTTTGATAAGAATTTAAAACAAAAAATATTTTGATCCAATTAAGATAAGGTAACTAATTCCCTTGAAGTAATGGTGAACGTGAACTTATTCTCTTGTCCCAGAAATCTGCTTTTGATAATATTGTTATGAAAAAATGTTTTGATACACATATGTACATGTATTTTGTATTCAGCATACATATTTTTCTAGTTGCGAAGTTCTTTAGAGTGAATAAGAATTCTTTGTTTGAAAAATTGGCTAACGTATTGGATGATGTTTAAGGGTAATGAATCCTGTACAACCAGGGTAATGTTTCCGCTGTCCATTGCTTAGAAAATGAACACTACTTGTTTTCTCAAATACAATGTAATTTAGGGCTAATGAATTAAGCTTTTACGAATCAAAAAATAAACATATATAAACTTGCTTCATTATTCTAACATCAGTAAGGAACTAGTCATTCATGTTCAATTTAAACATTGCACACTCTTTTAAATTCATTGACTATTTTTTATATATTAATGTAGAATAGTCAATGACATCACTGCTTGTTTATAACTGTTCAATATGAATATGTTTTGCCCACGACTTTGCAAATGTAAGAGGTAATCATTATCCGGAGGCTCCTAAAAGTTGCCTATCAAAATATTATAGAGACTATTTTGGAGAACTCAAGCAATAATACAATTTTATGAGTACCTATGATAAAAAAATCATCAGTGGTTGAAATTGCATGCACTAATCTGATCTTTACCAAACATTGAAGAGAAATCAACATTCACTGATCAGTTGTCATTACATTTTTGCCAAGACTAATGCCACAATGCACATCATTAGAATGAGATCTTTCAACAAGGGGTTAGTGTGTGCTTAACAAATGTATAATTGCAAGTAGTTTTGCCACTAAAACACTGTTTTTTATGCGAAATTAAATAATTCCTTAACGGTTTTGTCTTCATGTTCACACATTGCTGTCCGTGCTTGCTGATATCCTCTGAGTTGCCTAATTGCATTTTAGTCAATTAATATACCATAACTAGAAAGAACCAATTAAATATGTTCCCTTTATTAAATAGTATTATCACTTCTATCTATATATGTTAAACGGTATTTCAGTTATATGTCATGTGGTTAAATTAAATTATATTTATAAATGCATATTGTAACATGTATTTTGTTGTAGAAACAACAATTGCTTAGACATTTATGTTTATTTTCAATCAAACTCTTTACATAATGAATAACATATTTTTAGAATTATGAGCTTCATCAAAAATATGAGCAGAATATGAAAATTACAACAACAAAAAAAGAATTATTTTATTTTCACATGGGTCTTTTGTTAATTAAGGATATATCAGAATATAAAGTCATTCGTAGATTATGGGACTGTATAAGTTCAGGTGAAAACTGTGCTAACCTTCAACTGAGTAACAACCTACAATGACAAAATACATATAAAAGTAGAGAAGGTTTTATAAAATCATTCACAGCTTGTTAATGGACAGTAAGTGCACACTGGTACTGTGCATGTCAATTAAGGTATGTTACAGGTAATTAAATGTGAATTATGTCATTTATAGTCGTTTAAAACATTAATGACACAAAATTAAAATAGATTTCATGATAGCAAACTGGAACTATGTACACGTTTATTATTTCTGTGTTGTGTTTTTATATATTAATGTAGATGCTGTTTTGTTCTTGTCAAAATCTGGAAATTCCATCAGTCTGATAGTCTAAATTAGCTATTCAAGCATACACATTTGCAATTTACGTCAACATGTACAGCTCCGAGTACTTTTTTAAGCTCACATGGTTTTTCGCACAAATTAAGGTCACATTCTTCTTATAATAAAAAAAATCAACATTATCAAACTTAAGTATGACAAAATAACCCTGAGATTTATTTTATATCTCATTTTAAGTGTACGTGCCTTTTACAATTATTATGTCATGTTTTCAAAGTCGATGTTTTAAAGAGGAGTTTATCAATAAATGGTACGATGTAACAACTATATGATTCAACATTTATAGGTATTTACAAATTGGATTAATCGAGCTTCTTTAATACTATTTAGTTATAATTTTTAAATTGACTTCTTAAAGGTTCTAAGTACTTTGTTCATTTACCATATCGTTCTTGGTCTTGTCGATAGGTAGCACCGAAAAGGGACAACGCTGCGGATAGAAACCATGCCAGAAGGTAGGATAATGAAGCATTGCTTATCTTTCAAAATGATAAATTGTTACTATTGAAAGGAAAATTTTTACATTTACAGTTTGAAACTTTGTAATTTTGTAGTGGGAAGGATCTCTCATGATGCAAGATTTCAGAAAGTAAATGTGAAAAATGCCAATTTTTTAACATGGAAAGCAGTCGAATAGATGAGAAATACTGTTATCATCTTGCTCTAATGAATCATGTTAATGTACAGAAAATACAAGTTTTAGGAGCAGTACCTTGTATGTGTCTAGGTGAGAGGAAAAAAAGTCACCCATAGTCAAGATAGAATCTTCAAGAGTTTAGCATTTCAGGAAAGGCAATTCATCGCTAGAGTTGAGGAAAAAAGCACTGTAAAATGAAACATGACATCGTCAAGTGAAACAGCTATTTCACAGAAGTTATAAGAAAGAGTAAAATAAAGAACCACGTTTCTGCAAAAAGTTACTGCTTTCAAAAGGACAAAGACAGCAGCTACAGGCAAGAAACCACAAAAACCATTTGGGTATTGTTATACTATATAAGTTAAGAGTCAATCCAAGTCCTACCTAAAATTATCTGTGAATTATGTTTTAAGTTAGTGAAATTAAAGTAAAATATGATAAACAATCACTTTTAAAAAATATATTTTGACTTTAATTTGGGCGAAAAACCATGTGAGTTTAAAAAGTGTGCGAAGCTGTATAGAGAAATGGGTAATAGAGACAACTCATTAGATTGATGCAGTATACTTCGAAGAACATTGTTTAACGACATATTATTATCAAAATAATATGGTTTTTTTATTTTGAATTTAAAAATCAAACCACTTCAGCATATTTTACGTGTGAAATTAAAAAACAAAAAAAGAACGTTATTCAAATGCATACATTTACATGTAGTTAAATTATATTACCATTACTGTCGGCGTAAATTTAAAACAGCAATTACTACAGTTTGTGATGTTTCTTTTTCTTATAGAATTATGGACAGATGATACAACCAAAAAATGGATGCCTGGATTGGTATACATTTTTGGACCTATTTTGGTTGTAAATGATGCAAATAATAAATTTCTAAAATGTTAAGAGATTGTAAACTTTCTCTGATATTCAAAATTCTACCTTTCTGTAACCATTCTTTCAATTTGAAATCGTGCCAAAAGTATACCCGATACCTATATTAAATTGAATACTTGTATTATTTTAAAGAAGAGGTCAAGAAGATATGAAATACCGATTTCCAAGAGACTGTAGGATATCTCGATACATTTCCTTTCTCTGAGATGGAAAAAAAACTCCCATATTTTTAACTGATTTTCTTCATTTTTCATTGAAAATGACAATTCAAAAAATGATTTTTCTTTGAGCTTACCTAAAAATTATTACTTTGTATTGGGTTCATTAAAATTAACTCTGTTAAAAGGACAGAAAGAACATCATAGTTTTAAAACCGTATCATAAAGTCAGGTGCATGTTTACTGACTATAGGCCAACTCACAAATAAATTGTATGACAAACGACATGATTTCAGCTTTTCCATCGGCAACTTTCCTTATTTTTAAAACAAATGTAGTAATGCCTATGGTGTTTATGTCTCCCAACTTATTCGATACTCAAGAGTATGCTCTGAGTACGATCAATTCTTAAACCGAGGCATGCTACTGGCATATAAATTGATGTTACAGGGATTTCAACAACTTTTAAAGGCAGCATTTCGTAAAGTCTATGGTCGTTATAATGACCTTATTAACAAATATAACCTATCACTGGGTCGTATTTTGACTGACATATTTCATATCAATTGTTAGGACTTTGTTTTTAGACTGAATTTTAATACGGAATATTCCTTCTACCTGATCAATACACGGGTTCAAGGCGGGTGTGAGCGGTCGACAAGGGATGCTTACTCCTCTTAGGACCTGATCCCACCTTTGGAATTTTCGGGGGTCCATGTTTCATGCCCTGTTCCCAGATTTGTATTGTTTGTAAGTTTTTTTTTTAGATAGATTACTGTTTGTTATCATAACCTTTTTCATGCAGCTCCTTCTTTCATCCTTAGCTGGTAATGCCGATATGATGTTATGATTTTTTAATTCACTTGGCTAACTGTAGATGCAAAAATTGAAAAGTCTTTGCGAACCACAATATTGTCTGTAGAAAACTTTGGAGTGAAATCTGTCACCCCTGCACTTAAACACTGTCAAAGTTATTTACAAGCCAATGATATGACTTATCCATAAATTATATTTCATTCATTTACTTTGTGGAAGTATGATAATTTATGCATGATATCATTGTGTTTATTATTATTTCGTGCATATTTTTTTTCGTCCATGAACTTGGTATCTTCTTTGTTTTGAGATGAAAGTAAATTATTACCTGGAGGCAACATAAGATGTTGATGGCTGTGGTAATTTAGCTATCACAATATAACAGGGAAGTGTGGCTACTACCAACGACAAAGAACATTTGGGAATTTAGCAAAAATTACCATATTATCTGCATACATAAGTAAAAATAAATTTAACATCTACAAATTAATATGGGGACAAACCTCAAAATCTATCTCTCGCCGCCAGAGTTATCTAACAATATCTCCTAAACTATCCCATTTGCCTACAGAGGCTATATTTCAATGGAGTTATATGTACCAAATATATAATTAAACTCTTCCTGGCTAAAATCAACGTATTTCTTTCTTAACTAAGGATCACACACACACACGCACATCGCAGCTTATTTATTTTCCTGTGTAAAAACAATGCTTTTGTAAAATTTAAAACAACAATTATGATTATATAATTTTATTACAATATGTCAAGATCATCAACATGTATGCATTGATGTAAAATGACGTTTCAGAAATAAAACATCTAACATTACAGTAGTAATAGAAAGACTTTTTTATTTCTTTAGATTTAATATATAAATATTACATGTAGCTGAGGGTAACATGGAAAAATTTTAACCCAACCATTTAATACTCATAAATTTCTTTGACAAGTAACATAGAGCGTCCAGAGCAATGTCTAAAAACCCCGACACATAAGCAAATAAAACGTGAAGTCGGTTCCGTTTTCGATGGAATTAAAGCTAATTTTAATTTTAATTTGTAATTTAATTCTGTGTCAGTTATGTTTTTAAATACAATAAATGACACAATTCGCTGATGTGTGATGAATGACCCTAAACTGACATGCACTGTACCATCCTGAACTTACTATTTCACTGTCAAGTCATTGATGAATTCATAAAACCTGTACATCTCTTAAATAATTTTTGACATTTATAGGTTGTTACTCAAATAAAGGTAGGGATCAAATTTTGTCATTAGTGCATGCAATTCCTCTGTTGATCAAATATTTGCTGGTAAGATCATTAAGTGATTATACTGCAGAATGGGGCCTTTCAGTTAATTAATGTAACAAAAACGTAATAAATTATGTAGCAACGAATTCTGGCTTTACAATAAAGTAGAATTAGAAATTGTTAATAAATTCAAATATGTAAATCTTTTGTTTAATTATTGCAATTTTTCAAAATTGCAGAAACATGCTGTAGAACAAGGTAGAAAAACACTGTTTACTTTGCTATTTCAAGTGCTAATAGACTAAAAGAAATGTGAATGTCACGTAGAACTTTGTTTCCCTTTTTGATACTTATGTATGTAGAGTATTAATTACTCTACAGATCTGAGTTATGGGGTTTCCACAAATTTTCTGATGTAGAAAAAGTGCATTAAATATTCTTGGCGTTGGCAAGAAAACTTCAAACAATTTAATTTATTCTGTTCTTGGGGATTCCCTTTAGCTGTTACAATGGAACTTTGAAAATCTAAATACTGGAACACATTAAAATCCACGGAATTCTAATGTCTTGCTAGGAAAATATAGTGCTCCGAAATGACAGATTTTGCAAAATTAAATTTGGGTCCTCTTCTCTGTGACTAAATCAGATTTTGAAAGAAGCCATATAGATGATAGAACTTACATAAAATAAAGATTTTAGATAAAACTAACCAGTTTACCTCAGACAGCTTTGTCGTTTCTGCTGCTGGACTGTGAGACATCAGTTAGGTCCATCCGTCTCCATGCGTTTCATCCCCTAGCCCGGAACGTCTTCGGGATGGTGGAACAACAGAAGGTGATCAGTCTCTATCTCGGACGGCGTGACTTCCAGCTACTGTCCTCTCTTCTTAGCCACGAGCACCTTCATGCCCTCTTGTCTGCCATGACCATGGCGCTAACTGCTCTCATCTTTGTCATTCCATTCATTCCTTGCGCTGCCACCATCCTCCAGCATAATGCTGCTGGGAACCGCGTACCCCCATTGCTACTGAAAAATTCCACGACTGCCCTCCTGCTTTCCTGTCAACAGATCATTATACTTTGCATGCTTAAGACCTGCATAAGTTTGGCTCGTTTCTGGCGTAGTGGGCACATCGGGACTTCAGGTTTGTTGGTGTTGGCGATGCGTCATACACAGCTCTTAAGGTTGATAATCCTCTGTTCTCTCATATAAAATGTTGCTTTAATGCTTATGATATTCAAAAAGAAATGTATTTTACATGTATATACGTTAATTAAATGCACACAATTTTAGTAGC
Source organism: Saccostrea echinata (assembly GCF_033153115.1). Classification (NCBI taxonomy): domain Eukaryota; kingdom Metazoa; phylum Mollusca; class Bivalvia; order Ostreida; family Ostreidae; genus Saccostrea; species Saccostrea echinata. The sequence continues at coordinate 2,114,398 of NW_026889803.1, forward strand.
TTGCGGGAGCGGGACAAAATTGGTCAAAAAAGACATTTTAACTTGACAAATTTATAAAGGAGAATTATAGACATTCCATTAAGAGTTATCTCTTTTATCAGAGTATCAATGAACCTTAATAGTAAATGTAGTTTGCGAAGATATCTCTCCATGCAAACACCCTCCGCCCATCTAGTACAAATTTCCCTGGCTTCCTATCTACAATACCTTGTGTATCTCGCATCTTCTTCCTGTTGTCGTATCTCCTGCTGGATAGTTTACGTCTATCTCTTGCTGATGTCCTCACTCATCTTATTGAAGACTCATTGCCAGTCTTCCTTTACAGATGGTCTACGGCGAAGTCATAATTCTGCTTCTGACATTGTATCAATGCTTTTCACTTGTGTCCTGACTGTATTTATATAGGCTCCAGCTTCTCTTACTTTTGGGTTTCTGGAGTCGTTGAGGGTCAGTATGAGACCAGCCTTTCCAGTTTTGAATTTCTCTACCACTGATGCGAGAGATACTAGTAAACGCATAGGTGCTTGTACCATCATAATACCGCAAGCTTTATTTTTTAAAAACGTTTATTTGACGTTATTTAGGGGGATTTTTCGTATTAAGCATATTGTTAATATGTGAAGGAAGAATGATTTAAGTCGAAACAAACCAAAATCCCTATGAGTGGAATGTAAATAATCGGGGGGTCCTGTCCGCAAGCACCTGTGAGTAAACGCAGCTTGGTTGTTTTGAGGTAAAATCCGATTGATGAAATGCGCGCTGTGGTAATCCCTTCCATCGTCGGAGATACCGGTTGACTTTCCTCTCAATGCCCTCTACAGTTGTAATGGCGATGTTTAAAGCATGAGTGGTCAAATTAATGTGTTTAGAAGTGCATCTTGGAAAATCCACGTTTTAAAATTTTCCAGGCAAGCCTGTCTTGTCGATGTTAACCAGCCCAATTTTTGTCTCCTGATATTGTTGGCATGCTTCAGGGTATCATCGTTTGCCTCGGCATTTGATGAGAATGTCAATGATTGATGGTATCTCTTTGCATTATGTCGTTATGACATTATGCAGTCTCCCGCTCTAAATCTTAGATGGATCCTTTCTAGATAGTGCTTTAAGATTGTGGTGATTTCTCTATGTCAGTGCTCAAGTGCTGTTTCGATGAGCTTAATGTGGAACTGTACAATAGGCGTTTGCCAGATCCAACCAGACACTTTGTTGTTCTATTTTGTTTCTTTTGCCTGTAATCAGTTGCGAGATGCCCACGCATCCTGGGAACCCTGGTATGTACTCCTTTCTGTACTATTGTATCCACGTATCTTTTCTCCACTATGGAGGATCGATCTTTCTTGCAGGCACTGTGAAGAATATCTTGCCTTTCAAGCTGAGGGGTGATAGGATTCTGAAATGCTTAATCTCTGCCGAGCTATACTAGTAATCCCTTGGCACAAAACAACCATCTGCTACTTACCATCAGAGTGGTAAGTGACTTTTCCTACAAATGACTCTCATTAGTCTCCACAGCCTATTGAGAAGTTTGAGACACTTCTTGTTGACCCTGTATGTCATGCCGATTGATCCCGCCCATGCTTTCCTTGCTACTTCTCTTATTTCTTTCATTGTTAGTTCTTCGGTGGCTATAGTTTCTGGGTGGTAAAACATCCTCTATTTTATTATTCTATCCCAGCAGTTCATCTTTAGCCTCATCTTAGTGTGTTTCCTTCAAATACTAGTATGCTTCAACCTCATCTCTAAGTTTAGATACATGTAGCTTTCCGGATCTCTTCCTCTCTGACACACTTGAAGCCAACTTAATGGATTTCTGGTGAAAGCTGTTCTCTTTCTGTTCTTCTTTCGCTTGTTGTTCTTGAATCTCTTTGCACTCCTGAGTTCTTTTAGTCTCTTCCGGAGGTCATTTCTAAATTGACCAAGCCCATCTCTTTTTTCGTCAGTCACTGCTTCGCCTAGCTCCCTGCAGATGTTCATTATTTACCTATTTTTCTATTTAGACTCTTCTGTCTTGTTGTTTCCTTTCCACTCCGAGCCGTTCCTTGACTAAGATTTATATCATTCTTGTCATGCTCTCACACTTCTCTTCTGGTCCTGTAAGCGTCCTTTCTAAAAGCCCGTCCATCTCTTCATCAAAAACTTGTTCCATTCACTGCCGTTAATTCTCTCTTCACATCGTCTTGAAGATTCTTTTGGGTGGCTCCTGGTCCATCATTTGATTCCCTCCTGTCTCCATTAAACAATTGGTTGGGGGTTCTCTGTTCTATTGTGTTGGTCCTGGCTGCGGTCACCAGCTGTTGCTTTGTGTTCTACCTGTCTCTCACGAGATCCACACTTGGATTATCTTAACTGAGTCCACTGACATTCTTGCATTTGCAGATGGTTTGTACACAGTAGTTGTATCCATTGTCTCTCTCAACGTTCTTTGTACTAGCCTTGTCTTTTCCGGTTGGTCACCTCGGTTGGGTCTTCATCCTCCCTCTCGGGAGACCCTAAGAACTCTCGTAGCTTTGGTTAAGGTACCATTTTCGATAGGCGTCATATTTATAATATGATATATAATATGTTAGAAAATATTTCAGATTCATCAAAGGGTTACAGTATAGCACCTTTGGACAAAAATACAGACGCTTATTACCTAAATTTTGGATATCTAATTATCCAGGGGTTTTTTTCAAGTTCGTCACTTGAACTTGAAGATGACTTCCAGTTCATATTAATATATCCTTTGTTTAATGCTCTAAAAAAGAAATTTTGAAAAAAAAGTCTTATCAAACCAAAATGAGTATCTTCAAATCAAATTAGTCCAGTTATTAAGTACTAACAATGTTAAAACTCTTTTAAACGGGGAAATTTTTGAATGCTGTCACATTGTTCAGAACTAATTATATTTCTTAAGATATTTTCATGCATGTATTTTTATGCTCTCTCTCTCTCTCTCTCTCTCTCTCTCTCTCTCTCTGTGTGTGTGTGTGTGTGTGGGAGGGGGGGGGTGAGAGTGTGGGTGGGTGTGATTGTGAGAGTATGTGTCTGTTTTCATTAATAATATTTTGTATTTGCCATTCTGGTGAGCCAGTTGGCGTAAGGAAATAAAAGAAACTGATAGTTATTTATCTCCTTGTCAGCATATTTAGAGTTTCTTAGTCTAATATCATCATGAAATCGAAAGTTAAATTCTGACACACTTCAACGGATACCCACGGTTAAATTCATTTCTTTATAGAAACAAAATCAACCATGAAGGGATAGGCGATGTTACACACAGTTAAATTAAATTCAGTGAAGACGACTTTTGAAGCATGTTGCTTTACGTATACATGTATACGTATAAATGTAAAGGTCGCGTCTTTTATTGATTTCGGTCTCATTGGTGCAACATATGGCATATTTCAAAAACGATCTCTATTTTATGGGAACGTTTATAACATGTATTTATTTGTGAACTAAATCGATTTTAGTAGTGATTTCACTTACACTGGATACTGTAGACCTTCCTCCAGCTTTATTATAGGTATTATCTTGATTGTGAAACTGGAATGACCCTACAGTATGTGGTTCCGACACCAACAGGTTAGAATATTGCTCTGTTTGTATTATGAAATACATACATGGTAAACATTATTTTTATGTATATATTCTTACAACAAAGCTTAAATATACTTATTACTGTTCGTAGTAAATTGAAGTAACATACTAGTATTAGGTCTAGACCTACATTGAAGTATTGGGTTAACATGCACTAACAGTGTTGCTGGGGTTTGTTGCTCCCTGATGAATACAATTTCAACAAAATTAAATCTGACATTTCCCTCTGCCTTTAGTGGTGAAAGGAAGGAAATACCAATAAACGCAGAGTGGGATAAAAGAACTAGTTTTAAACACAGCTGTTTGAAAAAAAATATACGATTTTTGAATAAAACGTTTATTCTACGTTGTTTTTTTGGATTTCCCATATGAAATACATTATAAATGTAAGTCAGAAAATTAATTTATGAAAGAGGATAGATAAAAATATCCTTGGACCCGGTATGTATATTCGGGGTGGGGGTTGGGTGGGATGTCCTGTTCACAAACACATGTGATGTAGAGATGTATAACTCATTTAATCTTATATATGTGGACATTCGATGTATGCCTGGTTTTTATGTTCAGACAAGTTAAAAAGGTCTTACCTAACAAACATTTTTATAAAATTACATCAGCTAGATTAAGGTGGTGTCCCCGGCCGGCCACCGCCCTCTTTATATCTAAACCGCAGATACAGGCCAGTAGAACGCAGGGGGGGGGGGGTTGTTCCACTTTTTTTCTGAATATAGTATTTTGCTAAAGTAAATTTTCCTTCAGATGCTGATCCCCCCCCCCAACTTGTTATTGTTGTAAGGTCGAGGACTTGCAAATTCCAGGATTTGGAAAGTAAATTAGGTGAGGTTTTTTTTTTGTTTTGTTTTGTTTTGGGGTTTTTTTTGGGGGGGGGGGTTGTTTTGTGTGTCTTTTTTGTTTGTTTGTTTGTTTGTTTTTTTTTCTTTGTTTTTCTCTCTGTTTTTTGTGGGGGGAGGGGGGGTTGTGTGGGGTTTTGTGTGTGTGTGTGTGTGTGTGTGTGTGTGTACGTGTATGACGTGCCGACTGAACACCTTAACTTCCCACATGCAAATGGACACTTCTTGTAAAAGGGAGTTAGAGGGAAGAAATGTTATCTGTTTGACTAAAAATAACAACTAAACATAGAATCAGACTTAATATGTATCGAAAAAGGTTTATTTCATTCCTTGATTTTTCACATACCAAATGAACACTTAACTGATACACAACCAATTGAACACTTTCATTTACACACTATCAACTGAACACTTCTAAAGCACACAGTCAACTGAGCACGTCTGACACACACTGTCATCTAAACACGTATAATACACACAGCCAACTAAGCACATTTAGCAACACACAGTCAACTTAACACCACTGATACACACGATCAACTGAGCACGTCTGACACACACTGTCATCTAAACACATATAATGCACACAGTCAACTAAGCATGTTCAACACACACAGCCAACTATAATCACTTCTTAAAGACATGCATGGTTACCTGTGCACCTCCAACACACAGTCAACTAACCACATGTGACACACACAATCAAATAACCATATCTGATACACGCAGTCAACTAATTAAAATCATCTTAAGTATACGATTAGCAATACCATCTCCAGAGTCACCCGTGTGGCGCAGTGCAGGTTAGAGCGTCTTCTCTAGAGTCGCGAAGTAAGGAGTTGATCCTTACGTCGCGGGTTAGAATCCCACTGTGGGACCTAGAGAGCGGTCCTTCGGATGAGACCGTATAAACCGAGGTCCCGTGTCGCAGTAGATGCTGGCACGAAAAGATTCCTCACTGCTAAATTACCGTAAGTGTCGAGTACAGGACAGAATTTGCAGCTCTCCACCGACAAGTGGTGACGTTTCCATATAAGTGAACAAATCTCGGGAGAGACGTTAAACAACATACAAACAAACAAACAAACCATCTCCAGATAAAGAAAAAATTAACAAGATAGAAATATTACGTCGATCTGCCCCGTAAACATAGTCAGGTATACATATTCTTTATAGACAAAATTTAGCACATCCCGGAATTCATGATCACCGATCAACCGAATCGTACAAAAAGTACCCACTCATGTGTTTTGGTTTTTCATGGTGAGAACACTTACATTGGAAAACGTTTAATTTTGTCAGTTGAAGCACAATGATATCAATAGAAATGAATTTTTTTTTAATTTACTTTGAAAAAGTCCATTAATTTATTTTATTCTGAATTTTAGCACAGCCAAGAAATGTAAATAAACATATTTTGAAATATTTTAAGTAACTATATAGATATATTAGGAGACGTTCTACTTTCCAATTTTTCCGTTTGCACAACTTTCATTCATCGTGCGTTCAACGTCTGTTCACCATGAGCTCATAATGCGCTCATTTCACAGTTTTGCGTTCAGCGTTCACCAACCGCTTGCGTTAACTGTTCACAAAGCATTGTTTTAAATATATTTTATTGAGTACACAAAAGGATAGGAAACAAGTTCTTAAAACTAACTAGTTATTTTCCTTATATATTACAATATTTCATGCAAATTAAAGAAAAATAATACAATTGATACAAGTGAAAATGCTATTAAATAACATATCAACTAGAGAATCTACATGTTTCATCAATAAATATATGAACGTTAACAGCAGCAAATATACTGCTATTTATCTGTAAAGGCAAATTAACATCATTAATAGTAGATTTATATCAATAGTGACCAGTTCAAGCATGAACAAGCGATTGAAAAGATTACTTTTTGCATTAGAATAATTTTTGCATGCTAAAAAGAAATGTTACACATCTTCATGTTTTTGAACATAAAGGACTATTAATAATTTCCTTTATATAGATCATAGTTTAGTATACAGTAATGTCGTAGCTTAGTATGAATGATATTGATATCTCGCTTTACCGAAAGAAAAGTAGGATGGTGGATTTTTAATTTTTTGTTATCACCTTAAGAACTAAATTATATTATTAAGTGATGTTTTTATTATTTGAGTCAACATTTGAAAATGTCAAACAATAGGTATAGACAACATAAGAAGCTGCGTTTTGAAGGTTGGGTCCCTTGATTTTCATGAATAACAAAAGAAATCAGTTACAGGTGCACACTTCAAAGCTTTCGTGAACACCGAGCACAGGTTTGTTCAGAGTCGAGTTCGAAATATAATGTGTATATTATACATGTATGTATAAAGGTCCAGTGAAAATATCTTTGTTGAACAACCTTGTGCTCTTTGTTTTCTAATTAAAAGTATTGTGATTTTGAATATCTTCATTTACTTGCGATTAGCCTCATTGTGACCTGCTGAGAATCATAACAAGCCACGTGGATTTGTATCGTCACGGGTAAATGCCTCCAGTAAATGTGCTCATTCGCAGTTGAAACGTGCTCAGTTTTATATCGGTCAGCTTTGAGTTGTTTCGTTCATCTTATTGTATAGCGTTTATTGCAAACAATTCGTAAATAGAAAAAAAAATATTTGTAGTTGATTGTAAAGCTTGAACATTTAATTTTTTGCAAGAAAAATTTCAACAATGTTTCTTTCTGTCTCCTCTTTGAACCATTTTTTTTTTTCACTCGAAAGGTCCGTTGTTTGTTTTTATCATGTAATTCATTGAACCTTGCATTTTTCGTTCTCGTGAATATTGTTTATTTCCTAACTCTTAATGCACCTTGCCAAAACACAATAAAACGTATAATTTGTACGAAAATACTTATAAATAACACCGCAACACCCCCATCCTAATAAAGAACGTAAATAAATCATATATGATGTAAAAGAAAAAATAAAGATATGAAAGATGTGAAAACCTTTGTTATAAACCAAAGTTATAAACAATGTTCTATTATTTGTTTGTAATTTTTTTTTTTACAATTATTTGTAAAATTACTTAATTTTTGTCTGCAATGTGTACTTTCACAGTTTCAATTATCTTCTTTCTATAGTATCTAATTTAAATGTCTCCGCCCATTTTCATGTACCGTAATTGAGAAACCGTAGTCTGTTCGGGGGAAAATGTTTCGGAATTTTTAAGTGTGATAGGTGTTAAAAATTGGCTTATTTTTGGGATATGTTAAATTATTCATCATATATACACGATATTTTAATTAGAAACACTCAGTTATACACAATGAAAACTTATAAAATACCATGTGCTAATATTTAACCGGTAAACTAAGGGTGAAAAAAGGGACCATGCTACTATACTTAAGTGGACAACTCCTTAAGAAAAATAAAACAATTGATATAAGTGAAACTTCCAATATAACTTATTGTTATATTACTTGAATCTTCCAAGTAGGTTTCTATTTTGTCGTAACAATTTGATATCGTATTCTTTTTCATATTGTTGACTAAATTTCGGACCTTTCTATATGCGAACCAATAGGAATCTTTTTTTTAGTTTATAGTGCTTTGTTACGAAGACGGTTTCCAATTCTTATTCCTTATTGTTTCACGTAGCACTGAATTTAACCATGGTTTTTCACGAGGACGAATGGTTACAGTTTGTTCATGTATACATTCATGAACACAGGAAAGGTATTCCGATGTAAAATGTTCAGCTGCAAGGTTTATTGTTTCATTTTCTTTGCTACTTTTTGTCCAATCACAATTTCCGATTAATAAGAGAATTTACTTTTTGAAATCTCAATTGTTATAAGCCCACACTTTATGCTTGTACGAACGATTATAATTTATACTGAAAGAAAGCGAAATATAAGTTGCTCTATAATCACTGATAGAAGCGCCTATTGTTGGAGTGTCCGATTCGCATACTTGAATGTCAACAGATGTAAGAATTGGGTCAAGAAGCGTGCTCGACGTGTGTGAAGTTCTTGTCGGTTGTTTTAAACATATTTTATTGAATTAATCAAAAGGATTGGAAACAGGTTCTTGCAACTTACTGGTTCCTCTCCTTAAATATAACAATATGTCATGCAAATAATACATTAAAATATATTTTCAAGTGATATAAGTGAATAAGACGTCAATTTAAAATCTACATGTTTCATCAATAGATTAATGGACAGCAGCAAAAATATTGTTAGTGTATTTGTAAGCACAGGCAAATCTTTATCACCCCATAATAACAGGTTTTTTTCAATTGTAACCAATTCATCAAGCAAAAACAGGTGGTTGAAAAGATTGTTCCTAGTATTTGCATAATTTCTACAAGCAAAAAAATAATAAGCATTTCAATACTTTCCGCATGAACAAAGGGGATTGTTGATGATATTGCGTTTATATAGATCATAATTAAGTAAACAGTTGTGTCTTAGTTTAGTATGAATTATGTTTGTGTAGCGTTTGCCAAAAGAAAAATACGTTGGCGGATTGCTGATTTTTGTACAAGCTCTCAAGTTTTTACGGAATCAATTAATTGGAATGGCTTCTCTTGTTTCTCATTTTAATAAGTTCAATTGTTTCACAGCTTCTGGTACAAATGGCCTTTTGAATAGTTCTAATCTACATCTTGGAATAATAAACTGCTCTTTATTGCGGGTATTGTATTTTGATACATTTTCATGCTTGTTTGGTATAATATTACTTAAAGCGGCAGTGCGGCTGCAAAACGTGTGCTTTTTCATTCAAATTTACCCAATATATCATTAAGAAATAAGGTATAAAGTTGATGTAAGCAGTTTGAGAAACAGAAATATTCTCTCCTCATACAAAATTAACGTAATTAGAATCTGCCGGAAAATCAAGGGTCGTACAAACTGGAGCAATCTTAGATATGTTTATTTGTACCACGTGAATTCTAAAACGGCACGTGCCTACACTGTAGCGTTTACAAATTATAATGAATATGAGGTAAAAGTCATTTTAAAAAGCAAATTATCATAACTTTCTGATAAAAAAGTAATCCAAAATAATAATCGTTAAGATTTTAGTCTGCTTTCAGACGAATTTAACAGATGTTGACGTTTGTGTATTGGGGTCCGAGAAAGGAAAAACCACCAAATCAAACGTTATCGCGGCAAATGTCAATCAAAATATTTTTCTGCACATTAAAAAAAATAGCACTTCAAATGGTAACAATGTTTATAAGTCATAAGTGTATTTTTATGTTGAGTTTACACGAATTTTTTTTCTTTGAAAGCGATGGAAAAATGAAAAATGATAACAACTATCAACAAACCTGTTGAGTAGAACCTTCGCGAGCCCTGCGTGAGTGACACCGAGTTTCCGTTTCTTCCTCATCCAACAATTATATTAATCTCCAAACTGAATTTTAGTCAGGAAAGTTGCTTTTTCAAGCTTTATTTTCAGTTTCTTTTTCTTTTTGGTCGACTTTATCAATGTAGCAGGCTCTTAGGGCTTCCTTCTCTTACCATGCTGTTTTGTTTATGAAAACTACGCATGCGTGCATAGCATGGAATGTGGAACCCCGAACACGTTGCGATGTGTATATATTAGTTTAAGAAGTATTTTATTCATGATATACATAAATGTATATACAATGAATATGGATTGAACAGCAGGCAAAATGGCCTATATAAGTTCTCTCCATTAAAGATCAAGGTACAAATCATGAAATGTTACAATAATATATATCATAACTTTTGCAAAGACATGTATTTTAGACTAATTTTTAAGGAGGATACAATGTACAAAATTGAAAAAAGAGGGAAATTGAACAATAAGGTGGAATAATGAAAGGAAAGAGAGAGAGAGAGAGAAAAAAAAAGAGGGTGGGGATAACGGAAAAGGGGAAGAGGCTCAGAGCCATATATGTGTATGTACTTTCAGTGTACATGCTGCACATTAATGCTTATTACATTTTCACATTCTAAAATCTTTTAGTATTTTTTATAAAATTATGAACTTGATCAAATAATAACAAATTTTCTTTAAGAGATAGACAATCATAACCAGACAATACAATATTGATATCTCTTGGTATGTCATGATCAATCATATATGTGATCAAAGAGTTCCTGGCAAGATCATAACATGGGCATTGAAAGAAAAAATGAACAGAATCTTCAAAAGAATAACCACATTTTAAGCATTTAGGTGAACCAACTAAGTTATGATTAAACAAATCTGCATTAAGATTACTTGACAAGTTTCTCAACTGACAGTGGAATATATTTAATTTCCTTTGTCCGTAACTGTATAATTTTGATTTTATTTTATCATCAAGATTTTTATTTTGAATACTTTGTTTGAATTTAGCTACACTTGTTGCAGATTTCGTGCTATCTGGCAAATCATTCCATAACTTAATTGTAGATGGTAAAAAACTATTATAATATGCAACTGTTCTAGTGATTGGTATGTGATACAAATTACTATTGCGTAAAGCATAATTGTGTGAAACAGGTAGACACTGTTTAACCATATCATGCAAATATTCAGGTGTATAATTATTAAGTATTTTGTACATAAGTGTAAGCTTGTGTTTAGTTCTTCTTTCACTCAGTGTTTCCCATCCTAATTCTGTATATAAATTTTGTTTCGAAGAATTGCGCCTTAGTCCAGTAATGATACGCCCAGCCTCTACTTGTACACTTTCTAATAGATTACTCTGCTCCTGTGTACAATTATCCCACACTACATTACCATATTCTAAAATAGGTCTAATGAATGCAATATAAATTTTAATAAGGGAATCCCTGTTTAGTTTATATTTGAGTGTGCGAAGAACATTTAAACGTTGGCATGCTTTGTCATATATTTTGGAGATATGTTCGGACCAACCGCCATTGGATTGCATTATAAGTCCAAGGTGACAATGACTTTGTTTCTGTTCTATGTAGTTATGTGTGTGACCAAATGAAATTTGTGGATGTGATTTATTTGACCGTGTAAAATTAACATTTACAGTTTTATTAGGGTTAAAATCCACCATCCATTGTCTGGACCATTGTTTAATTTTTTCCAAGTCATCTATTAAAGAGATGGTAGGGGCTAATGTATCAGAGTCTACAATAACAAACAAAGAAGTATCATCTGCAAATAACCTAATTTGATTTTCTAAATTTACAGTTATGTCATTGATATATACTAAGAAGAGAAATGGTCCTAATACAGAGCCTTGTGGAACACCTGCATTTATACTTTCTCTAACTGAGGAGTACCCTTCTAATAAAACTTTTTGTTCACGATCAGTAAGATAATTTTCAATCCAGTCCAATAAATTTCCTGCAATACCATTTTGCTTAAGCTTATATAATAATCCCTTATGCCAGACCCTGTCAAATGCCTTTGATATATCACAGAATACAAATCTTACATCTTTACCCTGGTCTAAACTGCTTATAATAGTATTGTATATCTCTAGAAGTTGATTTACAGTGGAGTCTCCAGGTTGGAATCCAGACTGATTTTTAGATAGAAGATTATGCTCTAGCATATAGTTGTAAAGATATTTAAATATAATTTTTTCCATAATCTTGCAAAGAATGCTTGTTAAAGCAATTGGCCTGTAGTTTCCTGGCTCTTCAGGACTCCCTTTATTTTTATAGACTGGTGTAATATTTGAGAGTTTCCATATATGAGGAAGCTGTTTATTGCTTAATGATGCATTAAACAATTTTGCTAAGGGTGCAGTAATTGAAGGAATTATATTTTTTAGTATATGTGGAGAAATTTCATCAGGTCCAGGGGGTTTAGATGGGTTGATATTTTTTAATTGATCCTCCACATCTTGGGGTGTGATATGAATTGTGTTTATTGAATATGGTGGACCTGGCCCTTGTGGAGGTAATTGGGGTTCTGTGCTAACATCAATATGTGATATTTCTGCAAAGTGTTTATTGAGTATATTAGCTTTATCAATAGGGTGTATAAAAATTCTACCACTGGATTTTATTGGAGGGGGTTTAATATGTTTTTTAGAGAATTTAGTAATAGACTTTACAATTCGCCACCATTTCCCAGGTGGAATTGTTCTATCTAATATTTGTGAAGTAATTTTTTCTTTATAGACCTGTTTTGATTTACGTACCATACTTATTACTTCATTTCTTAAATGACGGTATTTACTCCACTGGTATTCGTTATTATTTTGTTTTGCCTTGTAATGTACTCTATTTCTTTGTCGCATCTTACATCTGATAGCACTTGTCATAAATGGTTTATCTGAAGGTCGAATGGTCACTACTTTTTTGGGTATATTTTTGTCAACATAATAGTTATATACTTTCATAAAGTTGTCATATATGTCATTAATATTATGAGTATTAAATACCTCCCTGTTCCAATCAACATTTGACAAATCTGTGCATAGTTGTGTATAGTTAGCATTTGCATAATTTCTTATGTATCTTTTATATGAATGTTGCTTGAAAGTTTTAAAATGCAGATCAACACCAACTGGACTATGTGTGCTACAAAAAGGTGTTAAGACATTTACAGTTTCTATTCTTTCAACAGCATTGGTGATAATAAGATCAATACATGTACCTTTTGATGTTGAGAAATTTGTTGGTTTTGTAACGACATTTGACAGAGAAAAATTTTTTAACATGTGTTTAAATGCATTGTTACCATCAGCTAACATATCAAAGTTAAAATCACCTAATAAAAATATTGGTATTTCAATATTCAAAGCACTTTCTATGGATAGTGCAAGCTGATTCACAAAATCTGCTTTTGCACTTGGTGGTCTATATATAACACCAACTAAAAATTTATGATTGCCATTTTCAATCTCAACCCATATAATTTCAATATTGGAGGTAAATATATCATCACGTTTCTTAAAACTAAGGTTATTTTTTACATAAAGCATGACACCACCACCGTGCCTGTTACGGTCAAGTCTAACAGGTTCCTGAAATCCATCAAGTTCAATATCGTTATCAGTAATAGAATGATCTAAATGGCTTTCAGTAATGGCAACAATATCATAATCACATAACTCATTATATATAATGTCAATTTTAGGGAGAAGGCTACAAACATTGTTATGTATAATTCTTATATTGGAGTTCAATTTAGGACCTGGATTGGTTTCAATGCCTCCTATAATAAGTAAATAATATATTACAAAATTATAATATAGGGACATACCTTTAAAAATGCCATCCCTTACACATAGTTTTCCGCATGGTTGTGGGAAATAATATAGGTAAATCTCAGTCATTTGTGTCAAAAATGAAATAGGTATGGTCAAGAAATGCCACAACCATTATAAAATTAACAACTTTCACTTTGCGTGCAATAGAACAAATGTAAACACAGAAAGTGCAGTCTACTGAGCCTTGGGAAGTAGTTAGAACCGAGTTGAAAAAAATTGGTGAAAAAAGGTAGAACATAACAAATAAAAAGTATAAAATATAAATACATGTATATACAGTAAAGTTGAAAACCATATCGATGTAGTATATGGCGAATAACAATAGCTATTCAGTGTGTTAAATACATGGCCTGGTTATGTATTTCGTTAATTAGTCTGCTCTGCGTGAAACATACAAGTAACCGTGTACAAGCGCTCCAGTAACCCGGAGTGTTTTCACACGTGGAATAGTGACAGATTTGCACCAAATATGCTGCAAGGAATTTCAACGTTTACGGCCGTCGAATGGTTGATTCGTATCGGCAAAAGTCAATACGTAAGACGTCTAGTCCCTATAGGCAGCATTAGCAGGAGTTGAGGTAAGTGGCACAAAATCTTGATGCAGTTCAGGAGACAAGGGATCACTTGGTGACTCAAGAAAAGTTTGTAGTTTTTGGAAGCCTTCATCGGTCTCTATGGTGATTTTTTTCTTCTTTAATGTCTTGACAATTATTTTCCCATCGTAGGTCCATGCACTATCCAGCTGATTGTTCTTTACAAGTTTCCTGACTTCAAATAGGAGTTTGGCTCTTTTCTTCGTGAGTGCCTCATTGATAAATATTTTGTATCTGTTGGATGGATTTTGATTAAAGTTCTTCAGATTCCGCTTGTTTCCAAACACTCTGGCTTTGTCACGGTAACTTACGAATTGCACTATAATATCTCTTGGAACATTATCATCCCTGGGTGGGCCTACTCTATGAGATCTGCTGATTTGATGTATTTCCATGGGTTTGTCTGAGGGAAGAATGAGCTGATTTGTAATCTTTAGAATAATGTTGTCAGTTTGTTCCCCTTGTTCCTCAGGTATTCCAGAAAATTTTAGGCATGTGCGCCGTGAATACTGCTCCATACTATCCACCCTGTTCTTCAGTTCCTTCATTTCATTGTGTATGTCAGATATTTCTGACATGAAGTGCTCACTAATACACGACTTTATTGTAGGTTTTCCAAGAATAATGTTTATCACTTTCTTGGTGCTTTCCTCATCTTTGGTGAGTTGATCTAGCAGAGAATTAAGTTGGGATAGATCCTGATTAGTGTCATCTATTGAGGTAATATTTCCTGAGGATGTCCCTGACTCACTCCCTTCTCTGAATCTCTTATTACTAGGCTGTCTTGATTGTCCACTAGAGGATACAGCAGAATTTAGACCACTACCTTTTCTGGCTCCTGAGCCCTGACCCATGGTTTTGCTTGTAGCAAAGTTCTTGTTATTCTTAGGCTTACCAGTATTTAGAGACATTTTGACATATATCCTGAATATTGGATTTAAAGAGTATTTCAAAGTTTTGTAATCAATAAAAGTTGATTTACTCTTGCAGACCTGTTTTGCTATGGAGGGTCAGGTATCTCCAGTATAACTTCAATACTTTAGATAAACTGAGTAGATGTCAATATGGAGGTACAAAGATTATGAATGAATCACACAAAGAAAACTTTTTAACTCACTTTGTATATCACTCTATACTGGTAAATTAGTGTCCACAGATCATTTATACAGTTGTAGGATCACAAATCCCCTCCTCAAAATTACTCAATTAACCAATAACCATAATATTACACTAGAGCTGAAAAAAGGTCTACTCCATGTTTGACCTTGACATTTTGATGTGTATATATTAACGTCCCATAAATAATTATTAATTTTAATGAAATAATCAAAATTATTTCATTGTAAAAGTTGTAATTTTCTGAAAAGTTATACATTTATGAGTTGCAAAAAAAAATCCAAATTTTGTCGGAAAATTTTATCAAGTCAGTTTTTTGATGAGATGCGCCGTACTGTCACTTTAAATATTCAGGAACAGTTCCTTTGTGAATTTTGAACATAGTAGTCATTTTTGCAGTATAGCGCCTAAATTTTAAAGTTTCCCAACCAGTTTCTAAATAAACTGTTCCTGTAGACGCAAAAATAGGAAGTCCTGTGAAAATTCTAGCCGCAGCTAGTTGGACTTTTTCAAGCTTTTTCAGAATCATGTTTAGAGCAACCATCCCAAACAACAGAAGCGTATTCAAGCATTGGTCTAACAAATGTAGTGTACAATTTTAAAAAGTTATTTCTACTCAATTTAAACTTTTGTTTTTTTCAAAAGCCCAAGTTTTTTTATAAGCATTGTTTACAATACCATCAATATATGCAGACTAGCTAAGATTCTGTGACAATATTAAACCCAAGTGTCTATGGACTGTAACGCACTCCAACCTACCTCCTTTAAAGAATAATTAAGGCAGGACAGAAATAGATTTCGTGTTAAAAAACAACCTTTGTTTTAGATGTTCTAGTCGGTTCGAATTCAATGATATTATTAACAAGTTTGTGTGTTGAAACAATTTCATGAATTATGTTTGTTTGTGGAGCATTAAGAAGATCTACATGTACATTCAAGTCACCTACTAGTAATATTTGAAGCTCGCCTATTTTGTCAATGGACCATGTGAGTTATGTCCAAAATCTTCTATCCCAGAGGTATCCTAGAGGTATTGTGGGCACTGAGCTCACAAAATTATAACCCCCCCCCCTCCCTCGCGACCAAGTCTCACACATATAATAGTAAAGTCCTTTTTTAGCTGAGGGAAACTCCAGATATCTGTCAATCAGAATATAAAATAGGAGGTGCACAATGGTACAGTGTAATAAAAAAGATTCTGTGAAAGTCTCATAAATTTTATTCAGTGGTATATGAGGAGTTGCAGAAAAGATATGGGAGTCTTCAAGTGATGCTGACATAAAATAATACACCCCAATCATTATAAACTCTGCCTTTCAAGCGGAGGTGTAAAACTACCTGTTTAATAGTTTTATCAAAGTTGCAAACTTTGAAATGCGCCTGATACAATTAATGCCTAAATGCGTATTTATCTCTCTTATGAAAGGATGTGACGGAATTACTAATCAACCATTAATTGTAAGTTTTAAAGAAGATGTGCTAATAGGGCGAGCGATATTCCTTTAGTGCAACAAATATGAAGGTGAAAAATTAAACCTCAATTATAACAAAATTTTCTTTGATATTTCATCTGACATAAAAGTATACTTGATATAAAATCTCAACAATTTGCAAAAATCTAACAAAGAGTGAAATCATTTGCCCATGCATAGAATAGCATACACACAAGAAGAGGGCAAAAGGGATCATTTTCTCATAATAATTATAATTACCTATAAAACAGTCATAACTCCTCCAATTTAATTTAAAATTTCGCCAAATGACGTTTCATGTATCGACAGGTGAAATATAAATCTTTATGCGCTACAAATGTACAACAGTGCAATTTTTAATTTAAAAAAATGACTATGTACTGTAAACGTGTGAAAAACCATCTTCGCTAGCCAAGGGTTTACGATTCGCTCCACCCGAGTAGATTTTGGATCGGAAACCCTTGGCTAGCGAAGATGGCGAAAAAGTGACATTCTCCAAGAAGTATGTTTTATCTAAATATTATAGCTGTATATTTTTAAGGATCATCCGAAAACATATAATTTTTGCATATTTATTGGAATATACGAAATAGTTTTTATCTGCAGAGTTTTACTGGTTTCATGCAAATAGCGAGCTCACAATAGAACCTGTCTGCAAACGTTTCTAATAACCCTAATATATTTCTAATCAAATGAGGAATAACGTCTAATGAAAACACTAAATGTGAGTGTCCAAAAAAGGTAGGTATACATGTTCTGATAGAGCTCTTTATGGATATAAGGCCTCGACGGAGATTACGCAAGTTGGTAACTGGTTTGAGTTTGGAATGGGTTTTTTTCTGGGGCAGAATTGTCTGAATTAAAAATAATATTAATTACAAATTCTGATTTTATTTTTGTGATTTTTTTTTTTTTTTTTTTTTTTGAACAATAATTCCAACATGTACATTGTTGAGATCAACCATTGAACTGTTCAACTGATGTAAGCATCAAATAAGTTAATGAGAGCAAAAGTTAATTAAATTTGATTTTCGATTGCAAAAATGAAATTATTTTCGCAATATTTAAATTGATATCTTGAAATAATTCTTATGTATCATATTTTCATGTAAATTAGGTTAATTAGTTGAATTTGATTTGTCGGGTTACATTTGTTGATAAACTTTATTACCATCTGAATCATGAAACCACGCCCCCAGCATGGTGTAGAACAGCAACAGTCACCATTAGTTATGCACGTAGCATCGTCTCTGAAACTGAGGGACAGGCGGAGAAAAAGTGACAACTTACCTGAAAATCTTTGACCAAAAAAAGGAAACTTGTCCAAACTCGATATCATCTTTCATGCTGATGGTGGTGTGGTGGTGGTGTGGGGGGGGGGGGGGGGGGTTAGGGGAAAGTTTCCAAGAATTTTCTTTTAAATAACATTCGCATCGGAGGATTTGCAACAAAATGTGGGGAGTGGGCCGCTAAGTCGATGAACTTTTACTATATACTATATTAGCAGTTAAAAATAGGGCACCCCCCCCCCCCCCCCGATGCATGCTACGTGCCTGTTGCCCTCAACTACATGCAATATTTATGCAATATTGCGACAGAGACGGTTATAAGGGTTTGTACGGTTAACGCATTAGCTCGATTAGTAGAGGCCTGGACAGACAAGACATCCCAGGTTCAATCCCAAGCACAAACGGATTTCTGTTACATTTGATGTCCAATGTTGTGATTGGGTATTCTTTATCGGGTAAATGTGATTAACCCCCCACCCCACCCCACCCAACCCCCGGCTCCTGAACTACCCTACATGTTTTAACACTCCTTAAGAAATGAGGTCACATCTATCTCTGGAGGGGTACAGTTTTATATTGTGTGATACACTGATTCCTTGGGTTAGTGGCTTAATTCCTTGGCTCGATTGATAGAGTATTGGACTGGCATGTTAGAGATTAATTCTGGGTCCAATCCCAAGTGGAGGCACAAATCGTTTTGTTACCAGGGGCGTAGCTTGACTTAAAATTCTAGTGAGGCAAAACTATTGTGGCTTGGGGTCTGGATGTTGCCTTAGGCTCCCAGCAAGTTCAGGGCGGAACCCTGGTGGGGTGGGGTGGGGTGGGGGTTCAGGGGGTGAAGCCCCCTGATGGAAAATGAATTTTGGGGTTTTAGAATGCAAAATTCATACCTGTCCTGGACAGAAATTCAGTTCATATTAAATTTTATCGGTTTCGTTATTGAAGACTTCATCGTGCATATAATACTATAAATTCAAAAGGATTTAACAGAGGAGCCTAAAGAAAAAACAAATCAAAATTAAATTATAGAAAGGGGGTGGTGCTGAAAAATCTAGTGAGGCAGTTGCCTCATTGCCACAATGGAAGCTACGCCCCTGGTTACAACATGTACAATATCTTCAATGAGCTCCATATTTCATCCCTGCAAACGTGCTTGGAATCTTCTATATTTCGGTGTTCAGTAAATTATAATACACGAGGAATCATCAGTATATGTCACTCTGGCAAGACTACAACAAGACTACCAATTAGATAGATTAAATAAGTCGATTAGATAAATTATTCACGGAAGTAAACATAGCTAGAGAGTAATGTTTATTGACTAGCATGTTATGACTTGTAAACAGGAGATTATTTCGTTTCAGTTTTCACCATTTTGCAAAACTACCTGAACATCTTTCTGGAGTAATCATTCAAACTTCTTCAATCAGTTATTTATGTCTCCGGGGCCCGTTTCATCAAGGTCGACGCCAAGTCGTAGCGCCACGCCGGCGTAAAGTCGGGACTAGCACAAAGATTTGCATTTCATTAAACAGCGTATCCTAACACCGGACTAAAGTTAGGCCAAATTTTTACGTCTACTCATGGGTAGGTGGAAGTTCGGGCGTGTACATAAAATAAAGCGACTTTACTGATCTGAAAACAATTTAGCCATTCCTTAAGAAGAATTACAGTAAATTCTAAGAATTTAAGTCTTTTTAATACAAACGATGCATTATTTAACTTCACAAACTATGAATATTTGGGGGAGCGGAAATTGGGGGGGGGGGGTTACACCCATTTAGGGAAGTAGTTGACATGCAGTATTTACATAACTTTAAAAAATTTCTTCATAAAAGATTGTCTTATTAGGGATTCATTTTTACACCATGTCTTAAGTTTTGATAATCCTGCATTTATACACATTTGATTGTTGTATTTTGAGTACGAGGTATTGTTTATACATTTTGTGTCATTCACTGAAAAGAAACCTATTAAAATGTTTATTTTGAAAAAAAACTATTTTCCCTAACATTTTTTTTAAAAAGGAAGCACAGTTATCTTCTTTAGGTTTGGTTAATATCTATATTCAAAAAAAAATATTTTTTTTAACTCATCGTAAAACCAAGTAGGCTTTTTAAAAACTTTATCGTGCTCGAAAACTCCATTTCTTATTTACTCCACGTCCACATGCGTGGATCTCGGGGGGGGGGGGGGGGGGGGGGGGTAATGGAGAGTGTCCAGTCCTCTTCGCCGCAATTTGCGGAGTTATTTATTGAGCTATACAAATCAAGAGTAAAGAAAGTAAAAAAAATGCAAATGACCTTGGACCCCTGTTAAAAAGTTAAGTTAGTAGGAAGAACCATATAATATTTATCAAGTTTAAGAATTGAAGGGAAGGACAAAGGGAACACCCTCCCCCCCCCCCCCCCCCCGAGATTTTCAGTTTTGGGAAAGAAAATTACGATGTTTAGCTTGTCAACAAGTTTCTCAGATGGAATTTTTGTTTACTGATGACCTACCCTCCCCACTCCCTTGAAAAAAAAATCGCGGAACCGCCTGCGCCCAGTAAAAAGTTGTTAACGTTCAAAAGACGAAAAAGATTCCGGTTGATTTCGTAAATATACTTGACTTTTGATGAAACGGGCCCCTAATCAGTAATGGTGTTTCCACTTTCAATTAAATATCATAATGATTGGTTTTTTTTAAATAAAAAACTTTTTAGAAAAACTTACATACGTAGTTTCAAGAGAAATGAGCATTATAAATTATAAGTAAAAGACCATATAGCAGTATTCTGTTTTCTGTAGAATGTTTTTGAAACTGGTTATAACCTAGAAGATTTAAAATGGGCCAAGAGAGACCTGTAGCGGCACATATTTTTGCCTTTGAATATATTGTCGCTGGCGACATTATATAAAGAATTGAGCTTTGGCACATATTGTCGCCCACCGGTACAAATTGTCGCCCAGGGATAAAATATACCTGCACACACTGTCGCCGGCGACAAAGTGTGCAGACCCTTGTGACACATATTGCCGTCCTGAACATCAGAGTTTGCATGATGATAATCGCTGATTGCAATTAAAATTATTTTTACTACTTATCAATTAATTGAAAATTCATTGCACACAACGTAGCCTGCTGCGGCATTGTGCAAAATTGTAACTGCTCACGATGTCACTCGTTCAGTAGAAGAAAAATAAGGCATAACTATTATATCAGCACATTATGTCAACAACAATATGTGCCAATGAACGACACTATATGTCACTTTAAAGGATGAACCTTCATAACATTTCGATTTCGCCCGCTTACATTAGTTAATAGCTCTAAGCATGGGCTTCTCCATTACGGCTTTGTAGGTCATTGTTTTATTTGAATAAGACGGGGCTTAAATTAGTGTGTGTTAGAGATGATCTAAGTTTTATTAACGAAATTCAGGTCATAACCTTAAATTCATTTGCAACTTATTGTGTCAAAACCCTCTATTGCAAATGTTGTTTTTTTTTCACATGCAACAGTATCTTGTTCGGTCCTAGTGAATCAGCAAAACATATGGTGGAACTCTTTATCAGACTCATTCAATGTTCACCTAGAAGCTGAACTACATGTATTCGGTCTACCAGAAGATGAACATACTTCTTGGACGACCAACACTTATCCTGTCTGAAGGGGAGGAGATTGAGTTTGAAAAATTCAGTGCTCAAATGTTGTCACATCCAGTGCACTCTACAACAAGCTGCAAGCAAGAATTTGTCAACGAAGAGTCCAACCCCCTTGTCTGGCTAACCTTTACTATAAAATCGTGTTCTATAATAAGTGTTATTTTCTGCTTGTTGCATTTTTTGGTATTTTTTCTTTCGTATTTTAATTATTTAAGGGAGCCGACTGGGGTTTATTGTGTGAAAACTACTATAGAGAAACTCTTTAATTTTATTCCATATATACCTTACATTGACTTAAGTATATATGCCAAGTTTAGTGAAAATCTACTGTCTGGTAATTTTGTAGGGACCATCTCAAAATACAGGTACATTTACTATAGGATTATACATGTATAGGGAAATACCATTTTTTCGCACTTCGGAGCAAATTATACAAATGCTACTATAGACTTTTTGCCATATTATATTATTTGATGGGTAATACTATATTGTACATTTTATGCAAGAAACACAAAATTCTACCTTCTGGTTTTCAGAGGGAACATCTCAAAATGCATGATATATTCCTGTTTTTCTGGAGTACAACAAAACATGACCTGTAGATACCACAGATTTACATAAAAAATGATAAAAATGATTGTGAAATTCTCAATTTACTATGCTTAAAATTTCAAGAGCATCTATTTTATAAGTAAATATGCCTTATTTTACTATGCTGCGCGAAGTATTGCGCAATGAAAACCCCAGTCGGCCCCCTTAAAACGCAGAGGGGGGGGGGGTCTCTCTTTATAGCGTGATTAATTTATAATTTATTATGGTGCAATTGCCTTGCTAAAAAATCTCTGTTACAGAGAAAATCAAAGATGAATGAAACGAGTTATATTTGAAATGATAAATTTACTGGAAATTTTAAATTAAAATGTACACATTATGAATATAAAATGGAATCTGTAAAAAAAATGTTCTTGGGGAACTGAAATCTTGCTGACTTCGCCTCGGGAAATAGGCTTGCTCTTAGGAGTACATGTATATCTTAATACTATTGTCGTCTTAAATGATTGATTAAAGGGAACATTAAGTATATTCGAATATGATAATGAAAATATCCGCAAATGCTTTTGTTCAACCTCCTCTTTTTCAAGAAGTGTGATTGCACTGGTCTGTAAAATTATTTCAAAGTCCTTGCAAGTAATCTATACTTCTATTTTAATGATGTGCACTGTTTACGCCTCAAAAACACGTGGAATTTATGGAAATGCTGTTTATAATCTTGTAAGTCGTACCTCAGCGTTGGACGCTACGTCCGTCCTGCAAAATGTAGGTTTTAGACTTGTAAGACAAACCTTACCGTGTGTACCGGCCTTTAGACTTGTAAGACAAACCTTACCGTGTGTACCGGCCCTAACATCGACTACTACCGACACACGTTCCTGGGATAATTTTTTTTTTAAAGAAGACAAATTTGGAGTAATATTAAATTCAAATCCGTAAATAATAACTCCAATTTTTAATTAAAAAGTTTTAAAACTAAAGTTTTACAAATAAAAACATATCAAAGGGAGGTTGTATTGAAATAGGTCGGCCAAATGGCTGGGGGTGGAGTGGGGGGATGTATATCGAGTCATATGTTTTGGAGGGTGCGTATCATTACCGCTACATTTTCAAAATTTTCATCACTGCTGCATACTCATTACCACTACAAAAAAGATAACATAACCGCTACATTACCTCTACATTGCCTCGTTCATTAGCCAGCGGTTTTTTTATGTACATATTGATTAAAAGTACAACAAACACGTGTATAAGACCTTTTTTTCTGCTCACCACGAGGGAAGTGAATATTAGACTTTGAGCAGATTTTTTTTCACTTTTTTTATATAAAATCTATTTTATGTAATAAAACATTTTAGAAATATTAAAACAGAGAAATTGTTCACGGATAAAACACACAGTCTTCACAGAATTGATAGATCTTTGAAGGCCATTTGCTTGACGTAGGCCTACTGCTGTCTGGAAATCTCGTCATTTTCTTTGAATTTCGTTGATGAAAGGTATGAAATATACATGTATCGAAAATTATTAAAATTAAACAGCAATTCACATAACTTGTCGTGTTGACGTGCTACACGCACTTTTGAAGAACTTCTTGAGACTATTGTTACAGATACAGTACACTCCGGATACAAAGTAAAACAGGTGCCAGGGACGAACAATTTTGATCCGTCATTATACCGCATAAACGAAAAAAGTGACTTCTTTGATTTTAGTATCCATGGACATCATATTATATAAATACTGCATGTATATAGTTATATAAATGTTACCCTCTACTACATGAAGTATTTATTATATCATTCTATATTATATTATTCTGAATGTTTTATACAAATACAAATAAAGATGAAGCGCTCGCGCATAGATTGTGTGTGTGTGTGTGGGGGAGGGGGATATCATCCGTCCTCAAGCAATGTTGATTGTTGTTAAATTCTATCTGGAAGGCGCAGTTTCATCATTCAGAGGATAACGGTGTTTTTTAACAAATGTTTCTCGACGAATCAAATTCCAGTAATTTACATGAAAGTATAATACACCAAAGTAACGATGTTGTATTTCAGGGCCCTCAGATACTCACTCTTGCTAAAAACTATAGTAATTATATAGGACAACGCTACTGGACTAACAAGCTCACTTCATAAGGCCACAGTAAATTAATGCTTTGTTTTACGTCTCCGGGCGAGCAGTTTTTTCCTGAATATTAAAATCCAGTAAAACTGAAAACAGAACTTCCCAGAAATACAAATAAATTGAGAAGTAATACTTCCTTTAAAGAGAAGTGACTGATGCTATCAAAACAAAGGATGCATTAATTAGTTTTAAGCTCTACTTTTCGATTTTATGTGATAGAAAGATCTTATGCAATGGTAGTGTCCGTCATTTGTAAGTCTGGACTTTCCACTGTCTGATCTACTTGTATTTTTTCAAATTGCTTCTCCTCTTACAGTTTTGCCC
The DNA here is from genome assembly GCF_033153115.1 of Saccostrea echinata. Taxonomy (NCBI): domain Eukaryota; kingdom Metazoa; phylum Mollusca; class Bivalvia; order Ostreida; family Ostreidae; genus Saccostrea; species Saccostrea echinata. The sequence continues at coordinate 2,139,150 of NW_026889803.1, forward strand.
GATTTAAATAAAACTTGGAATACAAGTAGAGTACGCTAAGATACACTCAGTTCTTTGTTTCACTTTTTTATTTCAGTTAATGGTGTTGCCATGGTCACAAAAAAAAAGAATTCCTCTGAAGTTCAAAAATGCAATACGATTGTGATACATATATTATAGGTATAACACCATGATTGCCTGACGTCACGTGCATCAGTCAGTATAAGGATTAATATTTCAAGGATCCGAAACTAAGCGATCATTCTTAATGAACTAGATTTTGTGCAAGCTGATTTACATTGGAATTTGTTACCTGCATTTAAACAAATACAGTTTGCAGGAGAAAGAATCATATACCTGATGCAAAATAATGATGTGTTTAAACCCTTCAGTTTTTTGCATGCACATGTTTATTCTTTGCGTTTCTTTGTACGGACATGTCCGTATAACATTTTTTCTGCGTTTCTAAACTACTGGATCAGTCCGTTTGCCTTCTACGAAAGGGATGACACAATCATTTCGCGCCAAAAGTCACGTAAATTATCTTCGCACCTTTTTCTTGGGTTGTTCTATTGAATGGGTGTGATAACTTCTATGGAAATAAGTAAATTATAAATGTTCATTCTTTTAACACGATTCTTAAGCTCCAGATTTTTTATTAACAGTAAATTTTATCTCATTTTTTAAGAGAACACATTGTACATGTATATGGACAGGCAACACTAAAGCAATGGATTTGCTGATTATTCTTACTATTTATCCTATATGTGGACTAGTCTAATCATAAACAAACTCCCTCCACCTAGTAATGGGACATCCCTTCTTGATTCAGTCTGTTTTCCACCTAGCCTTTCTTTTCAGTATATCATTTATTAATAATGTACGTTACAAGGTTAAGTTTTTAAGAAAGCTTAGAAAGTCAGCGAGTAGCATATTATTTCATGCTTTGTGATGAACAAGCATTTCCTTTTAATACAGTGACAAGAGTGTAGGTCAGTGCCCTTAGAGGAATGGGCTTCACTCCACGACATCATGATCTGCACTGGTTTTCATTTCATAAAAAACAGGTTATTATAATTATGAGAAAGCCTAGGTCCTGAAATCGGTTGAAAAGAAAAACTTAACAATTTCAAAACTGTATATAAAGATGTATTTTAAACTCAATTATAATACATGTACACGTATATGGTAAGAACATCACCGCCTGAGTTTTGTCCGGGGGGGGGGGGGGGGGGGGGTGTTATTAGTATCTTGTTTTGTGCTAGCACCAAAGTGTACAGGTCATTTAGTTTGATTTCTAGAGCAGCATTGAAGCATTTTTGTCTCAAGCACTTCAAGACAACTTTCCCAGTTAAAACTGTTCATAATTTACTTCATCGTCGAGTGTGCATGAGGCGCGCTCTCTAGTAAGAGAGTACATGTAATATGAATTTCTTAAGAATCATCTATTTTTCCCAGAATTATCAGTGGGGGATCCAGGAATTTCATAACGAGAGGGCGCAGTAGAAGACAGGGGGTCTGGGGGCTGTATTGAAACCCCAGTGGGTCCAGGGCAAAGCTCTGATGGGGGTTCGGGGGCGAAGCTCCCGGAAGCTGACGAATTCTTACAAATAAGAGGTGTTTTTTCCTTGATTTTAGCCTAATGAACATATAAGTTCTACATACAAAAAATTCAAACGAGGGGTGGGGTGGGGGGCGCACGCCAGGCGCGCCGGTGCTGGATCCGCCTTTGATTATAATCTACGCTACGCTAATAAATGACCAAATAGTGGCATGTCTTAGATATTCGTTAATCTGTTGTATTTGGTTATGACATTTGAGAAAGTCAATTGTACATCTTGTGTAATGAAGTATCGCAACTATGTCACTCCTTGATGACGGAAAAATCTTGCATATACGTTCCATAGATATTGATTGATTAGTCAGGCAAGCTTTTTGAAAAGCTATTACTTGTACACATTAAAATTGCACTACTCAACGTTGTAGTGGTTATCTACATCGATAAAATTTCTTAGATACCACTGGGTTATGATCTTGATGAATGCATTCTATAGAACACATTGTCAAAGAGGAAGGACAACAATTTAATACCCAGTCTTCAGATAATGCGTTCATTCGTTGAACTTTATGCTTTTTTTTTGAGGGGGCGGGGGGGGGGGGGGGCACTGAAACTCGTGCTTAATTATCTTTTTTTTTTTCTTCAAATTTTCATTTTGAATAAATAATTAATGAATTATTAATAGGGAATAAAATCAAGACACTTCAACTCCTGTAGCATGAAAATTGAATTTAGTGAAAAGAGGTTTTGTGGATTTATGAACTCCGCAATGTGCTCTCCACAGAAGAAAGAAATAATCAAGATAAATTGGTTTCTTAAGTATTTCCAAAATTTCTTTAATGGGGTGTGCTCCAAAGCCCTGATTCAATCACACCTGTATCCAACCTTATTAATAATATATTATTTTTCTTAACCCCTTCCATCAATATCATGCAAAGCGGGAATTATGAAAAAAGGGGAGGATTCTCATATAAGTACCCAAAACGTGGAGCGGGGGAGGGGGTGCATAACATTTTCACTGATTCTTTTGTTGAACGTAGGACGGTAGCAGGGAGAGTGTGGCTAATTTTGGTCAAAATTTGAGGCATGTTACCGGATATTGTTACCGGATATTGCATATGCAAACAAAGAATTTTTTAAGCTTGGTTACAAGTTCTAAAAAACTTTTGACCGACACAATCAAACATACATATATATTTGATAAAATGAATACGAATTTACTTAATTGATTCATTTATGTAATGAGAATATTTTAGCACATTAAAGAATACGGGCTAGGCTAGTGGATCAAATAATAAAATAATAAAATAGACTGAGATTTGAAATATAAATAGTGAATAAAGCCTATCTCTTTACATATTTTCAAATTTGATTTTAAAAAAAAGATGAAAAAGTGATTGCAAAATAAAAAACCACCTGACCAGAAGGCCCACTTTAATCTTAACAAATAATTTCATTAATAAGGCAACTAATTCTGAACAATATTTGCATATATAATATACTGTTACATAGATAGTGTGTCATGTACAACCAAGTACAAATTCAAATTACTTATTAAATAGGTAAAACCCTTTATAAAAACTTCAAAGGGAAAACTGGACCTTTATGACTATAGGCTTAATTCATCTTTTTCCATTAAAATCATTTATTATTTTAAAAAAATCAAACTCGCTGTGTTTCTTCAGAATAGGGTGTACTTTTATGTTCCTAAAATTATAAGAATGAAATCTAATACACTGAAGATGCCAAAGCCAAAATGCTTGCCTGAGTCATTTTGTGTCTATTGCTCTTAAAGAGATTATTTTTAAAGATTTTTCCCCTCCATATTCCCATGAAAAATGTTGACACCTATATACATGTAAAATTTAACCCCTAATTTTAGTCCTTTTCTAATCCAAATGTCCATAATTTAAACAAAATTAAATACCGACACATAGATACATGCAAAATGAAAACCCTACTTTTAGCCCTTTCCTAACCCCAATGTTTATAATTTTAAGAAACTAAATCTATATGATGTTGTAATGTTGGCATATGAATTTGCTTTATAAATGTCACCCTGCTAATTATCACTTATACATATTTTCAGGCAAAACTTTTTAAAACCCCACTGCAGCTCTATCCTCGCCTTATGGGCAATGAAAAAAACTTGAATCTATGCTCATTAAGAAAACTCTTGGATAACATTTGTCTTATATGATCAAGTTGTTCTTAATTGTTCTTAAGGTATTCAATGTATAATGACCATATTCTGTACCTAATAAATGAATGGTCCAGTGTTTTTAATCAAATTAGCATTTTGAAGATGTTATCAAATAAAAGTACACCACCAAAGGAATTTACAAAATTTTGATTATTGTCCAATTAATTGCACCTTGAATATTATATTGAAGTCTATGGGCAGCGCATGTTTTGTTTAGATATTCAAAAAGGTAATTTGAACCTCATACAAATCCCTTGTGAAAATATGCATAAACTCTCTCTTTATTGAAATATGAAATAAAATAAGTCATCTACCACAGATATATTGACAAAATTTAAATTTTCTTCTTTGCATCAAGGGCAGATAACTCTTGAAAATGTTTACGGTGCAAAATGGTCATGCAGTTTCTAATATGTTATCAGTCATGTGAATTTGGTCCATTTTACTTTCATCATTAATATCTAGCAATACATATTTAACTAGTTTAAAATAATTCAAAATTGCTCAATATTCCTTCATTATACATTGAATACCTTAAAATAACAGATTTTTAATGACATTATCCCATTTTTCATATTTCTTCATTATCTCCCCTTGAAAAAAGATGCAGCACCTTTATTTGAATAAGCTTTATTCCTTTTAAGCAGAGATACATTGTACCAAATGTGGTTTACATTGACCAAATGTTAGAAAAAAAAAAGAAAATGTTAAAAGTTAATGGAGGACAAACAGTCAAAACATAAATGTTGCATTGTTGGATACCAGAGACTTCTTTTTATCAGAGTTGTGCAATTGAGCCTTTGGATCAGGTGAGCTAAATTCCATATCCATGTTTAGCTATGGACCTCACTGTTTAAACAGGTGTGCTATATCTTCTTGAAGTAATTTACACCATATACAAATGTTATTTTTAAGGCAACTCACTTCAATTTATTAATACTGGTACAATTTAGAAGATCTGAATTCCACTGGCAACTGTCAAAGGCAATCTAGTCTCACTTATAGATGAATCAGAATGTTTTTAAATGTACTTTTAAAGCTTTAATTCAATTGTCACAGCAGAATTTGTTTAACTTCCAAGAAATATTTTTCGAACTGGCTGGCTCTCTCAGTTGGACATTCAAGCACTCAAAATGGCTGCATGATTATTTTTTCTGATGAACACTAGGAATTTTCTTTTGTCCTGGTTTTCTTCTTTAGCCCACCATCTTGCATGCATCTATATTGAAATTAAATTTAAATGATCATTTAATAATGCATGTTTAAAAAAACACTTCAAATCATCAAATCCTTCCTGCATATATATATATATATATATATATATATATATATATATATAAAACAGTGTATTATTTGAATTTGGAATTATTCGCAAATGTACATGTAATCTGGTTCCCCTTAAAAATTAGAAAGGCTATAATTCTGTCATAAATCAACAAAGTGGAATGAAATGCAAACTTGATCTGTAACTTAATTATCAAGGTACACACACATGTACTAAAAATCAGCTAAATACACATGTACACTGTATCTGCGGGTGTTTAGTATGCTGGCATATTTCTGCCCTCTACAAGCAAGATAAATTATGTTAACATGAAACATAATTATGTAGACATGCGATTTATCTATGTCAACATGCAAAATAATTATTTTAACATGCGAGATAAATATGTAGACATGCGACTTATTTATGTCAACATTCAAGATGATTATGTAGATATGCAACTTATTTATCTCAACATGCAAGATAATAATGTTAACATGCAGCTTATATTTTTCAACATGCGACTTATGTATGTCAACATGCGAGTTATATTTTACATGCAAGATGATTATGTTAACATGCAACTTATTTATGTCAACATGTGACTTATTCATGTCAACATGCAACTTATTTATGTCAACATGCGAGTTATATTTAAACATGCAAAATAATTATGTCAACATATGCATGCAAGATAATAAGTTGCATGTCAACAAACATATCTCACATATTGACATAATAAATTAACTTGCATGTCAACATAATTATCTTGCATGTTGACATAAATAAGTTGCATGTTAACATTAATTATCTTGCATGTTGACATAAATAAGTCGCATGTCTACATAATTATCTTGAATGTTAACATAAATTAGTCGCATGTCAACATAATTCTGTTACATCTTGCTTGTATGATGTCATATAATGGCGTGCATAAGTAAAGTTTAAAATTAGATTCTCTTGAGAAGTTGGAAACTTGCAGGTAACATAATTATTTTGCATGTTGGCATAAATAAGTTGCATATCTACATAATTATGTTGCATGTAAACATAATTTATCTTGCATGTAGGGGGCAGAAATATGCCACCAATGCCCATAGTTTAGAAAAAAAATCCAGAAAACCAAGTGATAAAGACTGACAGACAGACTGAAAGACAGATAAAGGGGAAACCTGTAGTCCCCTTCGGTTTCACTGGTAGGGTACTAAAATAATTACATATGGTGTACATGTACAAATATTTTGGAGACTCTCTGGAACAGTAGTATATTCATTAATTTTAAAATGAACATCATGAAAATATTGATCTTAGTACATGTACATGATGTGTCATAATAGAACATGCTAACTAAATAAATTAAAAGGAAAATCCCACTTTTCAGAGCACGGTTTTAATAAAACAAAAAGTGTGGAAAACCAAATGGGACAGACTGACAGACAGTCAAGGAGAAAATCTATAGTTCTCTCCAGTTTAAATGACATGGGACTATTAAAATAAGAAGTTTACACCCCCTCAAATGTTAAACATATTAAAAGACCCTTCTTTTTTGGATTGAGATTTTTTTTTTTTTTTTTTTTGAAAAGTGATATTCTTACATTTGGTGATCCAAACAGAATTATAAAATTTAAAACTAGATTTACATAAAATTTTAATGAATAATGAGTAGAGAAAACATTTTTTAAACATTAGAAATTTTAATCTATCCATTTTAGCAAATATTTTTCATCACTCGAATCATTCTTGCTATGGCAGATTAAATTTGAAGAAAATAATTATTAGATGTGTAGGTTGCAGGGGCTTTTGAATTAAAAAAATATTGTGTATAGGAAGTCTTAACATACAAATATTAGCTGTACATATATACATTAAATATTATACAATTATTGCTGGTTTTTGAGGTCAATACGATGATTTAGACACCTGAAGAGTACAGTATTCACATAGCCCGAATAATTGTTTTATTATATGATTAAATGACACATACTCATTAAGCAATCCATGCCATCTTACTTGTTCACATCTATTGAAGTACTACCTGAACATAATGAGAGAAACAGGGTTAAAAAACAACCAGTTTTATCACATGTATTTTGGAATTTTTATGCCCCGCCATGAATATGGCCGGGGCATATAGTGTTTGTCATGTCCGTCTTCCGTCCCTCCGTCCTTCCGTCCTTCTGTCCTTCCGTCTGTCCTTCCGTCACACTTTGCGTTTAGCTCTGTTCAAAGCTCAGTTTCAAAGAAACTATGCAAGATATTTTTATCAAACTTCATATGCTGATAGATATTGATGAGAGCTATGCAACTGCATCAACTTTTTTTGTTGACCTTGACCTTTCTTTTGACCTTGACCTCACTTTTCTTAAATTAGTGTTTAGCTCAGTTTTAAAGATACCATTCAAGATAGTGTTATCAAACTTCAAATGCTGATACATACTGATGAGAACTATTCAACTGCATCAACATCTTTTGACCTTGACCTTTCCTTTGACCTTGACCTCACTTTTCTTAAATTAGTGTTTAGCTCAGTTTTAAAGATACCATTCAAGATAGTGTTATCAAACTTCAAATGCTGATACATACTGATGTAAGCTATTCAACTGCATCAACATTTTTTGACCTTGACTTTTCTTTTGACCTTGACCTCACTTTTCTTAAATTAGTGTTTAGCTCAGTTTTAAAGATACCATGCAAGATAGTGTTATCAAACATCAAATGCTGATACATACTGATGAGAACTATTCAACTGCATCAACATGTTTTGACCTTGACCTTTCCTTTGACCTTGACCTCACTTTTTTAAATTAGAGTTTAGCTCAGTTTTAAAGAAACCGTTCATAATATTTTTATCAAACTTCATATGCTGATACATACTGATGTAACCTTTTCAACTGCATCAACAATTTTTGACCTTGACCTTTCCTTTGACCTTGACCTCACTTTTCTTAAATTAGTGTCAAACTTTATATGCTGATACATACTGATGTAAGCTATTCAACTGCATCAATATTTTTTAACCTTGACCTTTCCTTTGACCTTGACCTCACTTTTCTCAATTTGTGTTAAAATATTGCATTACTAATATACCCTCTGCGGGGCATTCATGTCCTATGGACATATTTCTAGTTAATTCTAGTTTAGGGTCAATGTAGAGGAAATAAATGTCAGGCACATATATAGGATTGATTTTGAAAATGGGGGCATTAGAAGGGGAAAAAATGACAACTTACCTGAAAACAAACTTTTGACTAGCTCCCCCCCCCCCCCCCCCCCCCAAAAAGGAAAAGAATTCTCCCAACTCAAAATTTTATTTCGTGGGATATAAAGATCCATAAACGAGGGGAGTGGGGCTTTCATTGAAATTTTTTATACTTAAAATTTAAAATAAAACTTTACATTCTCAAAAGGTGGGGAGAGAGCGGCAGTCCTCCTGCAACCCACCACTCCCACCCCTCACCCAAGAATCTATGTGCCTTTAATGTTATGTTCATATGAGTGGAAGTCAGGTGCAAGTGAAATAACTTTCCAAAACTATTTGCATCAATTTGGAATTTCCCTATCTATTTTTGGTCAAATGTAGAATAAATAATTCCTTATATTGACCTGAAAGGTCACGTGCAGGTCAATATAACGTAGTATTTTTCCAACATTGTTGGATCTCAGCCAATCAGAGAGATGGGAATTATTCAATCATATAATAAATAAATATATATATATATTACCGTATATACTAGCCTATAAGTTGGTTCGCATATAAGTCGGTTGTATTTTTTAAGCTTTTATTAGAGGGATTGACCATGTTGACCGTCTAAAATATCAGTCTTTTTATAACTCGCCTATAAGTCGGACAAAGAGTTTTGGTCCAAATTACAACTCCCAAAAAACCGACTTATAGGCGAGTATATACAGTATATATACACTGTACTGTAGAAAGCCTGTCCACTGCTACAATTCATTCACCATTTTTTAATAAATATGTTGTCAACTTACATGACTTAGTGTCTTCAACTTATCCCTCTTATCAGTTAAACTTACATAATTAACATGATTAGCCATGTTATCTGACACATTTGCTTTCAACAGATTTTATCATAATCTAAAAATATCTCATGATTTTATTGCAATTATAAATTCATAAAATTTATATGTCCTTATTTGTCGCACATAGTCTCTTAATTAGGGGTGTTTGTTATACATGGACCAGTATATGGAGATAACTTTCAACTGAAGTTGGTTACCAGTTAAAGGCAATCTTAATTATCTTTACTTTCTTGGTTGTCAATTTAAAAATCAGAAAAGAATTCAAGTCATCTTAATTTAAGTACGACTTCACTGTACTTTACAAAATGTAAACTTTTTTTTTTGAGATATAGAATTTTGGATTACCATGATTACTGATTCTATAAACATGATAAATTATATTTATATAAACAAACCTTATCATAATGATTGAAGAACACATTTATTCTTATTAATAACAATTTTACAGTGGAAACTTCAAGGAATTTTTTTTTTAATATTCTATAGAACACATAGAACAAAAGTAAAAAAAATTAAGTGATATGCATCAATATATATCATAAACATGATAAAACACAAGTCAAAATATTGTGACAGTCATGATTAAATTTTTTTGCATTTTGATACTCATCCCTACTTTTAATTAAATGAATATTTACTCTACACTTTGTGTAAGTTTTGAATGGGAAAGCATTTATGAGATTAGACTCAAAGCAAAGCTAGTGGGCTAACAACAAAACAAGAGGCCCATGGGCAACAACACTCACCTATCAGTCACTTTGGCCCTGCTGTTCTGCCACAGATTTTTCCCCCAATATACATGTATTCCTAATGGCTATGTAAAATTTTGATCGTCTTTTGTGGCCCAACCCTATATATAGGGGCCATCATTTAATAAAAAATGAATCTACGCTACCAGAGGATGCTTCTTACATTATTATGTTTCATCGTGGCTTTAATGTTCTTGAGAAGAATTAAGCATTTTAAAGATTTATCCAATGTAATCCCTATTGTGGCCCCACCCTACCCCCAGGGGCCATGATCTGAACAATTTAAAACCTACACTACCTAAGAAAGCTTTCACCTATTTTCATCTTTTCTAGTCCAGTATTTCTTGAGAAGAAGATATTTAAAATTTTTCCTATATATTTCAATGTAAAGTTTTGATTCCCTGTTGTGGCCCTATCCTACCCCCAGGGGACATGTTTTGAACAATTTACAATCTACACTACCTCGATCAGGAAGCTTTCAACTAAATTTCATCTTTACTAGTCCAGTAGTCTTGAGAAGAAGAATTTTAAAGATGTTTTTCCTATAATATTTTCAATGTTAAACATCCATTCCCTATTGTGGCCCCACCCTACTCCCGGGGACCATGATCTGAACAATTTATAATCTAATCTTCCTTAAGAAGCATTTATATGAGTATCAGCGTTTCTGCCACAGTGGTTCTTGAGAAGAAGATATCTGAAGATTTTCCCTATATATTTCATTGTAAAATTTTCATCCCCTAATTTGTGGCCCCATCATGCCCTGTGGGGGCAAGATTTGAATAATTTACAATCTACACTACCTCAGGAAGCTCACTGGCTCATTGCTTCTTGAAAGAATATGTTTCAATGGCCCCACCCTATTTTTGCATTTCTTGATTATCTCCCCTTGGAAGGAAACTTGGCCCTTCATTTTAAAATTTAGAATCCCCTTCACCCAGGAATGCTTTGTACCAACTTTGCTTAATATTGGCCCAGTGCTTCTTGAGAAGAAGTTGAAAACATGTGAAAAGTTTACAGATGGACGGACAGACACTGGACAATATGTGATCTAACTTGAACTTTCAGCTCAGGCAGTCTATGCAAAAGTCACTGGACCGTCGGTTTTTACCAGTAAAATTTGGTTCGGGTCGGTAAAAAAATTCAGGATACAGGACCAAATGTCCAATGAAAAAATAAGGCCTAAAAATCTTAATTTACATGTTCATATGGTCTTATTTTCCACACATATCCTTTATTCGATCCATTTAGCAGTAATGCATGATTGATTTTAATCTATATCAACCCTGTCATGATCGGTTATTTCTAATTCGAATTTCCTCTGTCATGGAATATAGATCTATAGATAGGTCATACGTAGATTCTGTTGGGAGAAATTATTTTCATTACTAAACAAGGTTAACTATTATGAGTTACTTCAGGAAATAAATAAATATATTTTAAAGTGCATTTCAAGTTTTAGAAAAAAATCTTTGACACTGTATATTTCCTTTAAATGTGTCAAATAACCAGAAAAAGAGAAAATTGTATGCATTTGTCATATGTACTACCTTTTGAAAAGGAAACATTAATAAGTTTTTCCTTTCAATAAAATCATTTTTTTTAATAATCTCAACTCTGGATCTATTTAATTTAACAGTAAGAACCCCCCCCCCCTTTTCAATCTCTGTATCATAATGATGTATGAATTTAAAGAAAAAGGTCGGTCTGGTAAGTAAATGCTTGGTCTGGTAAAATATATATTTTTACCAGACCGTATGTCCTGTAAAAATTTTAGACTTTCGCATAGACTGCTCAGGTGAGCTAAAACTGGAAAAAGGGTGGGAAGGGGGGTGTTAATTCATACATGCACCTTGTCCATTAGCTTTCACGAAAATTAAAAATATATGTACATGTATTTTTAAAAAAATCAATGTGAGAAGCTACATCAGGGTTTGAAATAATAACAGTCGCCCACTCGCAATTTGCGACTAATGTTCCATATGGGCGACTTAAAATTACGTTCAAGTTGCCCACATGGCGATTAGAAAATTTACGATAATAAATATTTGTTTTTCAATTTTGTCCGAATGTTTTGTTTTTTTCTCTTGAAAAATTTCATAATCAGTAAAGTGCTTTATCAGTCAGGGGTGAGACTGAAATCCGTCATATTTAAAAATGATTAATAATTGTCATTTTTTCTAACTACATAATGTACGTGTTTTTATTATTTTTGTAAATATGACTTGTTTTCATCATATTTCCATTCCCAAGTGAATTTTTCCAACCCACTTACTACAGTAATAAGATATAGTACCCTATCCTGCCATAGACCCATGTGTAGAGAAACATCTTGGCAAACAACTGAAACCAAAATAAATTACTGCGCCCCGTAAAACTAAGGAGATAATTAAGTGCGCCCAGACCTAACAATTTGATAAAAAATGATGAAATACAGTCATATTTATTTTTAAAAGTAACTCTATATTTTAAAATAAACTCCAAATAGTTATGACTGTTTTTCATCATTATTCTACAAAATGATGAATTTTAGTCATTATTAAAACTCAAGTTTATGACTAGAAATCATCATTTTTAAAAATGATGATTTTCAGTCTCACCCCTGACTGTTTATGATTACCCGTAAGAAGTACTTATACATAAAGCGTCTAAGTGATTGTGTCAGGCACAATGTGACATCGACGGGTCAATAAGCCCAAGAAACCAAAAAGTTCTGTTGTTATTTGTGAATGAAAACGTGCCATGTGCTCTATATATGATATTGAATGATCATATCAATCTTCATAAACAGAAGAGTTCCACTTCAAATTTAGATAAGTCGTGCATAATGTTACAACGGATAGAAAAGAAACACAAAACACATGATAAAAAAGAAAAGAAAAATGGGGTTATTGTTTTTTATATTCAATAGAAGGTGTGATAATCTGTGGGTGAATAAATTTTGATGTGGGCCCCAGAATTGAGGTTCAGTAGCCCACATTGCTATCAAAGATTACAAGTTAGTTTAAAACCCTGTACATGTAAAAATTAGTTAAAATTAAATGGTAGTAATTAAAATTGCTAGGTCATTAACAATCAAGATAATTGATATAAATGTTTAATTCACTTACCAACAATGAGATCCAAGTTCAAGGAGCCATATTTCCAATGGTTGATTCTTTGTCATCAAAACTCCTAAAATCCGTCTTAGTCTTAACTCGCACATCTTCCTTAAATTTTTGAGAATCATGATTTTTGTTAATTTTGTCAGTTCAACAGTATTTCCTGACTTAATGGAAGTCTGAAAAAAGTCCTGAGGATTACACTCTACTATTCTTTTTTTTCACACTCCCATGGAATTTATTCTGATTTGTCATATTTGGTTTCTCACAATCCTTAAATCTTTCTATTGTGGCTATACATGCTTCCTTTAAACTTGGTTGATATCATGTGTTCTATGATCCACCACAAGCTGTAGAACAGACGTCCTTCTTCTTACAGGGTTTGTTGATAAGAAATGTTCATAACTAAAAAGATAAAGTGATTCCCATCTATTAGAATGTTGCAGACCTTTAATGAAATATCAAGATTACAAACAGTATTTAAGCTCAAAGGTGCATTGAAACATTACTAATTGTGAGCATTGCAAACATAGATCTCTAAAACATCAGAGGTGGGATGAGTTGTCATGGAGGAATAAGCATCCCCTGTCAACTAGTTACACCTGCTGTGAGCTCCTTGTCATAATAGGGTGAAATGGATAAATCTGTAGACAATTCAGTATGAAAATAATGGCCTAACAATTTCTGTATGAAAAACATCAATCAGTAAACATTTGACTTATCTGTACAGTAGACTGTATTTGTTAACAAGGTCATTGTATCAAACACAGAATTTGCAAAATGTTCAACCTGTATCATCAACTTATTTGCCAATAGCTTGCCTCATTTTAGTAATTGTTTGTACTAGGTACACATGCTCTTGTCCTTTGAATCAAATGGGAGTCATAAACTCCATATGAAGGTGATAATGCTACATAAGTAAGGGAAGTTAATAATAGAAAAATTAAAGATGTGTTTATCATAAAATTTAGTTGTTACTTTGCCATTAATGTCTTTGTCTAGTAAAATATTCAAATATGAAACAGATGTATATGCCTCTGTGGTGTCTTTAATTTTGAGTTCAAAGAGATAATTACATGTGAATGAAAAAAAAAATTAAATATAATGAATAGTGATCAATCTCAAAAAATGTATAAACATTACAAATCTGTGAAGTGCCTTGCAAAAACAAGGACCCCCTGGAAATCCCAGAGGTGGGATCAGGTGTCTAGGAGGAGTAAGCATCCTCTGTTGACCGGTCACACCTGAATAAGTTAATGTAGGAATAAAAATGAATAATTACTGTCCATTGATAAAGCATCATCAATATGTCATTATACATGATATATCTAATCATGTACCGTTAGTATATATAGGACAGGAAATACAAAATATAGTTATTTATAAAACAGTGTACAGTGCTACTGTATATTGTGGTATATTGCCAGCTTTTGTCCAAGGCAGATTTTGGCATTATAGCGAGGGTGGCAATATAACGAATTCTGCCATAAATTACAATTCAGTGGGTAATCAAAGCAAAATAAATAGTTTATGTAATTCATTTCAGTTACAGTCTGTTAATGTCATGCTTGTGCACATACGTATAAGGGAAGCTCTCGTTTCTTTTTGAAAAAGAAGTCATTATTTTTTTAGTTTACAATATTTTTACTGAAAAGAAACAAAATGTCAGAATATTGAACACCTGTCAATTCCCTGCTCTTTCGCCATGCTCTAAGAATATAATAACCTGATAACAAAGATGTCAGTAGCCGTTATAGCCTCTCGGTATTAAAAAAGTTTTGAGAATTATTATTAATCTCATCTGAATCGAAAGTAGATTTTTTTCACAGTCTCAAGAATTTCTGAATCAGTTAAAAAGTTTGGTTGGTAAAGTGTCATGACGAATGGCAAGTCACGTGTCAGAATACGTCAACCTGTTGTAATAAACATGCATTCTTATGTTTGCTGGTACCTGTGTACTTCTCTTCCGATTCTGTTTTGATATTTATCAATCATCCCAATCTGTGCCCAACAATTTATGAAAAATTCAGGGGTAACAGAATCCTTAATATTTTCACGTGCGGAATTATAGTAGTTTAAAAATAGAGGTGGGATTTCCTTTTGATCGATAGAATGGCTTCTTAATCTAAGGGGACACAAATGAATATTTGCATTTATTATGGTTTGGGGCATTATCCATGATAAGCAATAATCGGCGATTTACAATCAAATAGATCGAATATTGATCAATCAATTTTTTTTTCTCGTAATCCAAATTTATACGCTTTCTCTTGCCTGACGTTTCCATTACTGTGATGAAATAATTCTTCTTTCTTATAAAAACACGCCAAAGACAATGCTAATTTTGAGTTTTATTCACCAATTATTTTTAATTTAGCTGAATTCCTTGTCCAGCCCGTTACGCTTCACCGCAACCACTGTCAAAGCACGGGTGTGTTGTCCAAATTACCGACCCGCTCTAGGTAATTGGCATTGTTCTCGAGGGTTTTCCTTATATAATTTGACCTTTTGTTTCCTAAAACCAGTGGCGGATGGCAATAAGCAGGGGTGGCAATATAACGGGTGTATTAACAAAAGGGAGAAATCTATTCTTCGAGAATTCTTGGCAATAAGCGAGGGTGGCAATATAACGGAGGGCAATATACCAAGGTAGCACTGTATTTTCAACTTCAGCTAGGTCATCATATTAAAAAAAAATCATATATTTCCAAACATTGAGGAGTTTCATTGTATTTAATCTTGTAAATAATGTATCTGACCAGCAACATATGGCATGTGGCTTAATTGTGCTATTACGCATGCATCAAAATTTATTTCTAATTATAGCTTTCCTTAGTGTGCACACGGCCTTAATGCAAAGAAATTTGATGCGCAGTAAATTAATTTGAATTAACTTATTTGCATTAAATTGTCCATGTGAATGTGGTTCAAATTTAATCTGTATTAACTTACGTTTAATTCGAATTAAACCCTCCTTGTGAAGACGACATTAAATGTACATATCTCATACTGTACACCCTCATCAAAGCTTCACAACCAGATAATACATATTCTTGTCAGCTGTCAAGATCACATTCGCATGATTAAAATGAAAGTGAATGTGAAGTTGAATACCGATCCCGATTAGAATGAAGACAATTAAAGGACTGTTAAGGACCCTCTATACACTAAATCAAAAATGTTTTTAGTCCAAGATAAATAAATTGAACACTTTATTTGCATGTGTTATCTCACTCAAGTAAACAATGTGTAGAGATTTCTGTTCATCAATACTTTAATGTCTTTGAATATTTTTCTTAGGGTGTAAACATGCCATGTACCCTATGTTGAACATGTTGAAATTCAAGAAAATGAAGTAGATCTGATAAGCTCATTATTTATACCTTTATACAATATGATTTTTTTATTCAATTGTTAAGAATGCTTGTATTAACTAAAATTCAGTAACAGACTGCTAGGATTTCAATTTATCAAATTTGATTTAGACCCCAGGGCGAATTAGTCTCTATCTCCATAAAAATACCATAAAATCAGAGCTCTTTGGTGTGCAGTATATACTAGAGTGTAATTGATTTGTATGAGAAAACTGAAATTAAAATAATCATGGAGGGTAAAAAAATTGGGGGGGGGGGGGTTACAATCTTTCTGATTTCTTCTAATTCCATCAAAAAATATATACAGAGAGCTTAATTTATGCAATCTAAGTAATTATAATACACAGATGATAACATTTCTTGCTCATTTGAAATTACATATACATTTGTAATATTCTTAGCACACCGACTTGTTCACTATCAACAAAATGTTTTCCTTTTAAATTAAATTTTAATAATCTGGTTAAGTGGTACATTCTAACAGATACTCTTTATCAACAAACTTCTCTTAACATAATTGATCACTCAGGTTTACAGCGCCTGCCAGTCAATCGATATCAAACATTAATTAATAGAGTCCGGCCTCTAAAAGATTATGAGGCCCCTTATATTTTTTGTTGTATTGTCAAAATGTCTTTTATTGTCTTATTTAGTATTTTTAATACACTTACAAACAACTTGTTCCTTAGACACTAAATAATGATTAAATAACTTGAGTTTGGTCTGAATTTACTGTGCTTTTCCAGTCACTGCACTTAAAAATACTATTTTTGCAGCATCTACTGTAAGTTTTACTCGCATTAAGGTGTTGATTATATACATGTACTGTAGAAGCACAAATTTTCGTGGGCATAAAATTTTGTTATTTCTTATGTTATCTGAGAAGGTTTTGTAGGCATTAAATTTCATTGTTATGAATGTAACCCTACTCATTATATGGAAATGTAATATTTCATGTGGGATTAACAACGAACAAATGACAAAATAAAGGAATATTTCTGATTTAAAAGCATATATTGTGTGTATATATATACACTGTATAGCCCTGGCCTTGGGGAACTGGAATCTTGCTCCCTCCCTCAATGATATACTTTAACTGTATAATAACATAATTGTATTCTCTGCAGTTGGAAAATCTTTTCATTAATTTTTCTTTTTAAATCCCTCAATAAAAAAAAAATCTCTTCATTTTGAATTTCAGTGGTTGCATTATACCCCAATAAATACATGTATAGTGTGTACCCCTCCTTCTTTGTTTTTTGTTTTTTTTTTCTGAAAATAGAAGTGTGCACACCATAAAAGAGAATTTATAGTAGTTCGTATTTGTCTAATATATTAACACATTACATATGGAATACCCCGATGACAACAATGGCCAATGGTGTAGTATTAATTATCTGTCCTGTTTATTATGGAAAATAGCTAAATAATGAAAATTA
The DNA here is from genome assembly GCF_033153115.1 of Saccostrea echinata. NCBI lineage: Eukaryota > Metazoa > Mollusca > Bivalvia > Ostreida > Ostreidae > Saccostrea > Saccostrea echinata. Next base: position 2,156,858 of record NW_026889803.1, read on the forward strand.
TCAGTATGACTGTCAGTTGCAAACATCTTTTTTTTCCCATTTAAATAATTTTATTTTACTTTTTATCTGGACTACATGTATCATTGGTGAAGTTCTTTGTCTTTTAAACTGAACCTTTAATTTTTTTTTTTTTATACTGGCACAATTAGCTGATAACATACAGACTTAATTTTAAATTTATTGATCCTCCCAAATATTTTCCGGTCTTGGGCCAACAGACTGTCATTAAGGTAAATAAATATGTAAAACACTGATTCATGTTTGTAGTATATTGAAATAATGCAGGAAAACATGTACAGATCATGTTGATACACAAACACATCATCATGAACTCCGATCATCAGAACTTCAGGTAGTTTTGTTTTTTTTCTGACATGTAGGTTTTCACTATTAAATGAATATTATATAATTGCATTCATACCATAAACTTCTCTCTGCTGTGTTCTGAGAATCCATGAACATTGGTAATTTCTGATCCGAAACCAATGAATCTACCTGAAATGTATTATAATATTATGCAGTTTTAAAACATAAATTCCATGATAAATAAATAGGAAAATATATTCTTTAATTACTGTAACTTAGTAGAAGTCGCATCATTTTCATGAATCATCACAGCTATATATACATAATTTCTCTCAAAACTGTCCCAATGCAATAATGAGTGCATAACAATAGAATGACAAGTATCAATCTTTAAATTCACATACTTTGAAAACTTTGTACATTAAAATTAGGGCATGGCACTGTCTAAATGCACAGCATGTCTTTGACATTAATATCAACTTATATAGCTGTACTATACCCTCAAGTTGCCAGGGCTAGAAGACCACGTTGAAGCAGGGACCTATACATGCTTAACAGTTATATCTATGTCCCTGGGAGAAGTAAACAGCTACCCCCCCCCTTTCATCGTTTAAATTATTTCTAATATTTACGCCTCAGTTGTACATGTGTTTTTTTAGTTGACAGCTTAATATGTAGACAATATTAACAATGCTTTTAGCAGCCCACGTACCTATATATAACCCAGGCAGACTGAACGTTTCCCCGGCCCATAACACATGTTGTGACCGACTCTACTTTCGTTTTTAATATGAAACCTTCGAACTTGACATGACACATAAACAAGACGCGAAACGCAAGAAAACATTTAAAATTTCTAACAATATATTTTGCTACACATTTCAAAAGATCAACGTTGATTCAATAAAAATCGAAATATTAGATGCACGTACATGCAGAAATAGTTTCTCTCCGCGAGTACAACATATGCCAATATGGAATGTGTTTACCTTCCCAGAGACATAGATATAGAGAAGATTTCTTTATGTTTTCACTAACATTAATAATAATAACTTTTAGTTTAATGGTTTTAACCATTTATACTGCAATCAATTGAATCATGCAACGATGCATATTGTAAGAATACAGCATATACATGTATACATATCGTAGGAAAATTATTGAGTAAACAATAATGCCGTAATGTCATAATGGACACATATCTTTACTCATTTATTCATAGGCCATATTTAATACATGTACATAAAATTTATTTATTTACAGATTTTGTACTTACCTTTTACAAAGTTTACTTCGTCCTCATGTACATTCATGACTAAGTGTGAAACGGGTACTGTATTATGATGTCATTTACGACGTCATTTGATGTAGCGAGCATGCGCACTCGCAATGTGTGTAAGTCTCGCCGAGAAGAAAAAATGATGGATCGGTGGTCATCTTATACACACTCATTACACAGATCTCATGCATCCGGTCAAATTAACACTTCATTTTTTTGAAATGGGATGCATCCTAGGACATTTTCTAGTTGATTTATGACAAAATCCAACTGAACACCACCATTTCGTGTTCATTTGGATTTTTCCGTGTTCATTTAAACGTGTGCCGTCTAAAGCACGTGTCCAATTGACAGGGTTTACAAACACACTGTGTGTGTGGGGGGGGGGGGGGGGCTTGTCAGATAATTTTTGAAAGTTGCCCACAGGCACTTGTTTCGATAATAAATTTTTTACACATAGCATAATAATAACACTATGGGTGAAACAATTTATTACAGAAACAAGTGCCTGTGAAGTTGCCCCCCACTTTTGGTCAGTTTATATGTTTTTTGGAGGGGATGTCAGATTTTTGGGGGAAGTCCCCCCATTTTGAAACCGTTGCTAGGGGCATGAAATATATATAGAGAGAGAGAGATTAATTTTAAAAGGTATAGTGAAAGGAAGTCATCTGTCACTTTTCTTCTTGATACCTTCACATTCCATTCTCTTGACAAAATACATCCTTTCCGACGGAAAATGAATAACTAGTGGAACGAGTTGATGATAGAAAGGCCTATAGTCACGTGGATGTCATGTGATCGCCCTGTGAACAATCAAAATGGACGCCCATGATAGAAAATGGGACTAAAATCTGTAATCGGGATTTCCCCCTTAAATATATATCTGAATTTCTAAATTAACTCAAAAAATGGAAAGACGTCCACTGCTTGGTGCCAGTGATGACGACAACTGTTCTGATGACCACGAGGATAGCGTTGAGAAGAATTTAACATTGTCTGAAAAAGAAATTGATGCAATTGTCACTGCAACAACAAAACAGGTTTAGCACTTAACAAAGTTAGTCTGAACTTATCAAAAATACGCCATATATGACTTTAAACTTTTGAGAAATTAGAGCAGAACAATTTTTCTTTCCCATGGTATGGGTATTTTACCACCAGAAGAGGATTAAGCCACCATTTGGTGGGCTGTGTCGAACCTGGAAATTCCTCCCCGACTCTAACCCATGGCCATGCTTTTATATGTTGACATGTCAAAATATGAAAGCAGGGGTTATAGTCAGAGGAATTTAGGAATAATGTTACCTGTAACTTCAACAAGATTCTTTTCTTGTCTAGACTTAGTATGACCTCATTATGTTCTTGTAATTGGACTAGAGTTAATTCAGAAATGCAGAGAGGGTCTTATACACCCCTTAAATGTTGAGTTGTATGGAATTTTAATGGTAAAGAAGCATTAAAATGATTCTGTACCTATAAAAAATTAGCTTATTTCTTTCAATACACAGTATATGTACCAATGTACCAGTTTGTAAGTAAACTTTTTTCCAGAATTTTACAAAGAGTCTTGCCTTATCCATAGCAGCATGTGTGTGTGGATCTTCTTTTATGTTGGGCTACAACACAGGAGTAGTCAATACCCCAGCAGCTGTAAGTTAACAATTTGTAGTATTGTAGTGCATTATTGCTAATAACTATGGCTGTTGAAAGACTGTAGAGGTGGTTTTAGATTACTCTTCCATTGATATTATGATTTACTAACAGTTTCAAATTAGAAATCTTTTACCATTCTTTTGATTTAGATGTCAAAGTAGAACTGTATATCTCTTCCATTTGATGTAGGTATTAAAAGATTTCTACAATGCAAGTTACCACAAGAGGTATGGAAATGATAATATAACAAGTACAACTGAATTCAACTTGACCTCCACTGGGTACCTCTCTCCCACAGAACTCTCAATCCTTTGGGCAACTACTGTGTCTATATTTGCATTTGGAGGGATGATTGGGGGGCTCAGTGCGGGATATTGGTGTAATAAGTATGGAAGGTATAATTTTTTTTTTTAATCCAATTAATGAAAATATTTTGGTGCTTTAAAGTTTAATAAGTATCTTTGCAGCTTTGCAAAAATCTACTTACCAGTAAAAATGTAAGAACTTCTTATATTAATATTTCAGGAAAGGGGCACTGTTGAGAAACAATCTTCTTCACTTGGTGGCTGCAGGGCTGATGTTCTCATTTCGTTATGTTTACTCCTTTGAAATGATGATAGCTGGTCGTTTATTGGTTGGCATATGTGCAGGTATTAGATTGTTTGTGTCTTGACAAAATTAAATCAAATCAAGATTGATTTGAGTAGAATAAGATTTTTTACTTTTTTTCATGTTGTTTGTATGAGCTTTTAGAATTGAGTTTAAGAAATCCACTTTAATAATGTGTAAATGTTTTGTTTTTTTTTTCCAAAAGTTCTATTAGAAGAATAACTTAAATACCTACAACCTATGATGATTTATTTCAATATTCTTTCATATTTAGTTGTTACAACTTCATTGATGATCATTGCAATAACATTTAAAACAAATTTTAAAACTTTATGAAAAATATTTTCAGGGATAAATTCTGGAGCAGCCCCTTTATACCTTTCAGAGATAGCCCCCACTTCTCTGAGGGGGTTTGCTGGGGTCTTCAATCAGCTGGCTATAACCTCAGGGGTACTGGTTGCTCAGATTCTGGGGCTGGATGTTGTCCTGGGGACCAAAGATCTATTTCATTATGTCTTAGGTAATTATTAGAAGTTGCTCTAGTGCAATTTACATGCACTGTTAAACTTTGATATTGGACGAATCTATAAAGATGACTAGAAGATGTATGTTTGAAGCATTATTTCGAAGTAGGTTAATTGGGTAGATTATTTAAGATAATTTATACAGCAATGTATCAATCTTACCAAAGGTGCCACAGTCATTCCAGTAGCCGTAATGTTGTGCTTGTTACCATGGTGCCCAGAATCTCCTCGCTTCCTGATGCTTGTGATGAAAGATGAAGATGAAGCTGAAAAAGGTTTACATAGTGTAAAATGAATAGTTAATATTGTGATTTATTAAGTTAGCCATTTCATCACTGAAATAAGAGACTACTTCAGAACTATGTATATACGTGCATTAACAATTCTGATGCTTTTTTTTGTTATGCTCTCACCTGACTGAAAGCAAGTTTGTGGTTATATAGACAATATAAATCTTTATTGTAACTACAGCTCTGATCTGGCTGAGAGCCACAGATGATGTTGGGGAGGAGTTAGAAGAGATGAGAAGTGAAGGAGAGAAACAAAAAAGAATGCCAAAGGTTAGAATGCAATAACTAATCATAGAAATTCCATTAATTTTATAATGTAGTAGATGTATTAGTGGATGACATTGAGTCCATTAATGATATATTTGTATCACTTTTATCATTAGTGGCTAAATTTTTACTTGCATTGTGTTAGACTTAACTATCAGATGATATTGTTATCCAATAATGATGTAATTCATGTCATTAGCAAAATCTTATAGCAGACACTGTATTTTTTAGTGGATAACATGGTGCTGGATAATAATTGATGAATGCATATAATCCACTAATGATAAATTATAGTATTAGTGGGTTTTTTTTAAATATTTGGTTAATAGCGGTTACTACAAATGTGGTAGTGTGTTATTAATGGCTTCCTACTAGCTTGGGTTGGTGGGTTAACCCTTTAGCTCAATCAGTAGAGCACTGAACTGGCATGCCAAAGGTCTGGGGTTCAATCCCAAGCAGAGGCACATACATGACTCTGTTACATTTGGCCAACGTTGGGACCCGGTTTTCTCTGGCAGATGAAAATGGTTGTCCCAAGAACTTCTCCCCACAGGTAGGGGCACTCCTTAATAGATGAGGACACCTCTTTCTCTGGAAGGTGACAATGTGATAGTGTGTTATTATGGCTTCCTACTAGTTTGGGTTGGTGGGTTATCCCTTTAGTTCAACCAGCAGAGCACTGGACTGGCATGCAATGGTCCAGGGTTCAATCCCAAGCACAGGCACATACATGCACATGTCTCTGTTACAATACCCCTACCCCTTTTCCCCCTTGTTAATTGGGATACACTCACATCAAGTCCGTGTTAAGGTCATCTGTTATGTGAAAATGTTGCTGCAATGTTTTATCTTAATTATTGTAATTTAGTTTGTGAACCAAGCAAATTTAGATTCTACAGTAAAATGAATATGGATATAGCAAATTTACAGATAAAGCAAAGTTTTGGGAAATCCCAAAATTCTTCACAATTCTTTGTAAAATGTTATGGTTAGAATGAACACAGATATGAAAAATTTACAGATATATGTCCCACAGAGGTTAAAATTAATGAAATTTACATCTTTTATAACAAATTTTTGAGATCTCAAAATTCAAAATATTGAACTGACATTATTTTTTGTAAGTATTTATATTTGAAATTCAATTCATCTGAAAATTTTCATGCTCCAAGGTAAGTTTTGTATTTAATACTTCCTGAACATATTTGATAGTCATACTTGAAGGAAAACATGTATATTGTGAATTCGCTATATATATTTTAATGAATCAGAGATATAATGAAGTATAATCACACGTCCCCAGGATGTCGCTATAATCAAGTTTTACTGTAATTTATTAATTTTTTTTTTTTTGTATTATGATTTTCAGTTTACATTTATGGATTTATTCCGTGACAAATTTCTCAGGGATCCACTGACAATCAGTGTAGTTTTACAGCTCACTCAACAGTTCAGTGGCATTAATGCTGTAAGTTTTCATTAATACTGTAAGTTTTCATTGATGCTTTAAGTTTCTGTTGTGAAATATGCATACATATAAACAGTAATTAAGTATTGTTTAAGATATTTTCCAAAGGTATCCATTTATGTTCACAATTGTAAACATGAATGGAAGAAAAGTGATCAAGCATAATTATAATTATAGATAGTTTTCATATGACGTATTTTCTCTCCGAGTTATTTCCCTTGGCCGCCATCTTGGTGGTCAACCTAGTAATTTTTCCTCTTTGTCTTACCAAGTCTAAGAGGGTGTAGCAGAAATATTTGGGGAAAGATCTTTATAGAATAAAAATGATGAAATAAAGGAGGCTTTCACAAATGTATATTTTTCAGAAAAACAATGCTTCCTACCCCACAATGGCCGTATAAAAAGTTAAAGTTGGTTGAATAATGAAGGAATATGAGCATGTTGACCTCCAATATGGCGGCCAACGGGAAATAACTCTTGCTAATTTGGGCCTACTGAAAACTATCTATTGAAAATTTATGGGTCATTTTTCTTCCATTTTTATTTTATTTAATTATGAGGGGCATGTTCTTAGCTATGCTGCTTTTTGCCAATATTTCAATTAGTTCCTACCTTGGATGTCCCAAACACTATTGAAATCTGTTTTATATTATGAAAATGACACATTTGATTTGTTTCTGAAACATCCTTTTGTTTTTCTTAGGTGATATATTACTCCACAGAAATTTTTCAAACAGCTGGGCTAAGCATACATGAAGCAGAATATGCTACCTTAGCAACAGGAGGGGTCAATGTGGCCATGACCTTTGTCTCTGCTTTCATTATGGATAAGGCTGGAAGACGTAGACTTCTATTAATAGGTGTTGGGGGATTATTTATATTCAGTTCCATTTTGGCACTTTCACTTATACTTATCAAAGTAAGTTTTTACTTACCTATACATTTATAACTTATCTTGTAAGAATATAGTAATTTACTATTAAATGCATGAATGTTTATATTTTCAAAGTGTGTATACTAGATACTGGTATTAAACATAGTTTTTAATAATTGTTTACATGAATATGTGTATTTATACAATGTGCATACTCTTTATATTTATGTAAACTTCTACTTGAAGGATGTAGGAATTTCTTGGATGTCCTATGTTGCCATAGTAGCTGTGATATGTTATATTGTCTCCTTTGCTTCTGGACCAGGTCAGTTGAAATGAAATCACCCTCTCTCTCTCTCTCTCTCTCTCTCTCTCTGTTGGAATGTTGGAAGTTTGACTACTGGTGGATCGGATAACTAAGATAAACAGAATTTTGTATGAAGATTATCCCCCTTAACACAAGCTGTTCATTTTGTGAATGAGTAAAAGATCAGATTATAGGTTGATGACCTTCAATTGTTTATAATGCAAGTATCCTGATACTAAATACTTAAGTAGACATCATTATACAGTATTTATGGAACGCCAGGACTGTCTTATATGAGGATTAAACATTATATGCAGTGTTCTCTTCATTATATGTGATACTATTTTAATTATATGAAGTAGATTTTACAGTATATCGTGTGCAACTTCCATTATATACAGTACTTCTTTCATTATATGATGTAGATATGTCATTTTATTATGTACATCTATCATTATATGAGGTGTTTTTATCATTATATGAAGTGCTTTTAACATTATATGCGGTAGATCTAACATTATATGCAGTGAACACACCAATATATTATGTACTTCTCACATTATATACAGTATATTCATCATTATATGTAGTATTTCTTTTATTATGATGATGCTGATCGTTAAATATTATGTCCGGTCCCGTTAGCATTCCGTGCGGTAGATTTTGCATTTCGTTATGATGTAGACACAGTATTATATGCGGTGCTTTCTTCTTTATGTGTATGATCTTTCGGAAGCTACCTTTCGGAACCCCCCTTGTTAGATCTAGAAAGTTCTACCTTTTTTCGTTCTTAGATATGAAAATTCTTAATGATTTTGGGTAATCTTTAATAATTGGTAATCAACCACACGTCAGCCAAAGCATCGCGGAATAATCACATACCACACAATATTTATCCCTATATTAAAGGAATTTCGAAGTCATATCAATACTTCAGTAGTTTACAAAGAGAGAGAGAGAGAGAGAGAGAGAGAGAGATGCACTTATTACAATGTATTACTGAAATAATTTTATTGTTCCATAGTATTAATTGTTAAACTATGGCGTATAAAAAAATTGCTGAAATTGTCTTTAGTTAAATACTATGTGAATGTTATGTAATGTATCAGGAAAAGATAAACGATTTTCAGAACAGAAAATGTTTTGAGTCGTGGGTTGTACTTCAAGATTTTACTTCTAAAAAAATATGTGGTAAAATTACCCAGTAATACAATATATATATATATATATATATATATATATATATATATATATATATATATATATATATATATATATATATATATATATATATATATATATATACATGTAAAGCACCCTCTACGAAATAAAATGAGAGATAAAAGGGTAATTTACATTGTGAAAAATTAGCACATCCCACCCCTAAAAAACAAACAAATAAGTAAACACATGTAGTGTTTTCTATAAGCCGTTGTTAAAGCCCTGCGTACTCGAAGGCGTAGGAATGCAGTTAGTTTTTTCAGGGGCGTCGGCAAAGGGGCGGCGATCGCCGCCCCGATAATTTTGAAAAAACACACACACACACACTCACACACACACACCCAACAAAAAAAAATGAAATGAAAAATGAAAGAAAAATAAATGAGAAAAACAAAATTACAACATTTGTAATGGCAATATCTGTGGTCAATGGAGCGGAGAAGTGTGAAAGCTATTGTTTACACAAACGCAAATTGGGATGTACGTGTACGTGTATAATTATATACCTGTACCTGGCGTTTGTAAACAATAAGCATTGTATCCATCGCTCTACGTGCAAGTTTGCTACAATTCTTCACCGCGTAATTCTTCACCAGGCCGACAGCTAGCAACGTTTTTGGAAATTCTATTTTTGGGGCGTGGGGACTCTCTAAATTGCCGGATTTTTTTTCTTTTCAATTCTTTTGGAATTTACCCGATTTCGACCTGACAGCAACAGAAAGTGTGTATGAAAGGAGGGGACAGCAGCGTCTAAGTTAGTGAATTTCTACATATCCAAACTTAAGCCAAAAAAAACCTATTCTCAGAAAAAGTGGAGAAATTGGTAAAAAAAAAAAAAAAATTAGAGCACCCCTTCCTGACACCTTCCCCTCGCGTGTAACAGGCCTGTTCATTGTCTAATGAATTGGTCTATCGATGTTTGGAAATCTTTGATGAATCGAAGTTGTAAGCTATTAAAATTAAAGCAATATACTAAAATACTGCGTAACAAATACTATTTAAAACAACTTCAGATGATTTTTTTTAATGTCATACACATTTCTGAATTTCAAAAATGTGTGGGGGGGGGGGATTATGAAGGATTAATCACCCTGTTCATTTTAAATTTAATAACTATGCATTCTTTCGCGAGTAACAATAAATATTATACAATAATAGAAAATTATATGTATTTTAATCTTTACCTAATAAACCTTTCAAAGTTCTTTCTATGCCGTTTCGGAAAAAAAAAAAACACTAGCGCCTGGCTAATTAAAAATATTTTGGTTTTTTTAATCTATAGTGCATATTACGAAAGCCTATTAGGATCAAACTACAGTAAAATATTTGAAAGGCGTTATAACGCGAAAAAAGGCGTAATAACACCTTTCCAAAAGGCGTTATAACGCGAAAAAAGGCGTTATTACGCCTTTCCAAAAGGCGTTATTACGCCTTTCCAAAAGGCGTTATTACGCCTTTCCAAAAGGCGTTATTACACCTTTCCAAAAGGCGTTATTACGCCTTTAAAAAAGGCGTTATTACGCCTTTCCAAAAGGCGTTATTACGCCTTTTAAAAAGGCGTTATTACGCCTTTCTTAAAGGCTTTATTACGCCTTTCCAAAAGGCGTTTTTACGCTTTTTCAAAAGGCGTTATTACGCTTTTTAAAGGGGTTATTACGCCTTTTTAAAAGGCATTAATACGCCTTTCAAAAAGGCGTTTTATGCCTGTTGAAGGGCCATTATTATGTCTTTGACAGGCCCGTGCTTTTAAAGGGGGGGGGGGGGGTCCCATAAAATTGACAAGCAAACAAAAAAACAAGAACCCCCCCCCCCCCCCCCCCCCCCCGAAAAAAATAAACTGCCTTTACTTGAGGGGAAACTTTTTCTAATTTTTCGTTAAAACTTTTTTTAAATGCACTGACTTGCCCGAGTTTAACCATACTGCAACAAAATGTTAAGGGACCAAGCAATCAATTAATGATTTTTTATATTTAAACTATAGCAAGACTATTCTCCCAAAAAGTGGGGTGGGGACCCCCCCCCCCCCACTCACATTCGTACTACCGGCCTGTTTGAAAAGGAGTTGTATCCTAAAATGGAAAGGCGTTATTTTAATATAGTAAATATATGAAAGATTGAACCAAAGCCATCTTTATTTATGCAATATTTAGATTATAGTTTTAATATTATAAATTATAGTATTTTCTATATTCCTGCACATCTCGCAGACAGTTGTTTGCATTTTGCATGCATATTAAGGACGTTCGATCCTGAGCTTTTGAGCAGATTTTGGTCTTGAGCTTTATTTCTAAAATTCTGCATTATTTTTAAGTTCTAACATTAAATCTGGATTCTACAATGCAAATTATACTATATCCAATGAAAAAACCGCAATTAAATTCCATTCAAATAGGATTAAGCCAGGAACTATATTTTGTGGCGGAAGGTTTTTTAGAAGAAAATGATCATTTTTTCCCTTTTGAAATATATACAGTACTGTTAAGTTTAGATTCCTATTTTTCCATGCTGGTTGCACACAGAGCTATTTTGTGCATTGAAATGTTTAATGCTGGTTCTAAAATATTAATTAAATCAGTTTTTTGTGATTTCTATCATCATATTGTGACAAATAAAGAAAATATATTCTGAAACTCCAGGAAAAAATTGAGCCAATTTTATCATAAAATTAACAGTTTTTTAGTAATATCTAAAAAATAACATCATAGACCTCCACTTCTGATTTTCTTTTCTGAATATATAAGATAACTCTGATCAATCTACTTAAATTCAGCAAAAGTTTAAGACTTAAGGTTAAGAAAGTTTAAAATATTTTTCTTGCTTGTTAAATTTTTAATGCCCGAAAAATGACATTTGTGAGTGCAGAAAGGTCAAATAATTGATTATGGGAAGCAATTTGAAATTATTTTTTTTTGGTCACAATTTTAATGTGTCTTTTTAAAGAGAGAATAATAGCATACTTTGGCCCATGATTTATTTGGATAAAAAATATTGGAGGGAAAACGTCGAAGATGTTATTTTTGATTAAGACACAAATTCAGTGCAAAAAGGTCATTTTAAATGTACTGTAGCGCCAAAAGAAGCATATTGACTCCCATTTTTTGTTTTGATTTTTAATTAAGCTATGTGTGTAGAAACTAAAAATATACATGTACTTGACAAAAAAAGTTTAAGACTTTAAATATCAGGATCCAACGTCGTTAAGAGAAGTCAACACTCTACTTTTGAAAATCCAGGATATAGGCAGAACCAGCTTTGGGCTTTGCTAGCCACGTATTAAAAATTCATGTCAAATTTGAAATATTTTTCTTTCCTCTAGGTAAAAAACAGGCAAAGTATTTGCATAGGTATAATGAGCAATTAGCCTTCAACAAAATCTCTGAAATCCATACACCTTGGTAGAAGCGTCTGGCATCAGAGAAGGACTAAGTTGGTTTAACACTGAAAATATTTTACACATTTAAAAATCTTTTTTCCTAGAAATCTAATTATAATCAGTCCCCAGGGTGGGCTAAGTAAGTCATGTATTGAAAAAAAGAGGCGTAATAACGCCTTTTTAAAAGGCGTAATAACGCTTTTTGGAAAGGCGTAATAACGCCTTTTAGAAAGGCGTAATAACGCCTTTTAGAAAGGCGTAATAACGCCTTTTTTCGCGTTATAACGCCTTTTAAAAAGGCGTTATAACGCCTTTTAAATTTTTTTTTTACCGTAGTTTGATCCTAATAGGCTTTCGTAGCATATAACTTAATTCACATAGAACATTTTTTTTTTGGTTGCATGTTTAATTGTTCTTTATTAATCAGAAAATAAGAATATCAAGATTTTGGCTGAAGTTTATTTTAGTTGGTTAGGACCCCCCCCTTTCGATCCCGTTCGCCTCCCCAATGTCAAATTCTTGCCGACGCCCCTGTTTTTTTAATTATCTTTTTTGACATTGATTGTCCTATATATGATATGAATCTTTTTGAAAGTCTTATTGTTCACAAAAAAGAAAAAAAATGCCTCAAATTTTTTTCCACTCCCAAAATATTTCTATCAACCCCCCCCCCCCCCCTCGTTACTTCATACCATGAAATAGAATGGATTTTATTTTACTCTATTACCCTATACTTCATATCTTTAAAAAAACATTCTAACCTGTTCACGGAGCATTAATTGTTATATACGCATGCTTTTATTGTACTGAATTCAACAGGAAAGGTCGGAGTTCTCAAGGTACCGAATTTTTAACAGAGAGTTCCGAAAGGTAGCTTCCGAAAGATCATACACATAAAGAAGAAAGCACCGCATATAATACTGTGTCTACATCATAACGAAATGCAAAATCTACCGCACGGAATGCTAACGGGACCGGACATAATATTTAACGATCAGCATCATCATAATAAAAGAAATACTACATATATTGATGAATATACTGTATATAATGTGAGAAGTACATAATATATTGGTGTGTTCACTGCATATAATGTTAGATCTACCGCATATAATGTTAAAAGCACTTCATATAATGATAAAAACACCTCATATAATGATAGATGTACATATTATAATGACATATCTACATCATATAATGAAAGAAGTACTGTATATAATGGAAGTTGCACACGATATACTGTAAAAACTACTTCATATAATTAAAATAATACCACATATAATGAAGAGAACACTGCATATAATGTTTAATCCTCATATAAGACAGTCCCGGCATTCCATAAGTATTAAATATAAATTGTATATAATGATCATACAAGACATCTATATATACATACAAACATTCATATAAATAGTGTAGATTATCCAAACCAGGATACAGAATGCCCATTGTATAAGATTATGAAGTATTCTGTCACCCTTAGCCAGAAAAATTACTCTGTTGCACAGAGTTATTTGACTTGTTTATATTTCGTATCAGAAACTTTAAAATAAGATTTATATTAAGTATTCATTCATACAAGATTATTTATCTGCATCTGTTGACAACATTGTGATGAAATTTCAATTTCAGCAGTAATCGCTAACAAAATAATTTTATTTGGAGATAAGAGTTAAATCATCCCTGCACTATATTTTAACTCATCATTAATCAATGATGTTGATGATTTTTATTCCCCTGTAATCAAAGATTTGGGGACATAAAGTTTTTTCTCTGTTTCGTCTGTCTGTCTGTTTGTCTGCCAAAACTTTAACCTTGCCCATAACTTTTGATTGGCTGGAGATGTATTCCTTGGGATAAGACCTTCCCTTGGTTACCAGCAGTTGTGACCTTTTGTCTTTGACCTTGGAGTATGACTTACTTTAGAAAAATTTTAACCTTGGGCATGACTTTTGAATGGTTGATGATAGAGCTTTCAAATTTCATCGTTTTCCTTGTGACAAGACCTTCCCTTGGGCATCATTTATTTAGACCCTTGACCTTGGAGTTTGACTTATTTTTGAAAAATTTTAACCTTGGCCATAACTTTTGAATGGTTGGTGCTAGGGCTTTCATATTATTGTGACAAGACTTTCCCTTTGGTACCAACAGTTTTGACCTTTTGTATTTGACCTTGGAGTGTACAACATACTTTTGAAAAACTTTAACCTTGGCCATGACTTTTGAATTGTTGGTGCTAGGGCTTTCATACTCAGCATTTGTTTTCCTCGCGACAAGACCTCCCCTTGGGAATCATTTATTTTTGACCATGACCTTGCATGGAGTTTGACTTACTTTTGAAAAACTTTAACCTTGGCCATAACTTTTGAATGGTTGGTGCTTGGGCTTTCATATTTCACAAGTGTATTCCTTGTAACAAGACCTTTCTCTGTTTTCCAATATTTTTATCTCTTGATTTTGGAGTTTGACCTGCATTTGAGAAATTTTAACCTTCGTCTTGATCTGCCGTACGGGGACATCAGTGTCACAAACACATCTTGTTTTTTTCTTTAAATAAATTTATAGTTATGAATATGTACAATCAGACCTATTTTGACAGGTTCTATTCCCTGGTTTATGGTGGCGGAGATTTTTTCTCAGGGTCCGCGATCAGCAGCAGTCTCTGTGTCCACCATGGTTAACTGGTTCTCCAACTTCACAGTTGGACTGGTATTTCCTATATTGAATGTTAGTATTTTCTGCTGTTATCTCCCATCTCCACTAAAATGAATATTATTTCATATGCTTAAATGTAATTGTTATTAATATATTAAGTATATAATTAGCTTAAAAATCTTGTAAATTATAAGGAAAAAGTTTAAGAGTGAAATAATTATACCCCGCTCCAAAGGAGGGGGGGTATACTGTTTTACCCTTGTGTGTCTGTCTGTCTGTCCGTCTGTCTGTCTAGCTGTCCATCTGTCTGTCCGTAACAAATTTTGGTCGCAGTTTTCTCAGCAATTACTCATCGCTGATGCTTGAAATTTTTGCACACTCTTTGTTTGGGCATGCCATATGGTGGGATTCATTTTTGTTAGAATCCAACCTCAACTTCCTGTTTATCCGTGTGTCTGTCCGTACCATACATAACAAATTTTAGTCGCAGTTTTCTCAGCAACTATTCATCGCAGATGCTTGAAATTTAAGCACACTCTTTGTTTAGGCATGCCATATGATGGGATTCATTTTTGTTAGAATCCAACCTCAACTTCCTGTTTATCCATGTGTCTGTCCGTACCATACATAACAAATTTTGGTCACAGTTTTCTCAGCAACTATTCATCGCAGATGCTTGAAATTTAAGCACACTCTTTGTTTAGGCATGCCATATGGTGGGATTTATTTTTGTGAGAATCCGACGTCAACTTCCTGTTTATCCGTTTGTCTGTCCGTACCATACATAACAAATTTTGGTCGCAGTATTCTCAGCAATTACTCATCGCTGATGCTTGAAATTTTAGCACACTCTTTGTTTAGGCATGCCATATGGTGGGATTCATTTTTGTGAGAATCCGACGTCAACTTCCTGTTTATTCATGCGTTTGTCCATACCATACATAACAAATTTTAATCGCAGTTTTCTCGGCAACTATTCATCGCAGATGCTTGAAATTTAAGCACACTCTTTGTTTAGGCATGCCATATGGTGGGATTCATTTTTGTGAGAATCCGACGTCAACTTCTTGTTTATCCATGCGTCTCTCCGTACCATACATTATAAATTTTGGTTGCAGATTTCTCCTTTTTGCAGATGCTTGAAAGTTTATTGCACTCATTGTTTATGCATGTCATATGGTGGGATTCATTTTTGTATGAATCTGATGTCAACTTCTTGTTTATCCCTGTGTCCATCCAAAAAAAAAATTGTGCATTCACATCAGAGCAGGGGTATTATTAGTGAGCATTGGCTCACAGACTTCTTGTTTAAGGTGTCGTTTAAATGTATAATTAGATTAAAAGTAATGGAGGCCAAATTTACTCCCACTTGCTTTTACTGTAATCTTACATTGCCTTTTGTTTGTTTTGTAGGAGTTGCTGATCCATCAATATTCCTTCCTCCCATTTGTGGTGCTACTGTTTGTTTTCTTAATCTTCATTTACAGAAGAGTTCCAGAAACAAAAGGAAAAACAATTGAAGAAATATCATTATTATTTATTAAGCCTGAAATGGTTGAATATGAGAAGATTATTCAAAAGGATTCTGGCCTTCCAGACTATACCAGATTACAAAATAAAGACTCCTCAGATGATTCATAAAACATTTATCATTTTTTAAATCTTGTCAATTTTACACCTTGATAAATATAAGTGAAATTCAGATTTTATATTATTGTAATTATAAATCTTATTATGTTATTAGACAAGAAAACTCTTTTTTTACATTTTGTGACTGTTGATGGATATTTTGTGTTGATCTCAGGTGTACATGCATGTTTTAATGCAGTGTGAAAAAATTTCCATGCATGATTTAAAATTTGTACTCCACTTTATTTAAATCATGTACACTGTAATATGTTTTGGGGGGTTTGAATATATGTGAAAAAATTCCCAATTCCAATGTACAAATCCAAATTTGTTGAACTTCCATTACAAGATACTAACTGCTACCTACGGACAGAGTATCAGTGTATTTTTGTAACTTTATTTTACAATAAAGATGGATTACAGTGAACATTAATGGCATAGAAATGTAATTTTTTTTTTTGGGGGGGGGGGGGGGTAAAGTTGTTTGATTATGTATATCTGTCAAATTCATAAGACTGGATGTTTCAATGCAGAATAATTTTAATATTTTTAACATGAAGAGTAAAAATATTATGAAATGACATATTTTATATGTGATGAATCCAAGAGAGTGTGAATGGAGATTTCTATTCCAATAAAAAAAAAATCTCTTGATTATTTTAATCACTGTTAAATTGCAAGCAAAGATAATGGTTGATAAATGTTTCTTTTGAATTTGAAAAGGAATCTACATTTTACCTAGATCCATGGTCTTGAACATGAAATTAACATCCATAGGACATTTCGTTCTACTGTCACATTGCTTTACACTATTATCCACTTGTGACCTTTTCAAATATGTTTGTTCAATTCTATTGTACTCTACAGCAATACCCATAGGTATTTTTGATATCTGTTATCCATATATGTGTACTTGTACATTGCAATAACGTATTGATGCATTTAACAAATTATTTACCCATCTTTAAAGTTGTGAAATCAGAAAGCCAAAAATTTAGTTATATCACTATTAATATTTAAGGTTCAACATAATAATATACATTCCTCTGTTAACTTGTATAAAAAATTGCTTTAATTTAATGATTTTCTGAAAGAATTCTAATTTCATTAGTAAAATGCACACAATTTCAGCCAACCTTCAGGGCAAAATTTGAAAATTGTCTTTTAAGGAGACAATTGTAGAAAGGATCCAAGTGAGAGTTATGTCCCTTGTCAGAGGATCAATGAACCTTAAGCTTTAAATAAACATTCCAGGGAATTGGTATAGAATGACATTGTTCACCACATTTAGTGCATTTTGTCCTTTTCTACTAAAAATTGCATTTAAAGCTAATGTGATATTCTGCATATGTAGTGTATTTTTGGTGAAAATGTACAATATTTGGGGTTTGATAGGTAGATAAATTGAACATGATTTAAGTTTTTTGGTGGGCATATAGACAGGTTGTCTTTATCTAAAAGTGGCATTATACTCGCAAAATAATTGTTATTTTTCAATTATAAATAACCAGTATTTATTTCATTGATTTATAAACTGTTTCCTTTGGTATGTGTATTGTATTTAAGTTATATTTTGCTCAGAATCATATGAATATAAAGCATTCAATTTGTCTTATATTAGGTATAATTGGTGATTTTGGGGCTTGGATGTTTTGCAAAACTAGTTGCTTGGTCATATATATGCATTGTATTTTGCCATCAGAAGTTTTTCATATGATCCAGAAAATGTGTGATTACAGTACTACTACATGTACTACTAACAATAATCAATTCATAATAAAGCTCTGAACTACAAAGTGAAACATCACCATAAAAAAAAACCTCCCTCCCAAAAGCTGTGGCAAGATTGTGCCACTTTGTTAATATGTTAAAAATGAATCAGCAGTGTTTTTATTTAAAAATGTAGAATATTTTGTGCAATATGTTTTAAATAAAAGTAAACAGAAAATCAAGATGTCTTCAGATGTATATTTCTTGTGAAAGATGATGAAGGAGGAGATAACTTGTGAATAGATTCATACATGCTGAATTGAACCATTATTTACAAATCATAAATTTAATTCAGAGATTCAGAAACAGCTGACGTTACATTGTGTTTGATACTTATATGGATGTTGGTCAGTGTACTCGGACAAACAGGTGATAAGTATATATAATGGGGTCACCTTCTTCCTGGGGATGAAGTGGGTATTGCACGTACTTACATGACTTGTTTACAAGGAGATTTGCTTAAAACTGGGACTCTCGTGACTTCAGATTTGTGGAATTTAATTCATAAATTTCATGTAAACAAGATATTGACTTAGACTGGTCTTTATTCTTATACATGTAAAATGTTTTGTGAAGTTTGTGACATATTGGTATACATCCTTGAGTTACTGAAAGATGTCCACTTTTTAACTTAGCAAATAAATTTAATTCCTACAACAACAACAACAACAACCCTCCCCCGTCCCATCAACATCCCTTCCACACCATCTTTAATATTGTAATTTTATTCTCATACATATAAAATGGGACCTTTGCGGTAATCTGGTAATGGTTGGTTTAGAAAACGGAAGTCGTGTATCGCAGTGGGCGTTAGCACGATAAAGACCCACGAGCCATGCCATACATTGGTCAGGTATAGTTGGCAAGCGAGGTCTTACATGAGTTAAAAATTCTAGAATCATATGCCAATCAATTAAATGGGCAAACATTTATGGCTATAAATACTAGCCGCATAATTACGGTTCACTGAAACTAGTTTTAGCTAAACCATATTTTATTTGAAAATGACAAGCAGAAGTACAGAAAATCAAAAAGGATTCGGAAACAAGTTTTAAAAACTAGATTTGGTTTGCCAAGCTTAGCGACGTATACTAAGGGCCAGTCTGCACTGTGCAATGAAAATGTAAATTTTAGTAGCAGTAAAGATCTAGAACTTTATAGTGTACAACTTTTCTTTTAAATATCTTTATGGAAATTATACAAAATATTATGCAAATAGAAAGAGTTTTATTGCGAAGAATGGTTAACTTTGACTTAGAATTGTTACAAATAATTCTGACACTGTCTTTATTTCCTCTTCCAAAACCAGCGTATCGCGAAGAACCACATTACTTTAGTACTTTTAGCCTATTTCATCTCGTTTTAGTAAATTGCCAAATTTTAGTTTAAGTAGCACAACCAAAAATATGATATTCTAGTTAGAGTTTTCTGGAAATTTGAAACTGGATATGAAACTCTTGTTTTCGAGTTCTTAAATCGCGATTTCGGAAAAAATAAAAACAAACAAACAAACATCATAAGTGTAGTACGTGTTGCAGTAAATTTAGTTTTCTGGGAAAACTTTCTTTAAATTTAATCTTAAGACGAAATTACATTATAATAAACTATAGTTTTTATACAGAAAAAAAACAACAACATGGACAACGATGCTCCCTGCTCCTCTTTCAAAAATGTTGTGCACAAATCCCCAACCCCCTCCAGTGACTACACCTTTATTTAATATTGAAAAAAATATTTTGCACATTTTTGCAAAAATGTGTCATAATGCATATTTAGTCATAAATCTCGAGAAAGAATGGCGGAGTTTTTTTAAAGTAAGTTTTAACAAGCAAGTTATTATAATAATGTAGTTTTAACCAAATGCAAAATGCTTGCTTGGTTTCAAATCTGAACGAAAATTTTAACGAAGAAAAAATATTTTTTAAGTATTGACTGTTGTTTATTTGTTGATAGAAAAGATTGATGCTGTAAGAAATGAGGATGAATTTCTCGCCATTCAGGATGCGTTTGTAACCTGCCCTAACACTTGTCACGTTGTACAGGACGTATCAAAAATTTTTAATTTTAGTTGCATGATAATTCCTTTTTGAACAGTTGAAATTCTTAAAAATACTCCAATCAAGAGAGGAAAAAATGCATTGAAGCTTCATTGAAAATCATAGTACATTAATATGAAAATAATGAAATCAATTATAGGTCTCCCTATTAATGTGAATTTTGATTTCGTCTATCAGTCGTCAATATGACGCACTTTTGATGTAACCTGTATACATGCATATAAATATATGAAGTATTAAGATGTCATGATTGATTGAAATTGTGATCTATAATTAATATGGATACTTTTTTCTTTTCGAGTCTTGCCCTTCTTGTGCAGGTAACTACAGTTCTGATTTGAATTATAACCATCTGTTTTTCACTTTTTTATTGAAAACTTTGCACATTTATGTATCCTTGTTTAATTAAGGTTTAAATATGAATGGATAGTTCAAATCCATTAAATTGATAGTAGTTTTAGAAGGTTTTGAGTGAATGACGACGTTATGACATATTTCATTATTTTGTGTTCGTTTTGATTATTTTGCCTCTGTTTCTGTAACTTATAGTAAATGAAACTAATTTCGACCTATTTTGCCTTGAGAAATTACAGGATACCTTTATACAGATTAACCCACTTACGTGAACTTTACAGTCATAGATTTTAGACATCGCTATGCATGTAATCAGAAATCATTATATTTTATTTTTATTTCAAAAAAAGTACAAATAAATAAACAAATCCTAAACAAGTATGCACATTTTCCTTTTTTTCACTGTTGAATATAAAGTTGTTACCAAAATATATTTAGTACACCGCAATGAATTGTCACAGACCACGGATTATTTATTTAATATCAACTTTGAAATTTAAAAAAATCGGTTTCCAAACGCATTTCAAATATGAATAAATTCTGAATCTGATAAAATGCAAGTGTATCTAATTTGAGGTACAATCCCCCCCCCCCCCCGCCCCAAAAAAATCTACATGCATGGGAGTAAAGTTTATGCATAAACGCAAAATAAAATACAATGTATATGTACCTTGTTGTATTGTTCACAAACATTTCAAGTGACATGTCTTGTAAATTTGTATATAAATCAATGGAGAAAAACCCCAGCCAAAATTGTGGTTATTTTGAAAATTTGTAATATTTAAAGCACCAGATTACCTGGGAAGAAAGGAAGATTACAGATTGCAACTTCGCATAAGTATAATAAATAAGCTTGAGAAATACACTACTGCAGAAATTCATTCAGGTATGAATATTATTTACAACAGGTTCAATGCGATAGTAAAATGTGGATGTCCAGTACGTTTCACTTGTTCATCGAAATGGTGTCATACGGGGGGGGGGGGGGGAGGAGGAGGGGAGGGGTGTTATTCGAGGTCTTTCGATAGTATTTTATTGAAATATTTCTTTACCTACTTGCTCGTATAATACAGGTACCCCAAAGTACATGTACGTTTCGAAATAAGTGATTTTCTTGAGTAAGTAATTTTTTTACGAACCTGAACCAAATTTTACTTACTCACGTCATATTGTCTAAAGTATGTAAAAATACGGGTCATATAACTTCAAATTTTGTTAAATTATTATCAGAAAGAAAAATTACGCTAGAGGGGTTGGGAACTTGGGAGGGGGAGCTAGTCATTTCTCTCTCATTTTTTTTAAATTCAATTAAAGTTTTTTAAGGTCTACCTGATTTCAAACATCGGAACACAAATACTTTAGTAATTTCAAAATTAGAAAAAGAATGTTAAATATAGTCTCCATGAAATGAAATGTGTTAAAGATGATGATTCGTGAACAAGGAGTTCTCGGCACATGCTTGTACACTGTTTACGTTCATCATGCAATGTTTTAATTTTTCTAGCTTCTGAATCTAATGCCCATAAATGGAGATAGTGTAGTGATATTGTTATGAAGAAAAGACAGGAAAATCTTTGATTATAGACAACATACTATAATAATGTCGGATATGCATGTGGTTCTTAAAACAATGTACACGGTATCTGTGTCATGTCTGCTTCACTTACACGTACTTAACACGTGAATCCATTTAACAGCGGCGAAATAAAACAATCATAATATTTTATGGTCTAAAAAGAAAGAAGTTTGACAAAAGCACTATTTCATGACTTAAATTACTAGTATACAGACCACAGGTCTTTACTACTGGAAAGGGGGGGGGGGAGGGGGTAACGGGTAATTTAGCATGGAAATAACACTGACACCAGTTTTTGTTGCAGTAAGATCGAACCCTCCATGTTATGATACTCAAATATTTTTTTTATCCCCACCCCCTAACCTAAATAGGTTTTCAAGTTTAAACAGTATCAGTTTTCATCTTGTAATTTTTATTTTATTTTATTTTGTTTCATTTATTTAATATTAGTATTAATTATTATTATCATTAACTTTTTTTCTCAACCCCCCTCCCTCCTTGAAAAACAATGCCGTGCTTGGACCAGTTTTACTACCAACGATATATAAGATGTCGTCATCATAACCATAGTGTATCTTACTATCT
The DNA here is from genome assembly GCF_033153115.1 of Saccostrea echinata. Taxonomy (NCBI): domain Eukaryota; kingdom Metazoa; phylum Mollusca; class Bivalvia; order Ostreida; family Ostreidae; genus Saccostrea; species Saccostrea echinata. The sequence goes on from NW_026889803.1 coordinate 2,179,655, forward strand.
CGAACTGCAATACGTAAAATATGTTACAGCAAACAGGAATCATACGCACACACTATGATGTTGAATGTGGTACGAAATAAGTGATTTACACGTCAAAGGCTAATTCGGTTCCTTTCCTACTGAAGATATTAATACCTCCCAGTCTTTTAAGTAGTGAACATTTTGATTCTTAACATATTATATTACCTATGAGGAATTTGAAATTGATGTACTGGTCTTCGGAGAAGCTATAGATTCGTAGCAAGGCCTACCGTTAGTGACACATACAGTAAAAAAGTTGTAGAGCAACATTAAACCAAAATCATATTATTATGTTCCCCAAACAAAAAACAAGTTTGGAAGGATATTGATTTTACTCTGTTTCTTAACTGGTGCTCCTTTAACAACTTGTCAAAACTGACTTTTATTGCACTTGACCAATGCAATGAGTATTTGAAAGAAAAGAGTTTGTTTGACACGTTTGTTTTTAAATTACATTAATATAAACTTTTGCTTATTTTATATCAAAAGAAAGTCAGGAGGTGAATAAGGGGGGGGGGGGGGGGGGGGGTAAGGAAGAGAGCGTGTTTTGAAGTTTGAGATATAGACACTGCTCATGTATATTGGAGATATAAATTTGCTTAGAAATACCCTTTATGTATCAATAAACATTTCACTACCACCAAAAGATGATTTTTAAAATGATAAATCTTTTTTTTTTTATTTTTTGCTGTAGGTAATAAGTCACGTGACAACATCACCTATTGATAAATTGATCACAAACGCTGCAGTTGAAAGTGAGTAGATTTTGTTTTGTTTTTAAATTGATATTACAAATGAAAAATGTAACCAGAACCTTCTATTTTTGACAACTATGTCAGTAACTGATCACCTACAGTAATATTCTCATTAGTTAATCGTTCATATTTATAAACAAACGGTAAAAATTGACATTTTCCCTCTTGTTTCAGCTACTTCTTTTGACATTGTTGCGAATGCAAGCACAAAGACCCTCCGTTTGGAGCTTGATATTTTAGTCGATCTGGACGACTATGTGGACACACAAAAAAAAATGTGAGTGTTTGTTACAGTAAAGTAGGTCATCACAGTAAAGTAGGTCATCACAATAAAGTAGGTCTTATATATTCAGGGGAACGGAGTCGCTTCTTTTACATTTTTGCCAAAATCTTAAATTGTAAATGAATTGGCGGATATAGAAGAAGAGAGGACATGATATGGTTTAGAATCCAAACTAGACCAAAAAAACATCAAAGATCAATTATACAGGAACTAACAAAAGCGAAACAAAATCATTCCTCAGTACATGCTTAATTAATGTTTCCTAAACATCTTGTTCCACTGTTTTCAGCATTTTAGAAAGTGGAAGAAGAAAGAAAAGGAAAGCGACTAGAAACACGAGAAAACGCTGGCCAAATAAAGTGATTCCTTACATCATCACAAATGATTTCAGTAAGAAGTTCGCAATACTGTACGTGTAAATAAATTTGCATATTCAAAATTTAACGCAATCACTGGGTATGGATTTGTTGGCGAAATCATGAATTAGCGTTATACATGTCCGTGGCGTATATTGTATTCATAAATAATTCCTTAGCGGTATTCATGAATTAGCGCATTGTTGTCTGCGCCAAAGCCGCTAAAATATGAAGCCCGCTTTTTTAAGTACACATACAGCATCTGCATGTAAATATATATTAGATTTTGCATCCTCGAACACCGATAACATAATATTTATTTCTGTAAGAGAGGTTTGTCTTTTAAATTCTTCTGAATAACTTTTACTGGAAAACAAAACATTTTTATATATAAAAGATAAAAAGCTGGTGTATGAAAAAAAAAACAGCTCAAGAAGGTATGGACAATTGTAATTTGCTGGTTAAAATTTCATTCATTTTTCGGCTAGTAATTGCTGCATTCACATATTCATGAAATGAAACAAAATTATGAAATTAAAATCTTGCCTGTAGAAAACACTACACAATAATGAACTTTCTTGTTTTATACATAAAAAGTACCAGTACCTGAATGTTCTTATGAATCTTATTGAATATCTTTAGCAAGTATGAAATGTTGATGCCCTTAATTGTGTTGCCTCCAAGACTTCGATATCTGTAATTTTGTTTTAGGTGCTGCGGATAGGATACAAATTAAAGCTGCCGTGGACGAATGGAACAAATACACATGTCTGACCATCAGGGAAGCCACGCCCTCTGACGTCAACAAAGTCCGATTCCAGAACGGAAATGGGTATATTGAATTCGTAATTTTTAGACAAAGTAAGATGAGAATGCTTATATAAAGTGTTCGATGATAAATATACAGAACTATAAAGGACGAATACTGATACACTTTCTAAAAAAAGTGTTTTGCTACCAAATACAGTGTATGAACCCGGTATACGTGTAATAAATTCTGTACAGGAGTTTTTTAATATTAATTGTCATATTTCAGGTGTTCGTCTTATATTGGTATGGTTAAAGGAGAACAGGAACTAAATCTAGGAAGGAACTGCCGAGTTGTAAGTCATTTGATGTTCTAAGAGGAATATCTGTATGGGGGGGGGGGGGGGGTAAGGTGTTGAGTACTCAATTATTGCTAATTACTGTGGAAGAACACCGAAGCAGTAAAATGATATATTCAATAGTCATATTGTGATGGAAATCCAAGCAGTAAATTATTGTTCTAGAGTATTGTTACTGAAAACAGTGTTTGCTGTTTATTTATTTGATTGTTGAAGGTATTATGAAATATGGAGATAACGAATAGTAATCAAGCTCAAAAGTCCATTGCAACAATACAAATCGGGAGCAGAGCAAACACGGAACTCTAAAAGACATCAGGGGGGATCATGGGCCATGGAGGAGTAATTATCCCCTGTCGACCGGTCACACCCGTCGGGCAAACGGAAAAATCCGTAGACAATTCAGTGTTTAAATAATGGCCTAACAATTAGTATGAAAAACGTAAGTCAGCATTCGACTTAATGATAGATTGTATTTGCTGACAAGATCATTGTATCGACCATAAAACTTGCGAATTGATGACTTTAAACAAGACTTTTGGTATCCTTGTTTCATCAACTTGTTTGTCAATAGCTTGTCTCGTTTTAGAAATTGTTTGTACGTGGAGAATGCTCTTGTGTATCGAATCAATTGTGAGATATAAACCATATATGCAGGTGATAAGGATAAATTGCCACATAAGTAAGGGGAGTTGACGATAGAAAAGTTGAAGTCATCAAGTTTATCATATAGTTTGGTTGTTAAGTTACCACTTTAGTCTTTTTCTAGTAAATTAACGTAGGTCGCGGGTTTGCTGACGTCATTAAAACTGGGTACGCAATTTATATGGTTTGGGCGACTTTCTTGTGCACATTTGATTATGACGTCACACTGAAAAAGAAATTTCAGTACATCATTATCTAGCTGTAACTTTTGTTGGAATTGGTATTTTATTGTTATATTATTTAAGGCACAACTTATCACAAATAATGAAGGCTTTTTACGATTTGAATAGTCGATACAATATTTAGATATAACTTTTGTTGGAAATGGTACTTTAGTGTAGTATTATTTATAGAACAAACTGAAGTTATCAAATATAATGAAGGGTTATTACGATTCGAATCCAACATTGGAAGTATTAGAAAGCGTTTCATTATGTGTTACCAATCGCATCCCGGAGAGCTCGGAAAGGTCTGCGAAATTGCGATTGATTAGATATCACATGGTATCGCGACACGATATGGGCACAAGTTTCAACTGACCTCTTTTCCTTTGAACGTATTTGAATTAACAGTTTGTTTAATTAATAAAGAAATCATTATATAAACAATCGTAAATTCACCTATTACATTAAAAGTTTAATCTTTATTTTTAAAAGGACATTTTAAAAATATATTTAAAGGTTTATCACAAATCAAAAACTGTTAAGGTACTATGAAACATAAACTAATATATTTTTTGAGCGACACTGACCTCCTGTAAGTAAACACAGGCACTTGGGATATGGATTCCCCCTTTCCACTTTTTTTTCTCTTTAAATCTGGGGTCGAGTCACCTTTTCCCTATTTTTGTATTCTAATACCGACAATTAACCCTTAGGCCGTAGAGATGCCCTTAGATGCGGGTGATTTAATCGAAATATTTACTAATCGGGGGCACATGCATGGAAATTAAATGGAAGTATGAAACGGAAGAAGAATGTGTAAAAAAAAAAAATATTGATGTCTGCATATTTCATGTTTTCTTATGCTTTAGATAAAAAATCATGCGAAGTTTAAGTTTAAGAAGTGAGTTAAACGACGAGAAAATCTCTCTTTTTATGTATCAGTCGAAAACGATAAATTTAAAAACAGCTTAAAGAGACAAAGGGGTTACATTATTGATAACATATAGTACATATTAGAATTCAAAAATAGGAAAACGGTGACTCGACCCCAGATTTAAAAAGAAAAAAAATGAAAGGGAGCATTTTTATGTATCAGTTGAAAACGATATATTTAAAAGCAGCTTATAGAGACAAAAGGGTTACATTATTGATAACATATAGTACATATTAGAATTCAAAAATAAGAAAACGGCGACTCGACCCCAGATTTAAAAAAAAATGGAAGGGGGGGGGGGGGCGGTCAATACCCCAAGTGCCTGTGTAAGTAACGGCTAACAATGTTGTTATCTAAGGATTATATTCGCTACTTTGCAACATTGCAACGGATTTTATTCGCTACTTTGCTTTCCATGTCCAACCAGTCGAATTAATGTTATATACATTGAAAGTCTTTTGACCCCCCCCCCCCCCAAAAAAAAACTGCCTGTTGATTACGTCAGATAAAATTAATTTTTAGATTCTCGTCCCATTTACCCCTCTGAAAATGTCTCGTTCGTTTTTGTTTTTTTTTAATTCTTATACGTATAATCATAAAATCAAGTTCAGATTTTTTTGAGTTATCCCCTGTCTGTATGTAAAAATAAATAAAAACATTTTTTCAATATATGCTGAAAATAAAATGTATTTACCCGGGACGATATTTGGCGGAAACTCATTCATTAAAAAGTTATCGTAGCTATGAGCGCATTGGTGAATGTTTTAAATAAAAACATTTCATATGTATACTTGAATAAGAGGATAACCGTTTTCCGCCAGCACGCTGAAAAAATACACAGCCAAATGTAGGATACTTATCTACGAAAAATAAAATAAAATAAAACATAACAAAAAGAAAAGAAACGGTAAGTAAGCAACGCATAAAGAAAATACATTGAAAGAAAGAAACTAAAGGGCTGATTGTCGTTTTACGTCCCTTGAGATAATTTTTACTAATATGAGACGTACAAAGAATATAAGATGAGATACATGTCTAATAATCATTTCATTGCTATTGAATTATTATGTTACGATTCTTGGGTCATATGAAAGCAGATAGAATTGACTTAAAAATATTTTAATTTGTTTTTCTGCTCTGTATACCGGATCGATATTCACGACGTCAAGCGTGACGTCGCGATATTTTATGACGTAGTTCTTAAAAATGTTAAATTTTGCGATATAAAAGCAATTATCTGCATTTAAATTACGAAAAAACAAACCCGAAGACATATTAATTTTTTCACATAGATTTATTTCAAATCAATTCTATTTTAAGATACCAAAGGGGGGGGGGGCAATTTCGTCTGCACCATTTTAAAGTTAATGATATTTTTTGAAAATAAATCTTGCCTGAAAACGAGCCGAAATCGACGTTTTTCCTATATAATTCAATACAATAACGTCGAAAATGTTACTACAACAATGGCATCTTTGGGATTTAATTACATAAAAACGATGCAGACGAATTTTATAAAATTTTCAGAGAATGTAAAACAAAGGTAGAGGAATCATATAACTAATTTTCATGGTATGTTTTCGGACACTTTTAAAAGGCCTGCAAACCCGCGACCTACGTTAAATAACCAAATATGTGACGGGAGTGTCAGACTCTGTGGTATTTTTTTTTTTATTTCAAGTTCACTGGGATAGATCGAGTCGACATATGAATGGAATTAACTATTGTTAATTGATAATTCGTCGATATACATCTAAATGTCAAGTTGAAGACCACAGCAAGTGTCTTCTTCCTCTATTGTTTGCTAAGTAAAGTAAGTTACTTGTCAGTTGACAGATCAGTAAGCTACAGATTATTTACTAAGACAAGTTATTCATCATTAAAAAGTTAATATAAATACATGTAAGTTACTATTGTTTGTCAGTTTACTGATCAGTATGTTACTGACTATTTGCAGAGACGTAATTTATTTATTATTAAAGTTATCACTGTTTGCTAAGTGTAGTAAGTTACTGAATAGATTATTTGCTGAGAGTAAGTTCAGGGTTCTCATTAACGCAAGAATCTGCGTCCTAGACGCAGCAAAATTACTTGGGACGCAAGGTTTTTAAAAACGATGCGTCCGCGGACTCGTGATCGGGCGCGTCCTCGTTAGCGAGAAAATTCGGGTGGTTTCGAAAACGGGGAATTCTGATTTAGGATTTGTCAAAGAAATATTTAATCGAAACCTTCCAGTAACTATCATAAAGTTTATCCAAGAAACAACTTTTCTTTTACTTATTTCTCTTTTTTTTAAACAGGGATTGATCATAAGATAGTTCATGTTTATTAGTCCGTAGTCATAGGCCTAATAGTGTCGTATGCCAAACTCCGACAGCTGTAAACTTTTTTAAAAAAAAAATTGAATCTTGAGTGTTATCTACATGTAGAAACCATAATTACTGCTTGTATACACAATGCGGCTTGATTATCTCGTGAATTTCGCCCAGTGCAACTACCGACAGGATTAGTTACGCCTCATTGAACATGACACCTGTGATTGTATACAGTCAACTTCTGGGTACTAATTGATTATGCAACAGTTAAACACCAAGTTATTTGTATGGCAATTGATTACGCGTGTATTTTAAAATATGGCTTGAATGCATTACCAGTTTATATACTTGAATATGTTAATATTGCGTAAACAAACTGATAAAATGATAAAGATTTTTATTGATGTTTGGATGGAAGGATACTGCAATAATTTAGTTGGGACTCAACATAATTTTTCTGGGACGCATCAAATTTAGCTGGGACGCAACCTTCTCAGAAATCTTGAGTCCTGGGACTCAAGGTAGCAAAATCCTAGTGAGAACCCTGTAAGTTATTCATGGTTATTTACGATTAAGGAGGAAAAGCCCTCTCCTGTGAAATATCATAGATAATGCACTGTTTCCCTTGTAAAGTCCATCTTCAGTAAAGTTTTGACTCAAGCCCTAAAGAATTATAATACAACTTTCAAAATGAATCGTTTGGACAAAATAGAACATGAAAATTGATTTACAATCCTACTTTCCTTGTTTTAAGAAAAGAGTGATTGTCCACGAGCTTGGCCATGCAATCGGATTCCAGCACGAACAATCCAGACCGGACAGGGACGCCTTTGTAGAAATCGTTAAGGAGAACGTCCCGGAAGCGTTGGCTTATAACTTTGACAGACTTCCGGTAACCAAAGTTGATGATTACAACGTGGATTACGATTATAGAAGCATAATGCACTATAGTTCAAAGGTGTGTTTTGTGTGGCGATGATTACTTTCAGAGCATTGATTTCAAATGATGCTATTCATGTTCTTGTTCAAAATATGCTATAAAAATGCGTAAAAATCATTCTTTATAAATAAGTTTCTATATTAATGTCGATAAGGTACTTACTGTGTTTCGATTCTAATATACAGGCTTTCTCGACCAATGGAATGATAACCGTCAGGACTAAAGACCCAGAATACCAGAATATCATTGGGAACGCCCCTGGCCTAAGCTTCCGAGATATCAAACTGGCAAATCGAATGTACCATTGTAATGGTAAAAAAAATATACTTATCATCTCTTAAGAACTACCACAATGTTAGTTAATTGTGGTCCGTGCATTCTGTATTTTCCGAGGTTATGAAAAGCTTAATTGCAAATCAGCAAGTTCTATTGAAATGTTTTTAAGATGCCAATAAATTTGCAAGTAACCTCTAAAGTTCCGGAAATACTTATCTCTTTTGCATATGTGCGAAATATTGTCCTGTTTACACGGAGAGTTTAATTCACAGTAAATTAATGCGAAGTAAAATGATGCGAATCAAACTAAAGCGAATTAAATTGCGTTCACATGACAGCTAATGCGAAGTAAACTAATGCGAATTATAATTTTATTTCTACAACAAGCTGTTACGACGTCATTTACAAATCACGTCATAGTGTGCAGAGCAGATATACGTTTGACATAATGCCATAGTGTCTGTATACATTTTAGTGATTAACGTAATTTTCCTATGTTTTCCACTCAAAAATAGTAGAAGTACCCATATCTGACCACCGACATGTGGCCATTCGGCAAACCTCGGCTGATTCCGTCACCTTCATCAAACCTCGGCTGTACGAGGAAACTTGATATGCGTCTCCGCTTAACATTTGTGATCAGACTGCCTGTTTACCGCTTAGGGAAAACGTAACGCTTTGAAAACGATAATAAACATGCATTTGATATACGATAAAAATTTTCAAAAGCATTTAGGTAACACTAAGAATAACACTTACCAAGAAAAATGCACTTAGTATCTTAACATAATCACATGTTTGTTAACGGATCGAATTCAGCACACTGTGCACGTGTATATGTAGGGCGCAGCCATATTGAGTATAAAGTAGCTCCGGTTCAATGGAGGTTTACATGATACAGCCGAGGTTTGATGAGGTACGAATCGGCCGAGGTGTGCCGAGTGCTTCATCAAACTATAGCTCCGGTTCAATGGAGGTTTACATGATACAGCCGAGGTTTGATGAGGTACGAATCGGCCGAGGTGTGCCGAGTGACATGTGGCATGTGACTTAATTCTGCCCTTACGCATGCGTCAAAATTTAATTCGAATTAGCTTCGCTTAGCGTTCCCACGGAGCTAATGCGAAGTAATTTAATGCGCAGTAAACTAATTCAAATTAAATCTAATTCGCATTAAATTCTCCGTGTGAACGCGGTTCAAATTTAATTCCCAGTAACTTATGTTTAATTCGAATTAACTCTCCGTGTGAACAGGGCAATAATTTAACATCCCATTTAAGAAGGAAAATACGATTTGTAGAGAGTTACGCGCCATTTACACCCATTTATCAACCATTTTACCTTTTACTTTTCATTACTTTTTCCCAGTCAATTGTTCTGTGGTGCAGTGTCCTGGCAGAGGTTTCCAGGCCCGCGACTGTAAGTGTTATTGTCCTTCTGGAGATTCCTCTAACCCACTTAAGGAATGTGACGACACAGACAAAGTCACTGACAAACCAATTGTGACATCAACTCTGGCTCCCACACCGGTCACAGAAACACCTGTCTCCGGTAATTAGTTAAATCCGTAGGAAAATATGCAGAAACTTTTGAAAATATACGTTTTATTTATTTCAAAATAAATTTCTATTCAGTTTTGAATTGTTTTATGAAAAAATATAACCAGTGATTTGAATCCAAAAACTTAATTACAAAGTATATGACCTTTTTCACTTTCTGAAATTTTTTTCAGTATATTTAATTTCGAACAATCAAAACCAAACCATTTTGACTTGAATTTATTGGTTTGCAATATGTATAAGGTCACTCAAAATGCCAAACCGGCATTGTTCAAGAACTTTTTGGAAAGCACTCGTATTGTGATTCAATATGTTAAATCGTAGAATACACTAGCATAAATAAAAACTTTTATAAAACAATTAAAAACAGCTTTGGTGTTTATTCAAATGTAATTTTCATATAACATTTATTTGGTGACAGATAGCTGTAAGAACGGACATAACTATTGTGATTTCTGGGCCAGAAGAGGACACTGCGATTCCTCCCCCGGCTTTATGAATCTCTACTGTAAAAAGGCTTGTGGCAGATGTACAGCAGGTAAATACACCTTTTTCAACAAATTTCAGGTATATATATGCAATGAAAAATTTAACAATTAGTCTTAAAGATGTCATTGAAATTAGTGTGTGTGTATGTTTCGTTTTTCATCTTTCTATCAGCAATGCATTTTGAATTAACAAAGAAAACGTGATTCTAAAATCAGATACAGATTCTTGTGAGGATGTTGGACAACACTGTAATTTCTGGAAGACGCAGGGCTACTGTTCCATGAATATGATGCCGTATATGCAAAGAAGTTGTCGTAAAACTTGTGGATACTGCACATCTGAGGAAGGTTAGTGGTGTCTATTCATGAAATGTCTCATAATTCAGAATTTTTTATTTATTTATTTATTTATTTATTTATTTATTTACTTTTTTTCCCTTTCGTTGGCTGTTTATACTGCGTCTTTAACCGCCTTCTATTATTGCAATTTCAGGTAATGGTGAAGGCGTTGCTGAACCATTAAACGCAGGAACTGATATTACAGCCAAGATGCCTTTTGTCATTATTTTGACTGTTGTGCAAATATTCATAGCTAAAATTCTCTGACACAAAAATGAATGCTCAAAGATTTTTTCCTTTGAAGAAAAAAAGGACAAGTTCTGGTGTTTATTAAAGAAGAGATTGACCACTTCAAAAAATAAAAAAACAAGGTGTGGATGACATTTTAAGACATCCTCCACCTTTCATGCATCCCCAAGTTAACCAGAGTATATGAGATTCTTATATTTTATTTTTGTTTGCATTATTCTATCAGACTGATGTTTTAATGTAGATACGATTTAACATCAGTTATATCCGTCTTCTTCCCAGATGTATTAGTCAGTGGTCATTTGCAGGATGGAAAAAGCAAAGTGTTTGACTTTTGGGTCCTTTCGCTGTTTTTTTTGTAATGTTTTAGATTTGTAAATAATCTCCCGGTGACATAGCTTGTAACACAGAGACAAGAAAAACGCTGAGTTTTGCCATGCTGCTTTCGTTCAGACTAAATCTGTGATAATTTAAAATGTGATTGTTTGAATTTGTTTCCATCAATTAAAAAAATAACAGTTTTCACGTCTGTATTGTTTTTTTTAGGAGCATCGCGCACACACACACACACACACACACAGTGCTGCTGAATTTTAATGCCATGCAGGTAAAATTTTTAAAAATTAGTATTTTATACCGTTTAATATTTATCATAACAATTATATACAAAGGTATAACAATAAGTTTTATAATCATTCGATTTTATTTTGGGACGAAACTGTTTTTCTCGTCGCTGTCGTCTTTGTTCTCTTCATTAGACTCGTCATTCTCTATCTCTCTTGAGTCCTCTTTTTCATGTGAGTCTTCCTTTGATTCTCTGTGGATTTCATAGTGCTCTGATGAGAAGGAATGATCATCTTTGTCGTGAGATGATTCATACTCGTGGTCTCCATGTTCTAATGAATCCTTGTGTTCTTCATGTTCATTCTCTCTGGAGACTTGTTCCTCATGTGAATTATCTTCAATTTCATGCGAAACAGAGCCGTGTGAATTGTCTTGCTCAATTTCATGTGAATCATCTACTTCACTTGATACATATTCATGTGAATTATCTTCGTCTGATGCATGCCCATATGAATTATCTTCTACTTCTGATGAATATTCATGTGAATCATCTTCAACCTTCTCTGACGCGTATTCATGTGAATCATCTTCAAACTCCTCTGATGCATATTCATGTGAATCATCTTCAACCTCCTCTGACGCATATTCATGTGAATTATCTTCTGATGACATATATTCATGTGAATTATCTTCAGAGTCTTCTGATGCATGGTTTATTTCAAGTATTAAGTTCTTATTCATTTCGTTGGAGTCGTATAATTCATGTGAGATATTATCCGACTCTCGCGAATCCTTATCCGTCTCACTCGAATGATCAAACTTTTCTGAAATAGGTACAACATGTATGTGGGGTATATGTCCTCTGTGTGCATCATCATTTACCCTCTCTAGAGAATCATCTGTTTCATCGTATATTTCGTCGCTGTGTTCATAATGATCATCTTCATAGTCGTCATTGATTTCCCGCGAGTCATTTTCCTCGGTCTCCTTTGAATTTTCGAAGGAATCTCTGTGTTCTACTTCTTTAGATTCTGGGTGTTCGAAGGAGTCTTGTCTTTCTTCAGACACATCATCAGATTCGTCGGAATCTACATACGCTTTCACGATGGCATCCTTCTGGTGAACCTTTCTTTGCCTTTTGACCTTGACTTTCTCAGCTCTTGGATGGTGATTGCCTGAAGGGTTTAAACACGGTTCAATTGAAACCTTGGCCTATTTTTTTTATACAAAGACAATAATATTTGCTGATGAAGTTATTTTGTAATGATCGTAAGTAATTAATATACACATGTATATCTTACTTGTTAAATGCCTCACTTCAAACACCCAGGCATCTGTGGTTCGAAATTCTCTGAAACTAACAACGCCATCACCTAAAAAAGAATTTATAATTAATTTTTTTTAAATCTTTATACACTGTACATAGGCCTTTAAGTATTAACACATGTCTGCATTCACACCATTAAGTTTTATATGTAATATTTACATCCACTGAATATTTTCTCCTTTATTTCCAAAGAAAACCATTGCCGTTTATCAGTTCATGAACAACACTAGGCATATCACCTGTACAGATTTCTTGATCAGTGGCTGTTCCATCAATGAAACGTACTATGACGTACATATCAATAATACAATAATTAATCTTTTTAATCCTACTTTAAATGATAATTTATACAAATATAAATATAAACAATAAAATGTCTTTCTTTGGTTGTTAGTACGGGAATTAATGTCGCAGCTATTGCAGAAAAAAATTAACATAACCCGCTTACGCGGGTTATGTATTTTTTCTGCAACAGCTGCGACATTTATTCCCGAACTAACAACCAGAGAAAGCATTTTATTGTTTAAATACCTGTAATATCTTCTTTTTTTTTTAATTTCCTTCCTAACAGCTTTTCCTCGAATATCGATAAATTCTGTTCATAATATTCATGGCAAGCCAACTTACCATTTTTGTCGGCAGCGCGGAATGCAACTTTGACGTGGAGATCACGTGGGTTGTGTCCTAGAGTTCTAGCAAATTCATTGAGAGATATAAGCCCGTCTTCGTTGACGTCGTAGAATGATAGACTTCGAGGTAGTGGGGTTATATGCACGTTTCCATCTGTGTCTGCCTATATAAAAAAAAAAACAAATCAGAAAATTAGAATATTTATTTATATGGTGTAATTTAGAGTCGCATCTAACCAAATTATGTTTATTTATATATTTTGGATTATGGATAGCCATCTACATTTAAATTACTAATTGTAAATGACAGGGAAAACTTTTTATGCTTTCAAGTTTTGAAAATTAAATGGTAGAATATACATAAGCTAAAAAAAAATCAATGAAACATGCAGCAGAATTTTATCTTATAATTTCAGTAAAATACCAGCATTTTTAGTGACTGTTTTCCTGTGTATGCATTGGTGCATACATGTCTCAGGATAAATGCACAAGTAAAATCTGAATCAAATCCGGTGTATTTTCGGCAAACTCGGGGAGTAACCACGTGGCAATGTCCCGAAATTAAATCTCTTAGAGACATTTTTAAATCCCATTTCGAAGCAGAGGCCACAAGAATTTGAAACAAGAAAATGATACACAATTTGCAGACTTTTGGCAACATGGTCTAGATCTTGTAAGAGTGATGAGGTGATTTTGGGGTATATTTATATATATTGGTCTTAAGTGACCGTGGGCGATAGACATTATGTAACTGTCGTGGTCATGAAAGTGCTTGCGCTCCGACACCATCAATTTGCCTTTGTTAAACATGCTTCTGATGACATTTATATGTAATGGGAATGTCCTTTAACTCATTCTTACGTGTCGCGTAATCAGGCACAATTGTCAAAACATTAGGATCCATAACGAAGTTCCTTAATAATCTTTATAGATATTTATTGTACAAATCTTTGTAAGGATTCCATTATAAAGGGGAGAATTTCCTTATTAACATACATAAAGTGTATGATAATTTTATTGCCGTTTATTGGATAAAATAACACTGTACTTTAATATTTATACACTCTGCATACATTTGCATATATAAATTCAGAAAGTGATCGCATTGGTGATCTTGACGAATTTCATTAGTCATAGAGTGGTATTCACTTCACTTTTATTATTTTGAACTTTTCTTACTTTGTCATTGTAAGTAGTTAAAAATGAGACAACACTTTTTTAGAAAGTAAAAAGTTTTTGTGCAAAGTGAAACAAGCGTATTCAGAAGCACTACTCCGTTCAAAGCGGAATATTTTTTATATAATAAAATCAGATATTTATTATTATTATTATTATTATTTTAATTATTTAGTATTAACTTATTATTATTTATTTATTATTTTTATTATTATTTCAATATTTTATTCTATTCTTTTTTTTTTATAATTTTTTTTCTTTATTCTTTTTGTTTTGGTGGGACATCAAAATGCACACTTTTCATCCCCCGACCCCGAAAAATTATATTCGAATTCACCATGAAAACTACTATTCATTTATTTATCTTTTCTTTAATTCTGTTGATAATTTTGAGGTATAATATGGAAAGCTAAATTCAAATATGATTCAAAATATATCGCATATGTGTGCACACTCGTTATTCTTTATGCAGTTACCATACAGATACATATACCATTTTTCAAATATTTCTCTTTTCCATTGTTGCAAATTTTCAAAATCTCTCAAAAAAATTGAGTCCTTCATAATAGATTCATCAACAATTAACATAAATGAGTTACGATATTGTATTTATAAGAATTATTTTACAGTATCCGTAGATTGAAAGACCATATTTATCCACCAATTCAAGTACATTCCACAATATAATATGAAGGAAATCTTTCAACCCCCCCCCCCCAACCCCCCTCGAAGACCAATAAATTACTTTTGTAGTCATTCGAAAAATCAGAGAAGATTTTTCCCGAAAAATTCCAGCAGCCCAATGGTGTCTAAATGCTTTGTAAATTGAATACCAGTAGGATGTAGAACATGACAGCTGACTTGTAGATATATCAATGTGTATCACGATTTTTCACACCTGTATACATTGTTCAATGATTGAGATAGCCCCGATTTTAATCAGAGACGGGTTTATGACCGCGGTTTCTTGGATTTCTAAATTATTTCTAAGTCCTCAGAATCAGAATAAGTAAATTTTATTTTAAAACAAATTTTATTTTTAAAACAACAAACACAAGCGATGTAGAGCCTTTGACCGACAATCCTACTTCCAAAGACTTCCATGTAATAGAGAGCAAACCAATGTTGATATAATTTACCCTAAATCAGAACTCGTTGTGTATTAGCCTTATCATTCTTCACGGAATGTGCTCTTGTATAACAGTTTATAATAGTAGTTAAGTGTCATTTTAGATATTTATTTAAGTATTTGGAAAGGTTCTCAAATAACTATCACCTCAGCTCCGGATTATGAGAATTACACAGTACACGTCTACACATATATACTGCTCTCAAAACTCTACAACGTATCTCACCAAGGTTCACTATTTTGAAAATCAAAATGTACTTCTGGCAAACCAATAAACAGGGTAAAATAATTAAAAAAAAAAAACAGAAAAAAAAGAAACAAATACGATGCCACTTACATTTTGCGTAAAATAATTTCAATTCTGTAATACACTTCACATTTTCAAAACTCATACAGATAGGAAACATTAAAAAGAATGCATACATGTATCTTCTTCTGCAAGTTCATTACCATTCCTATAGATATTACTCTCATTTATACCGATGATGCACAACGGGTGATAACTCTAAGTAAGAGGCCAAACTTGACAATATCACAATAGACGAAAATGAAATTATGGATATTATCGAAATTTTAGATTCTAAAAAAGCCTCCGGTCCCGACAATTTTAGTCATATTTTAATAAAAGAAATAAGTAATGAAATTGCAATCCCTCTAAAAATTCTGTTCAATAAATCTCTGAAAACTGGGAAATTTCCATGTGTTTGGAAACGTGCTAATGTTATTCCTGTCTTTAAAAAGGGAGAGAAATCAAACCCATCAAACTACAGACCAATTTCCTTGTTGAGTTGTATGGGGAAAATCTTTGAAAGAGTAATGTTTAAATACATCTATAACCATTTAGTATCACATAAACTGTTATATAACCTACAAGCTGGATTTATGCGTAGACATTCAACAATCACCCAGTTAAAAGAAATTTATCATATCATTTGTATTGCTTTAGACAATAAAGAAGTCACCTGCTTTGCTTTTTGTGATATCAGTAGGGATGGGTATCGGCAGAAATTTCGTATCGTAATATATCACGATTTTCCCCCCAAAATATCACGATAAATCTTGATATTTTTAAACAAAATTTTTACTATTATTTCAAATGAATTTCCATAATATTTCTTTAAAATATGCTATAAAACACACCTTTACTTTTTAAATTTTTATTTATTTAATATAAAGCATGTTTGGATGCAGTTGTTTAAAGTTGCATTATGAGTCAAAACCATGTATTTCTTTTAAGAAAAGTGTATCAAAAAACAAAAGATTTCTGTGAAATATAAATATAGCGAAGTTTTGACAACTCAACTGCACTGTAAAGCAAGAAAAAAACTGCGAAATATAAGTGCCGGAAAAACAAATGTTGTATCTATCGCTTTGTTTTTATCGTCAATGTGAAAAATGTCAAGGTCACGCGTCCTTTTATTTTTAGCGTGAAAGTTGTAAACAACATTGAATTGGGACAAGCAGAAGTAAGGAATAAGTTATGATCATCTTTTTTGAAGATTGTATCAAAATTCTCAGTCATCCGACATTTATATCTATGAAATTGAATCCATGGTAAATTCTTCCAACTTTTCAGCGCATGCGTACAATAAAGAGGAAGAAGTGAAGCAATATTTTTGTGATGGGTTATACAAAGATTTTTTTTAGTTTTATTTTTCTCCATTAAATTAGATTTTTTAGGTTCTGAAACCTGTAATTTTCTGAAACCTAATACCTTCAAGAACTGAACAAAATTTGCATGTGTCATGCAAAAATTCTACTGTTGTCAATTTTCCCGTTTGTCCGTCACAGTGTCACTTTAATTTAATTGTTTTCAACATTTTTTACACTTCCTGTAATTGCCATTCAACAGTTTGAACAAATAAATGAATAATTTCCGGAATCTATAGTTATGTACCAAATACCGGTATTTTAGTATACGTATCACGATACGTATCACGCAATAAAAAATCGCGATATACCGGTATACCGATAAAATCGCACATCCCTAGATATCAGTAAGGCAATCGATACGGTTTGGTTGAAAGGCTTAAAATACAAATTAGAAAAATTCGGGTTTGTGGGTGAAGTTCTTGCTTGGTTAAATGATTATCTTACTGGTCGATCACAGCAGGTCAAAATCAAATCATCAAGTTCTTCAGTGGGAAGAACGAAAGCAGGAGTTCCCCAAGGTTCTGTTCTTGGGCCTTTACTTTTTTTAGTATATATAAATGACCTACCATGTGGACTCTCAGGTCTCTCTAGACTATTTGCAGATGACACATCTGTGTCAAACACACCTAAAAACTTGAAGGACTTAGAAAAACTTACTAACCATGATCTAGAAAAAATTAACCAATGGTCAAAAAACTGGCTTGTAAAATTTAATTCTGAAAAAACCAAAATATTAATATTTGGCAGTAGTGAAGATGAAGTATCCAAACTAAGCTTTAAGTTTAACAGTCAAGAAATCATTCCATCTTCTACTCCCTGTCATCTTGGACTTACGTTTTCGAATTCTGGGAAATGGACAAACCACATTGATAATATTATTATAAAGGCTTCAAAAGAAATTGCAGTTCTTAGAAAATTGAAATTATCTTTAAATCGTGATTTCTTAACAAAGATGTATACTACATTTATTAGGCCCTTATTTGAATATGCATCAGAAGTATGGGATAATATTTCTGCAGCTGACTGTGAAAGGCTAGAGAAACTTCAATTAGAAGCTGCACATATTGTAACTGGACTTCCTAATTACTCCCCCCGTAACTCTTCATATTATGAAACAGGATGGGAAACACTTGCTTATAGACGAGAAAAGAGAAAGTTATGTCTAATGTTTAAAATAAAACATGGTCTCGCGCCAGACTATTTATCGAATCTATTACCTCCTGAAGTCTCAGAAATAACCCAGTATGATTTACGAAATTGTAATAATATTGTTATACCCAAATGTAGAACGAACTTATTAAAAATTCCTTCTTTCCATCTACAATATCATTATGGAACGCCTTGCCCTCTGAAATCAGAAACCTTGAAACTGTAAATGCTTTCAAAAAATATTTTTCTTTTGGTGAAAAGAAAATAAACTCAATTTTAACTAGAATGAGACACAATTTTAGTCTCCTTAAGTCAGACCTGTTCAAAGTCAGGCTTTCAGATAACATTGTTCTTGTGGATATACCAATGAAAACACTGAACACTTTTTTTTGTATTGTAAGAATTATGCTGAAATAAGATTAGAATTATTTCACACTATAAGAAATAACAAAGGAACAATAGACCTTGACACAATTCTATTTGGGGACTCAAACTTGGGACAACAAAATAATATGAACATAGTTAAAGCCGTACACAAATATATTAAAAAATCGAAAAGATTTTTATGAATACCCAGCGTAACCATTCTGTATCTATTACAACCCCTTTCCTTTCTTTCTTTGCACCCCCCACCCTTTTCATATTTCCTTGCACTTTTTTGTATTGTACATTTGTTGGTTGTACATCACGTGTATATGTATATGTCATTTTGTTTGTGTTGGAGAGGACAATTCTAAGTTGGTAAAACTTGTGTCCAATCCTACTGATTATGTTTCAATAAAATATGTTTAAATACAAAATACTCTAAGTAAACAATCACTCAAAAACTGATGACAACAAAATTAATGATTTTCTTATTTATTTCAAAATATATTAATAGCCATTCACTTATGTACATTTTCTTTAATCTTTCTTAAAAGAATCTCTAATAAATCACACAACATGCTGTGTTCACAACATCACAAAATCTTAATTTCAAAGCACCAACAATGGAGGCAGGGGGGCATGTTGTAAAGAGACATAATTCAATAAAGTTAGGGGGAGGGGCTAAAACTAAGATGCAGAGGTATTCAACTGGATTTTTTTCCAAATCAAAATAATATGTACATCAGATCACAACTATAATTAAAATCAAGATAATGTACATCTGATCATAAACATCTATAATGAAAAATCCAAATAATGTACATACAATAAAAAAAATCCTCTACAATGTACAAACAGCAAGATTCACAACAGGTTACAGGTGTGAGCAACTTCTGACTGTATAAACAGGTAGATATTATAAATAGGCATGTGACTTGAGAATTGACATTGAACTCGAAGCTGGAATGGACAGGTTGAATGGAAGACACAAATAATTGATGCGTAGAAAAATTTAAAAATGCAAACATTAACACACAAAGATGAGGACATGTACCAAAACCCATTTTTACAATAAACTGCACTCTTTAGCAAAAAATATGGGCATGAATGTGATAACATATATGGCACTTTTCATCAATTTACATAAACATAAAATGTTCCCATAAAGTGTAAATGTAGTTATAAGAATTAAGTTACAAAATAACAAGGAAATGAGTGTTATTTTTTCATTAAAATAAATTTTCTGTACTTTATAATGACTATGGGGTAAGTAATCTTTAAAAAAAAAAAATATACTAAAATATTCAATTTGAAAAGTAGAAACATTCCATTTGTCTCAAATGCATAAAACATTAAATTTCTATGGATGGTCCCAAAAGTCTGATTACCATTGGTACCACTTTTTATCATTTTCAGTGGTCTTTTAGTGAGAGACATTTACACCACATGCACTGAACCTTTAAATTAAGAAAAAAAAGTTAGTTTTATTGAATCAAAATATTGCGAAAGTCAATATTATTGTAAATACAGAAAGAACTGTATACAGTAAAGGCATATTCCTGCCCCATTATAGTCCAATTTTGAATATCTCTTGAATGTGCACACTTGCATAGATTGTATTAAAAATATGGATTATAAAATTATATAATGAATTGGAAAAATAATAAATTGTATTTTTGACTCTATGATGTCAAAAACTACTAGTATTGTGATTTCCTATTATTTCTTAAAAAAGACAAAATGCACAGTTTGTTCAATTTTGACTACAGTATTTATGGAATGCAAACTTGCTCAGGTACTTCTATTCTCATATTTCATTGATATTATAATTTTACGCATAATATCAAAAGATCGAGTCCAAGCAGATCTGTGCTTTAATTTTCCAATCAAAATTTTGATAAAAATACTGTTTTTCTTCCAAAATCATTGAGAGTTAGGACATAAATGTTCTGGTACATCGTTTTCATGATGTCTTAACTGACTTATGATGTCATGGTTGATAAAAATATTTATCACTTTGAATTCTGGATATATCTCCCGGATTTAGAATTTTACAACAAAGTTTAATTTTTTAATTTTTGGAGCAGGTGCTGGACAGAACATAGTCCTTTGCCACATTTGAAACTAGGCTACAAGTGATATAACTCTATCATACTAAAAATTGCATGAGAAAAATTTCAATACAGCAAAATTGCTTTCCTTAATAAATATGTCTTACCAGAAATAATTTTACTGCTTCTTAATAGAAGAAACAGAACAATATGCAATAAAATACTAATCCAGTACATGTTTTTAAAACAATCTGTCACAATTTCTGTGCCTCAATAATTTATTCATTTAAATTCTTCAATCACAGAAATTTTCAGTGTAAAATTAGATTTTTCCATTAAGTCAGCAAGTTTCTAAATAAAAATGAGTATTAAATGAAAGGGTGGAAAACTTCACTTCTACACAAAATGCTAAGTAACCAGCTACAAGTACTTTGAGAGAACATGGTTCTACAATCAATAGCTACAAAGTCTTGCACCTCAGAAAAAATGTACAATCTCGGTAAAAATAAATAAAAAAGACACAATAAAAAAAAAATAGGGAAAGTAGTTGACTGATCCCTTAGAACATTAAAGTGACTAAGTAGTAAGTAACTTCTCATGATATAATCTGCAAAAATCAATGCAAATGTATGATGACAATATAATAAAATGTTAGCACAGCTAAAACTTGGGTGTAAATATAAATAGATTTGCAGAAGGACTAGTGTTGAGTTTTTGATACAGTGCCTGAATACAGTAAACTCACCAGTGTAAAAATAAGTACATTTTGGGGTCACTAAAATGTACAAATAAAAAAAATGTAATGAATAAATCAAAAATTTACATGTCTTGACCTATCAAAGTACCATCACATCAAAATAAACATTAATTCCAAGTACACCATACCACATGCATACTGGTACAATGTGCACTTCAAGAGCATCATGCATAAATTAACAAATACTCTAAGATAAATAAGTAGAGAAAAGATATGTACAGTTTTGGACTATTTAAGCTAATTCCTGCTTAGCAAGGGCCAGCTCATCACTATCAATGACTACTCTCAGTTTAATCTGATGGACAGCTAAATCCTCCAGAATATCACTGGTCACCAGAATTGACTCGAACACTCTCAAAAGACTGCCATCTTCCAAGTTAACACACACATCTGTCACCTGTTTAGGAGTCATACAAATATTGCACACAACCAGAGAGTCATCCATGTCAACATGAAGAACCAGAGTTCCCCTCTTCTGTTCAAAGTACTTAATGATGGACATATTCATGGCACTGGTCAGAGATTTATAGAATCTTTTGACAAGTTTCTCAAAAGTTGGTCCTCTGTGTTTCCACTTCAGACAGTGTTCCACAGGTTTTTCAGTCTGAAGAGTAAGATTCAGATTTTCCCTCTTTCGTTTCTGATCAATGTTTACGTGATTTTCTGTGTGGTTTCCTAGATTTTCCTTGTTGGTAGAATCAAACTGTTCAACCTTCTCTGTATTATGGTTGAGTGAATTTTTCCTGTTTTGCACATTTTCTACACTTCCAATCTTATTAAATACATGACTATCCTTCAGTACATTAATGGCTTCTGTGGAAAGTGTGTACGAAATGAAACTTGTTCTACTGCTGGACCTAATGATGGTTGGACCTTCATGTCGTAAATTCTTCGGTAGTTCACTCCCTTTAGGAGGTTTCACAGGAGAAGGTGACCTGGTGACCTCCTTTTTTACTTCATATTTCAGCTTTCTTTTGGCAGGAATAGATTTCTTTTTTGCCTTTGTTCTTCTGCAGAAACACCAACAAGATGGCATCTCTTCGTCACTCTCATCATAAGCATATTCCTTGATCTTCCAGCCCCTTGAGGACCACTCCTCTCCGATCATTGTCATATTCTCATAGGATTTGTGGGCCCTCCTTGGGGTGAGGACAGGAATGACCCCCTCCTTTTTCTTCCTATCCTTTTCTGGGGTATCTCCCATTTTTTCCTCCATGTCATCTCCCTCCTCCCACACAGGGAACAGCCCAAAAATTCTGTCAACCTCCACATTGATTGTGACTTGTCCTATAATCACAAAGAAATTCACAGTTATTAATGTAAAAAATTTAAAGTAAAAAATTAAAATTTTGTTGTTTTTTTTTTTAATTTAAATACTGAACTACAAGTTTAATTACTTCCAAATTCATTTCCATTAATTGCCAACTGAATGATCTGCTATGCAATAAAAAAGCCCTCCCCCTATCTTTCACAATCCATGTCATGACCCTGTAACCTTGGTGACATGACTTTTAAACAAGGTGAATATTTACCTTAAGATCATAGGCAAAATTATCTTAATTCATTCCAATCTGAAGTTTAAGGTATAGCTCAAGTACTTTTTTGTTACAGAAAAACAGGCCAGAGGAAGGGAGGAGGGGATCATTAAATCATCATTTTATCCTAACTTTAAGCCACATTACTGAGGGAGAAATATGTTAACTACAGGTTAATTAAATTAAGATTTGACAGCATCTTCATTCAATTATGTATCAAAAATGTATCAAGGCACCCAAAAAAGGAGAGTTTATTTTACAATTACACAATTATAAAACCTCAAGAATGCTTCTTCTGAAATGATGCTTTTTCTTAAATGAATAAAATGAATATTCGGCTGAAATTCTATGGTACTTTTCAAAGTACAGGAAAATTTTATTATGTGGTTACAATAAACAAGGAACAAAATACACAATAGTTAACTGAATTTAACTTCTACATCTAAATCTTGAATAAGTATGGATGTCATTGATCAGTTGTAGTGTAAAGGTAATCTTGGTTTGTAGGGCAATGATTAGTTTTATCAGACACAATACAAATGACTCATCAGGGGTCATCAATAAATTGGTATAAATCAAATCTTACACCTGTAGCTGATTACACATACAACAAATCTAATTCACTGTATGTATGACCTTTTACTTTAAGACCGGTACAAGATGATAAAAAAAAAGCTCCACATTTTCTTACATGTCCAAGAACGTAAGCTTTTTATGCATATCTATTATAAAGGCAAGCAATCAAACAAATGTATAATCAGACATAAAATCTTGAAGTTTACAAAAACTGATACGGTATTTAAAAAAAATGGTCCTTATTAAGCAGATCCTTAAAATTACACCCATATCAATCATTGCCTAACTATCAATAATGATCATGTAAACATGACTTTCTATACAGGATGTCACAATAATGAATACATAAACAGATTTATGGTGATCATTATAACTGACCCTGTCTGTCCTACACCATCACCTGTAAAAATCAGTGTTCTCAGTCAGACACACTGATCAGTGTCACAACACTACAACATTTAACTATTAAGCTGGCACACAAAATCTTTTGAAGTATTGAAGTTCCTTTATATTTATATAATTGATAAATTTCAAAACATCACTGAGATAAGTGAATATGAGATTTATATCACACATATCAGTATTAAGGTGGATCTACACTTCCTTAACAGTTAACTTCCTTAAGATACCCACCTTTGTATCTGTCCTTGCCAAGGTACCCTGAAATGAAACGTAAACACAATCAATAAATGTACTGCCTTGTGTTGATATAGCTTTTAGTTCACGACCTGTTAGTTTCTTTTGAATATTACATGACAAATTAAAAGCAAACAGGTTTGATAATGCATATTTTAGAAATTCTAAAGAAAATTGCTTTCTTTTCATCATATTTCAGACACTTTTTGTGTAAGTGACAAGAACATTATTTTGAAAGGACTTCGAAAGGCTTTAACTACACACTGTTTAAACAAACATAAAACTCTCTCCTTGTAAAGAGTGTAAAATTTCTTTTCTCATAGTGCCTTTTAGTTAAAGGTTTCAAACTACAGAAACAGTTTCAAAGAACTGAAATACAATCCTACTCCACAGCGAAAATGTTGTTACATGTCAAATTTTTAAGTACACATGTAACTATTCATAATATGAATTCTTATTTATTTGAACTGCTAGCTTTTTTCTACCTGAACCATAAATAGGTTTGATTCTGGAGTCCTCATCTAGGGAACTGGCCAAGTGAAGCTGACCAGATTGCCGTAATGCATTAATAAACAAGGCCACAGCTGAACTCCCTGTTCCCTCCACCAATTGTAACAGGGCTGTGTTTCTCTGTACTTTAGTCTTGCCATTCTCTATTTTCTCTTTCCCCTCCTGGTCCAACACACCATGTTGGATCAGGTAGTCGTAGATAGCTTCAGCATCTAGGGATTCTATTAGATCCTCTCTCTCAGTCAGAGATAATCTTTGCATATTACAATCAGGATGTCTGGGGGATTCTCAGCCTGTGAGCTCACAACTGGCATCCTGTGTCAACCTACAAAATAAAATCTTTATAATATACACATAATTACAAAGTAACAACAAAGATATCTGCAAGTATGCTGTAAAGACTTCAAAGTAATTTATGTATGCCCTATAACCACTTCAAAGAATCTCTCTAGCTGTAAACAGTAACCAATACATGCATTGGCATAAAAAAAGTTTGCAAATATAAAAAGGACCAGCTACTGGCTATTACTAAATCAATCCCTGAAAACTGTTGCATTTACAAAAAGTCATTTACCTTTGTAAGTTCAGATGGAATATTACACGAATATTTCACGTAAGAATATATTCCTTATTCAGATAGCTAAATACTTCTTATATGTAAATTTTGTCCTAATTTTCTATAAATATCTGGGAGAGTTTGGAACATTTAAAATTCTTTGTGATATTAACTATGCTTTACTTACCAACTACAGGATTAAGTACCTGTTCTGATATGTGATCAAGTCTTTAAATTCAGCAAACACACAAATAAAATTAATGTCACAATAATGCCATAATCAAATATATATATATATATATATACAGGTTAGGAATAAGTATGTCCAAACCTGCAGTTAAACACAGGGTACATTTAATCTTGTACAAATGTTTACTTTATCACATGAATGTTATTGTACTTGCAAAGCCATTATGAACTGATAAAGCTTTAATATTGAAAGAAATTAAAGTACAAGTGCCTATCAAAAAGCTTCATCGATCAATGCAGATGCAATTCAAAAATCACACTTTTTCAAACATCATAAAAATTATCCTTTCTCCAGAATTCAAGATAACAACAGTTTATTGCTGGTAATATGAGTTCGAATATGAAAACATACAGGCCTAAACATAAATGTCAAAAATTTTATCCTCGCTGCTTTTATCTAATCCAAACATCCCAGAATCCAGTCTGCAAACAGCAAGGTGTTGCTTATAAAGACAGAAAATTCAGTAATACTATCAGAGCCTAACAAAACTAAAGACTAAAAAAAAAACCACACAAAAACCTGACATAATCCAAGAATCTTGAATGATTTTCTTATAACAATTCATTTGTACATAGATCTATTTGAGCTTTCAGTGTTGTGTACACTATCGGTATAAAGTTCTTTGTCACCGAATGATTTGAATATTATATATAAAGTGCAGGGGTGAATCCAGGATTTTTTTCGGTGGGGTGGGGTGGGGTGGGAGGGGCACATCAACTGTAACAAATGTCAATCAGAATTTTTTAACAAGGAAAAAAAAATCCCAAATCTGAAGGGAAAAAAAAATCATTTTTCGTAAAAGGGGGGGGGGGGGGGGGGGGAGACTTTCTATGTCAATTTTCTTCAGATATTTGACTCTCCTTACCGTTTTCAAAGGCCAAAGGGATCCTTGCTTCTTAGATGTCTAAGGTTATTTTTCCATTACTTTTACATACTGTGAAAATTCCAGGGGGGGGGGGTCAACCCCCCCCCCCCCCCCCATATCCACCCATGCACTATACATAAATTCAACTAAAAACTACTATTTTAACATGTTAAAAATTACAAGAAATGAACAAGCTAAAAACAACTATGGTCACTAGAGGCTAAAAACTGACTGATGGTTAATACATGTAATACAGGGGTACTATTTAGCAAATTTATAAATTGTGGTTATTTTTTCTTCTTTTTTTTACCCTCAAGGTATCACTTACACTTCTGTAAATGTAATGAACTACATGACAGGTAACATATGCTTTTTATCAAATGTTCATAAAGATCTCATTACACAAAATAAACATGAAAACATGTTGATGACAGAGAGAAATCTTTACACCTGCATGAAAACACATGAAAAACTTGTTATGACAACCTAGCTCACATACCATAGCAAAGAGAAATGCCTGGATCTGGGAGCAGAAGGCTTACTTCTACTGGTCTGACAGACAGAAATTCCACAATATACACTCACTGACTCAAATGTGTGATTCCTCCACTGATAAATATTAATATTTGACAGGAACTTATCAACAGATCATTTGCAATCCTCATTCATCAAACCAGAGAGTTGGACCACCATTAATATTCAGATACATGTTTCAACTGTCGATAGAGCATAAACAGCTGCAAAATGGGTTGCATGAGGATGCACATTCTTAGATTTTCTCAATTTACCCTGGTCAATGCACTTGGAACTTTCCTATGACTTATGATAGCAATTTTTCATGTGAAGGCCTACAGAGATGAAAGCAGTCACTTCAAATACATTTTATTGTACTTCTGTGTATATCACTGAGTACACATGCATCAGAAGATAAACAGAATTTACCATAGGTTTTCATTACAAAACAAAAAATCACAGTTGAACTGACACAATAATTCAATACACAATACTCAACAGGGGCTGACAAATAGATTTTTTAAGTACTTGCCTATGGGCGAGTACATGGTCAAAATTCACTTGCCCTACCTGAATTTTTACTTGCCCCACCATAAACTATGAAAATAGGAAGACAAAAAATGATTATTACAAGTGCTCATTTCCACTTAAAACTAAAACTTGTTATTTTTTTTCATGAAAAAGTCACTTGCCCTCGGGCAAGTGGTTAATAAAAATTCACTTGCCCATCCCTAAAATTCACTAGTCCCAGGCGTCGGGCAATGGAATTTGTCTGCCCCTGCTCAATGAGTTTTGAAAACTGTGAAGTTTTATTCCATGACTATAGGATACCGAGAAATAACGTTTGAAAAAGAGAAGTCTACTGCAAGATGGCAATGCAATGAATATATATACCTCCAAAATATATACACAATACAGTTCAAAGGAACCAACCTATTTAATACTGCTTTTCTCTCCATGAAAAGGCATTCATATGAGATAATATTCACAGTTAGGATATAAGGTTGCAGTTAAGCCATCAATTTAAATCTCATTATGACATTTTGACAATACCCTTGGCAGTGGAACAGGAGATTAAAGTAGGTGTCAACATAAAATGTATAAATCCACATCAATGTCAGGAATCTGACCAGCAAATTAGATCAAAGGACAAATACCCCTGGCTATTAGGGGCTTTTTCTGAATAACACACCAATGCACTGAGTGTATTTAATCATAATGAAAGGGGGTATACATCTGTATGCAAGATCATGAAAAATAATTCTCAAGTGGTTTTTAAAATAAGGTTTTTCTGTGTATAAGAACACAAAGTCCATAGTTCCTTGTCATTCATCTGCTGTCAATAAGAAATTAAACACAGATTGTGGCCTATGACTTCCTCCCTTATTTCTGTTATGTGTTCCAAATTGTTTTAAACAAAATTCCTGACATTTAACAAATTGTCGTGTAAGATAACACACCATAACCATCAGCTTGAGAAACATTTGGTATGCATCACTTACACTGCTACACCGAAATGGGCACCATGACTTCTAACCAAGGCGGAATATTTTCCCTGGAAATACATCTTACTATTATCTCTTTGTACAAGAATAATAGAACCTGCATCAGATAAAAGTCTGACAGCAGGCGGGATGAAATATACGGCATGTTTGTAACATGCCTGCAGAAAAAAAAGCGTATCAGTGCAGTATAGATACTGACTACAGCATTGTCTAATCAATACACAAGTCTGATGAGATCACAGGCAAATTAAGGTTTACAAACAAAGTTACATGAACATTAGATTTCCCCCTGGCTTCTGTACAGATAAAAACCCCTCCTTCTGCCTGTGTAGCTGAACTGAACCATGCACCCTGGAGCCAGGAACAGATGCTATCTAAAGGCCAATCACTTTACTACCATCTTCCAACAAAATACTTCAATTTTTCTCAAAATGCCCAACTTTTAGACAGATATTATGACAGATGGGTTCATGTTTATGCATTCATTAACTGTGGTATTTTGAGTGTTTCAAGAAAATAATTAATGTGGTATTTTCCATCATTAGCTGTTACTTCTAACATGTGTCATCATTACCAAAGAAAACTCTTCTTGTTAAGAAGTATTCCACCTGACTTAAATTGATATCTGTTCATTTCACCCTATTGTAACCTCAGAGATAATCTTTTAAAGCTATCTAACCTAGCTTAAATTAAGTTTATCAAATCACATTATCATTAAGAATTACACCCTCCTAAGTTTCTAATCTTCTGTTCCTCCAAAAGAAGATTAATGATTCAAATGAATGAGAGATACAGCTTATCCTTAGGATATTAAATTATTGACAGTTTCACACCTGTTAACCATTTAATGCATTAATCTACTAAATTTAAAGTCTCTTCTTGCCCACAAAAAAATGAAGTTAACCTTGGACACAATTCTTTAGTACATATATTGGTAATCTAAAAGGACCCTACTGCATATCTTTGGTTTGACCACTAAAAAAGAAACTCACCAACTGGAACCTGCACAACTCTTCCATAGCTGTGTTCTATGGAAAATGCTTGCATGTCAATGCCTGGGCTTTCTGCCACTAAATGCAGAATTCAGGCCCATTAAGAAGACATGTAACAAAATCAATACCTGGTCGTATCTCGAGAATGCTGTGCCTGACATTCACGTAAACAAATGTGATTTCAAACACCAAATATTATCTCCATCTATACCACACCACACCGAAAACCAATTCCTTGAAATATTGATAAGGCATTACATAACACAATACTAAAAACTTTAACAGATCTTGGTTTTTTCTTAGCATCTGCGGCATGAAGAAATATTTGCCATCATTAATATTTACAAAAATGATGCAGTGAGTTTCAAAATTCAATGTTGAAATGATAAATCATCATTTTTTCCAACCAAAAATTTGCTTTCAAGCATGTTGCACTTTACAAAAATGAGCAATTTATGTAAATGAACAATTTCTGAACCACATAATAATCGTCCCAAGTTCTTTTTGCGATTTGCAGTTAACAAATATGATAATTTTTATCTTCATTATTGGCAACACAATGTCTTCAATAGATTATCTTAGTATGTCTTACATATTGAAATGCCTTGTATCCCAATCTGAACTAATCAACACCCCCTCCACCCTTTCAAAAAAAATCACAATGCTTAACATGTTGCAAAGGTAAAATGAAACACATCTTTGTCTGTTTTATTTCATTGTGTTGGCATATGTTTTTAACAATGTTTTTCCCCTGTACTGTAGTGGTTCACTCAAAGGATGATCTACAATTTGCAAATTCACAAAACTTATTCTTCTTATCGGGGTTCTTATTAGAGGATACAAGTTTTGCACAATGTATGCCAGAAAATAATCAATCAACATATAAATGAAGTATTTAGTTATTTTCTCTGCAAAGCATTGTCATCTTTCATTTCCGGTTGCTGTACATTTAAAAAGAATTTTAATAGTTTTAATATAAAACTCCTAATATTCTTTATTAAATATTTTGCCCTAAATTAAAGGTACAAAAATGAATACACTTGCATAATTTTATATGAAGTTTTTTTCTGCCTTTCATTTTTTTAAAGACTTTTCTCAGAGGCTAAAAATAGAATCTGAATGTTCCTCATGAAAACTGGGAAAAATAGACATATATATTCATTTTTAGCTAAGAAATAAGTTCGAACATGTGCATACTATTACCTTTTGTCAAACATGACATATAGGCCCAGTGGGCCGGGTGTTTAAGTTAAACTTCCATTTATTTTTGTGTGTATATATGAAACACATGTCACTATAATAAATAAATTACATACTTACTTACTTACATGACTTTGCATAGCACAAATAAACTAAGAGAACTCAAAGGAAACTACCTGCATGTAAACCCACCTTTTTCTAACCATAACCTGCTTTAATAAGCTCACACCTATTGACCTTAACACTGATAAGATCGAGCTCAAACTCTAAGCAATTCCTGCTAAAGCTTCTTGCTGAAGCACAGAGCCTAAGCCCACTACATGTATTTCCTAACGATTCTGGAAATACTTTATGGAAACACTGCATCAAACAGACATATATGGGTGGCAAATTAAATCTCCATCTGATTTTTTAGGAAGATGTATCATTTCAATTTGTGCATGTACTACCTTTGTACATACATTAATCATTTATTGCCGAGAAAATATGTGTGGAGAGCCCCTATTAAAAATATAATATTTTTTTTAATTCAAATGCATTAATCAGACTTTAACCTATTAATATTTTCTGCATTTGTCTTGAGTTGATGTCTCCTACCCTCTTATTTAAAGAGAGGGGTATTCAATTTTATTTTTAATAATTCAAATAGATGACCGTGTTCTGCTGAATTCAGATCTTTTAAAAATTGTATATAAACGCTAACTTAAAGAATATGAAAGCAAATCACATATATCATATGCACTGATTCGATACTAAAATGAGAATCCACAGGAGTTACTAGTCATTGCCTGAGTCAGTGGTGCATTTAGATCGATAACGACGCATCTCTGACAAATAATGCATCTGATGTTGAAATTTGCATATTATAAATTAATTCACCTTTTCCCTAATTTGATTTGTACTTACCTTCCTATTTTAAAACATCGACAGATTCCAGGCATCAGCCTGATCTGGAGGAGATCGTATGTTGACATGTATTTTCGTTCTCATGGCCAATTTTGTTCCAAGGAATATGATTGGTGGAATATTATCTGATCTTGTTAAGTTGTACATAAAATTGCTCGTCTTATAATGGCAAATTTTTAACAAGATTAATTAATATTAGCTCGTTAAAAAAAAAATCCCAATTAAATAACTTATAATTTTTAAAAATAAATCTTTTGTTTACCTAAAATAGTAGACAAAAATTGAAGAGAAAATGTTATTCATTACAAAAACTTTTTTTTTATTTTAATATTTCAATATACATGTATTATGTTTGAAAATGAAAAAACAAGTCACCTGGAATTTCAATAACATTTTTTATTTACAATTCCAGAATTTAGCACAACTTGTTTCACATAGATGATACTGACAGAACAACTCAAATGAAAAAAAAGAAAAAAAAAAAGATGTGTTTGTGAACCCGATTGATGCCCCCATATGGCAGCTATCTTAATTAAGACATTTAAGTGTATATGTGTACCAAGTCATATTGAAATTAAACCAAAACTATAGGAAGAGTAGCCTTTTAAGAATTTCAAAGAAATTTCTATTTTTATTAACCATATCATGGCAAACCGTTTGTCAAAATCAAAAACCGATAAAACTAATTATATATATTTTGGTATTGTCTACTTGTATACTAAGTCAAATTGAAATTGGACAAAACTGTAAGAGTATCATTTTGAAAAATTGTTTGGACAGATGGACAGACAGACAGCTAGACAGATGGATAGACGATGGGCACCTTACTAATCCAAAAGCTCTTCTGCTCTCTGACCAGCAGAGTTAAAAATAACGAACTATGTCATTTACCTAATGGACAGTAGATATCTGGGAATTTGATCATTTTCAGAAAGTATGAAATAATCTCTCATAACAGTTGTCATAAATATACAGTCAAACCTTGTTTTCTCGAACTTGATGGGACCAAGAATATACTTTGAGATATCCGAGGATTCGAGATGTCCAGGGTAATATACTTAAGGAATAATTGGGATTTCCAAATCACTTAGACATATCCATGGTATTGGAGATATCAGCGTTCAGGATACCGAAGTTCAATTGTACTGTTCTATATCCTTCTAAGCAGTGCATTTTGTTGTTATTTCAGTTTTGAGACTTTAGAGTAAGCCTACAAATTACATCAAACTTACATTCAAATTTATGGTAAATCGTATTACCTCTCTATAAATTTTGAATACATTGGGTATAATACCCAACTCAGTATGACACAGCAGCATCTTTCATTTAGTCGCTGTTATAATCAGCTTCAGAAAGGGCCTTCTGATCATGATTAAAAGTCAAGTTTACATACCTAATTAATTAAAAAACCTCTGTAGAATGTAACTATATCATTTGCTTATTACATTAAATGTGAAATATTTGAAAGAAGCCTTCTTACAAAGATTTCCCTTTTAGCTTATTGAAAACTGCAACATTTCTGATACTTTGTTTGCTGCACACAGAGGTAACTTGGTAGTTGTCAATCAATTCATATTATTTTACGATTAATTTCATTAATAAGTATAATTAGATATGTAATTAGAATGTTGATAATAGTGGCATAAGACCTCAATTTTCTCCAAATAACATCTTTTTAAAGAAAGTTATAACAACTTAATAATATAAAAATGCATTTATTGGTAAATAACATCAAGAACTATACAGGGGAATTCTTTTTTGTCTCAAACAGAATCTCAATCTTAACAAATTGTGTTAGGAATGACTTTGCTGAAATTACTGATACATGCACCAAATATCTGATAAACATGTCAACACTATTCATTATACTTTCCCAGATACACATTTCATTTTATTAAGTCATCATGTATAGCACTGAAAGAAAAAGCTGCTGGCACCATTCTCCATGTCTGCTGATCCTGCCAACAGGTTCAAGTCTCAAGAACTTAAATATCACATTTATACATAAACTTGCATCCTCTTTTGGGAGATTTGTACATATGCACCCCATGAAAAAGGTGCCTAAATGAATATCATGATTTTTCACTGTTAAAAGATGATGAAAGTTTTTCTCTATTGATGACTTCTATTATTTTGCTGCGTTCCTCTTTGATAAAGCTGCTGCCAGGTCAGTTTGGAGTGCCTCTTGTTTTTTCATATCTCCTAGGGGAACAAATGAGCGTAGGCCATACACTATGTCGCGTGTTTTTCCAAAGTAAATCTCATTTAATGTGTTTCTAATTTTGTTTTCCATGTCCTGCAATAAAAACAAAATAATGAAATGCACAAAAGCAACAATTTGATACATTTCTTTTATACATAATCAAATAATGGTCTGAGAAATCTCCTCATTTAATACTTTTGGGAAATACTGTTACATCTTCAGGCCATTCCTAGTGTTTTGTTTTTGAGGTATGAAATTTGAGAAAAACACACAAAAATATCCAGACTTATAAAAATTTGTATCAATTTTAAAACTACGGGGATAGACATATAATTTTCATATAAGATTCTTTTATATTTTGAGGTCAAACAATGAAATTAGTATATACTTAGTTATTTTTGTTACAATATTAATAAAATTCTCAAATGATCATAATAAATGTTGTCATTATAGTTGTGGGTTTTTTTTATTGATCTGTGTTTATCTTCCTGATAAAAAGATTTTCATTTTTCGGTGGACACTAAACAGAAAAACAAGAGGCCCATGGGCCACATCGCTCACCTGAGCACATTGGCTAGGCAAAAGCACAATCAGTTCAGTATTGAAAAGACCGGGGGGGGGGGGGGGGGGGGGGGGGGGGGGCTTGAATTTTAAACTACCTGATGATGCTTCCATGTCAATATAACAAATGGCTTTGTTGTACTTGAGAAGATTTTTTAAAAAAAATTCCCATATATTCCTTTGTAAAAATTTGATCCATCATTGTGGCTCCTCCCTATCCCAGGGGTTATCATTTGAACAAACTTGAATCTACACTACCTGAGGATGCTTCCATATCAATATGACTAAACATAGCTTTTCTGTTCTTGAGAAGAAATATTTTTTCTATATGTTCTTATGTAAAACTTTCCATCCCCCATTGGGCCCTATCCTACCCCTGGGGGGGTCATCATTTGAACAAAATTGAATCTACACTACTTGAGGATGCTTCCATATCAATATGACTAAACATAGCTTTTTGTTCTTCAGAAGAAGATATTTTCCTTTATATTTCTATGTAAAACTTTGATCGTCCATTGTGGCCCCGCCCTACCCCTGGGGGTCATGGTTTGAACAAACTTGAATCTACACTACCTGAGGATGCTTCCATATAAATATGACTCATCATGGCTTGCTGTTCTAGAGAAGAAGATTTTTAAAGATTTTTCCTATATATTTCTATGTAAAACTTTGATCCTCCATTGCGGCCCAGCTCTACCCCCGGGGGTCATGGTTTGAACAAACTTGAATCTACACTACCTCAGGATGCTTCCATATAAATATGCCTCATCATGGCTTTGCTGTTCTTGAGAAGAAGATTTTTAAAGATTTTTCCTATATATTTCTATGTAAAACTTTGATCCTCCATTGTGGCCCCGCCCTACCCCTGGGGGTCATGATTTGAACAAACTTGAATCTACACTACCTCAGGATGCTTCCATATAAATATGACTCATCATGGCTTGGCTGTTCTTGAGAAGAAGATTTTTAAAGATTTTTCCTATATATTTCTATGTAAAACTTTGATCCTCCATTGTGGCCCCGCCCTACCCCTGGGGGTCATGATTTGAACAAAATTGAATCTACACTACCTGAGGATGCTTCCATATAAATATGACCAATCATGGCTTGGCTGTTCTTGAGAAGAAGATTTTTAAAGATTTTTCCTATATATTTCTATGTAAAACTTTGATCCTCCATTGCAGCCCCGCCCTACCCCCGGGTGTCACGATTTGAACAAATTTGAATCTACACTAACTCAGGATGCTTCCATATAAATATGACCAATCATGGCTTTGCTGTTCTTGAGAAGAAGATTTTTAAAGATTTTTCCTATATATTTCTATGTAAAACTTTGATCCTCCATTGTGGCCCCGCCCTACCCCTGGGGGTCATGATTTGAACAAACTTGAATCTACACTACCTCAGGATGCTTTCATATAAATATGACTCATCATGGCTTTGCTGTTCTTGAGAAGAAGATTTTTAAAGATTTTTCCTATATATTTCTATGTAAAACTTTGATCCTCCATTGCAGGCCCGCCCTACCCCCGGGGGTCATGATTTGAACAAACTTGAATGTACACTACCTAAGGATGCTTCCACATGAGTTTCATATTTCCTGGCCCTATGGTTCTTGAGAAGAAGATTTTTAAATGATGCCATTATTTTTTCAGTAATTCCTAATTATCTCCCCTTGAAAGAGGGCGTGGCCCTTCATTTGAAAAAAACTTGAATCCCCTTTACCCAAGGATACTTTGTGGTAAGTTTGGTTGAAATTGGCCCAGTGGTTCTTGAGAAGAAGTCGAAAATGTGAAAAGTTTACAGACAGACAGACAGACGGACAGACAGACGGACGCCGGACAAAATGTGATCAGAAAAGCTCACTTGAGCTTTCAGCTCAGGTGAGCTAAAAATTTGGAATGGCTCAAGTGCAAGTAAAAAATTCCAAGAAATGTTTTCATATATTTATATTCTTACTTTATGATATCACTTCACATATTAAACAACTATGTCAATGAAGACAACGTTAATTATGTGCAAAGGGAGATAACTTTGCTATCCTTTTACTGTGCTACTCCAGCAAATTCAGTTAAAATTTGTTCAGATAATGTTTTGAATCTTGATCTGAAAGCAATGTATCTTCTCACCTCTATCATTCTTCCAATATTGACAATATGAGGAGCAGCATCACTGACGGTGGCATCGTGTTCCACCTGACGCGTCAGGCTTCCTCCGAGGTTCATAACTCCCGAGGCATCCTTCGTGGTCTGCAGCCATAACATCACAGTGGATGTTAGTTTATAATGGGCACTTCTCCCACTTGATTTCTCCTGTATAGGAAAAAATATCACAAATTGAAATATCATCCAATTTGAATGAAGTTACCTAAAATCTTTAACAATTTAATACCTTCCATTACCCTCTAGCTAAGTAATTTCACAATGTTCAAACTCAAGAATTCATTTCTATCATTTTAACCATCCTCTTTCTACAAATTGAATACAAAGTCCACACATTGAAAGGTACATTAAGCTGTTGCATTCATGTGTTGAAAGATACCCAAACAGAACATTCAACAGACAACTCAAATACTGATATCTTTTTCTTTCTTTTCTGTAAAGACAAAGAAATCTCCATCGGGACATCTTGCCTTCCACAATCCATACTGAACCTGTGAAGCTTTTGTTACCAACCTGAACTTCAACAACATGAATTGAATCCCAACAGCCCTTAATTTTCTTGGATCCATCTCCTGCTTTTTTGATTAATATAACTCCTGCAAAGCCATGATCTAGATCCCAGAGGTATACTGATGAAACCCCTCCTTCAAAGTACCTGAGACAACCAAAAAAAAAAAATCATCCTGAGTCTTCCTTCAAGTGCCATGTTGTAAATATATTATTATAGCCAAACTTTTTCTAACACCAAGTTGGGGCATTTCAGAAAGTTTGAAATTTAAAATGTATGGCATTAATATATCACATTTTTTACAATTTACAAAAAATGTTTTTAAAAAAAACACTTAACTTATATATCTTAGCTTATAAATCCATATTTCCAGAATAATATATGAATTACATCGTATAGCGGGTTTCTTTAGCGGGTGTAAAATTTGGCGTTTTGCTTGCTCAAAGGTATGCTAATAATTTTGGCGGAACTTTTTTTGGTGGACAGAGTGTTCTGTGACATTGCAAAAGAGAGGAAATTCATCTTTTAGATAAGTTTCAGTACATTTAATATATGTTTGAATACCGACTTAAACAAAAGTTTGAGTAAATAAAACACCAGATGAAAGTTATTTTGCTTATACAATAGACTAATCAAAGTTATTTAAAAGATTTTCCTTGTATTTAGTAGTGATAAAGAAGAGTGCAAATTTGGCGATTAAAATTTTAGCAGCTTCCTACAAAACCACTAAAATAAGCCAAAGTTAGCACCCCGCTGAAAATACCCGCTATACGTTTTTTTTTTTTTTTTTTTTTTTTTTTTCTCAGAAATATGGCAGATGCCTACATTTCCCTATACTGATCAAAGGCAGTGTTGGCATCAATCTCCAGTTTCCGTAACCTGTCTGAAGGCAGGGTACCATCATCCAAAGGTGGATCATAGGAATTACTCCAGGGGGACCTAAAATGAAAATAGAAAAACTGAAAAATAAAAACTAATCTTATAAATGTATATATATATATATATATATATATATATATATATATATATATATATATATATATATATATATATATATATATATATATATATATATATATTGCACGACCTAGAGAAACGCAAACTCTATCAACCCGAAAGCAACTGGGAACCTGCACCGGGCAAATGCGTAGCCCTTGAGTCAATTAATCACTCAATACCGATTTACTTTGTCCATAAAAAAAAAGATCTATATGAAATACTTTACAAAGAACAATTACTCCCAGTTCTGGTCCTTGTTCACAGTTTATAATGTTTGACCTTACCTGTATGAATCTCCATCTCTGTTATAGTCACATAATAAATAATCTTTTCCTAGCTGTTTGTCTCTAGCAATCTTCAGAGGTTGATCAACTGATGAAAGTAAATCTTCACAAAGATTTGGAACCTGTAAGAAATAGAAGATTTGTTGGTAGCAAGAGAAGCAAATGCTGCTTTTTTAGTGAGCTCTACAGAGTATTGCAAGGTAAGGTAGGAGAAAAAAAAAATATTAACAGCTCAAAGAATGTTATGCAAACACAAGGACATGCAATACTTTATAAAGTCTAGGCTTATCAAC
Organism: Saccostrea echinata; assembly: GCF_033153115.1. Classification (NCBI taxonomy): domain Eukaryota; kingdom Metazoa; phylum Mollusca; class Bivalvia; order Ostreida; family Ostreidae; genus Saccostrea; species Saccostrea echinata. The sequence goes on from NW_026889803.1 coordinate 2,218,000, forward strand.
AACACTCTTCAACTGAATTTAGGACACTCTAAACACTGCAAACTAAAGAATTATAACATTCCATGGTACTTTTATGCAGTTGCAGTGATCTACCCTTTGATTAAAAATTGGACGTAAAAACTAAAACCTAATAATGTACTCAGTTTGAAATCAATTTCAGTAATATAAACTTTACTGGACAAAGATGACTTTATTTTATTTGATAAATAAATTATATTGCTGTTGAAAAGTAAGGCTTAAAAAATTACCAGTATGTTTGTTTCCTTTACATTCCCAAAAAATCAAGGGTCAGTAGGTCGTGATTTTTTTTTAAGCTAATGAATAATGGGATTAAACATACCCTGACTGAATTAACCAAGTGTGATATTTACAGTGGACACCTAACATAGCTGTCTAGCGGCAGAAAACGAACTTCAAAAAGTTGTGGAGAAAAATCTAATTTATCTTGAAGTTACAATAATGATTACCCTTTATATTTAAGGTAAATGTTGACTAGGTTGACATATTTTATATCTCAAATAAAGCTACAATTAACATTTCTTGTATAAATTAAATCAGCTGATCGATCAAACAGATTTGGCAGGAAAAAAAATCCACTCAAGGGTAATTTGAATGGGTCTGTCGGGTAACAGGAAACAAACATAATTTTTTTAGGCCTATTAATGAATTAAATCCTTGTTTAAAAAATGTAACAACAGGAATCAGGAATATTTACGAATTTCCTGCTGCAAACTATCTATGTAATCTCCCAACCGAAAAGTGGACTAAGAGACCCAATTTAATTTTAACACAGTTTTTTGTAAGTCAAGGTCTTACTAGATCAATCAAATCTGTCAGATTCTTTTCTATCTGTTGAGGTGGAAGTCTCCTCATCAAATCTAATGCACAATCCAGCTGCTGTTCGGACTACAAAATATATAATAAATATAAAATGTCAAGTTAACTTATGCTTATTCATGCAAAAATATCATATAATCAGTAACTTTTTAAAATTACTATTTATATGACCAAATATGGGCATACATGATGACCATACAGGAAATAAACTGGAGAACTGAATGACATACTTTAGATTCATAAGAATACCAAGTCTTTATGCAATGCTTACATAAATTATTATGAAAATTGCCAAATTGGATTTTTACCCCCTCAAATCCCCCAACTTCCTATTCTGCTTTCATTATCAAAGAAAAAAGGGCGTTTTATGTCTCTACCATCAACTTTTTGATAACATTACTGATAACACTTTACATCATTGCAAAAATAACATTGTCATCAAAATTGAATTTAATAAAAAATCTTAGATAAAGTTTAAAGAAAACAAACCATGTTGATTCCTGTTAAAGCCGGACAAGTTAAAGTTCAGGAAGAAATCGATTTAAGATCTCCGCAAACTTCCGGAGAGGAGGTTAGAATGTTATACTTTGCATTATCCAATGAAGTGCAGCGTTTCGTCAGCTTCATGACATAAATTTCCCGCTATAAATAAAAATGCGTTTTCTCATGAACACGATTTAACACTATCTGATGAATAAATCTTCATAAAATGAAATTTATTCAAATCTTTTATATAAGATATTAATTGTTTTAAGTGTGAGCATTAGTTAAATAGGAAAAATGCATTTTTAACGTCAAAAATAAAAGTTTTTAAATGATGCTCTGTAATCACGTGACTTCCGGTTTAAGTTGTAAACATGGAGGAACTGAGTAAGCAGTGAGGAATTACAGTGTGATTGAACCGCTCAAAACTTGACCCATTTAATATCAAACTTAAGTATGTGTTTACATTAGTTACTGGTTTAACTGTTTCAATTTATTTAAACACTGCATGTAATCGTCAAGACATTTAAATGCTAGAACTGATGTGGATCAGTACAAGGGCATCAAGTGTTTGAAGATGTCTTTGACAGAAGCTAGACTGAAAATTGACGTACTGTCATTTATTCTACTATTTTAAGTGCATTAGAACAAAGAAAATGTTTTTTATTTTAAAAAATAAGATCTTTAATTGACTTTGGAATGTGTTTAAATTGGCTCTTGATATATACTTTGTAGAGAGTTAATAGGGTGTGGTATGGATTATCAGTCCTGTGTTTACAAAGAATAATGTTGCTATTTTCATAAGTAATATGTCAAATAAAACCGTTAAAATGAGCGCAGTTTCATTTTTATAATAATTTTTAATCAATGACTCAATCAGGGTTTGACATTAACTTTTACGAGTACTAGATCAGTTCGGCTACTTCCCATAATTTTTACTAGCCCTGACTGTAAAATCACCAGCCCTGACCAAACCTGCTAATTTAATTCTTATAATCACTAATTATAATAAGGTAATTTTGAAATCATCTCTAGCGCGTGTCAAGAATTTGATAGACAAGCCAATTGAGTGTTTTCATCAAGACATGAGAATATCGTAAGCTTTAAAGATAATTCAACAAACTTTAGTAAAATTTTTATCTTAAATATTTATTTAATAATTTTATTACAGAATATATTTTTTCAGACTATTTATACAATATTGATACTGAACGATGCTTGTTTCTACCACAACTCGTCTATTACAGCCGTGGCTGTATTTTCATGACCAATCTCTAAACGTGAGAAAAAGTACAGTACAATCTGCTTGCATGAAATGAAATATGGGTGTGATTGACGGGAAAATATATTACTTTTACAAAATTATAAGCTCTTACTATTTTTTAATTAATGTGTGTGTTTGGGGGGGGGGGGAGGAAGGGTCGATGCACACTTCAGGTGCCTGTGTCTAAAATAGTGATTGTGTCATACAGGGATTTTTTTTTCTTTACCATGTTGAATTATCTTTAAAGCTTACGATATTCTCATGTCTTGATGAACACATGTATTTACAATCAGACAAATAAGTAAATTTCTTAAAAAGTTTTTTGAATATTTATTTGGAAGACTGAAATGGAATTTAACAGTTGTTTTATCAACACGACCAACTAGTCTAGTTCATGTACATTTTACATGTCCGGACCACTCATTTACTAGACTGGGTTGGTCAGATGTGCCTTAGTGTCAAACCCTGCCTATAATTTTTTTTTTGCAACTCTCTCTACATCTCAGAAATGTTGCCCTGCATGCTTGTAATGACGTTATAATGTTCATTATATTCCTGTAGCCTGCATTTACTGCATCTTGAAATTCTTTCTTTTTTTTTTTTAATAATATTTATGATTGATAAAGAAATATTCAAATACTATCTACACTCCCTTTGCATTGATATTGAGATGTTTAACTTCTCAGATTTTTCAAAATCATTAATACCTGAGCCATTTAAGTGATGAAAATATGATGTCGCATGCAAAATCATTTAGTGAGGATGCAAGTGATTGATTTGTGGCATGAAAATTGCATCAAATCCTTGTTTATACCGGTAACTTTTTTCAAGCAAGTTGTTGCTATATGCTTAAGCCACCATGTTTCTATGCACTGCAAAGGATTATTGGGAGTTTAGAAGTTTTCACATGGACTCATAAAAATTTCTTTGAACAATGTGTAGATTCAATCCTGAATTTCCTCCATTCTTACAGGTTGTCATTATAGAGCTCACACCATGCTGGAGAACTCGATCTGTAGTATATCCAGCAGTATTAGATTGTGTAAAAATCATGGCATTCAAAAATTATTATTTAGTGTTGTATTTTGAGGGAAAACCCAAAGACCTATAAAATTGAGTTTTGATTTACATGTTACAATCTAATATAAAAATTACACATACCAGAATGATGGTAATTTTATTTTATGAAATTTTATTAAATATAACCAGAATAAACCACATGATATTTGGGCAATCGATCAAGGGCAAAGGAGGATTGAGGATGAATGGAATATCTCTCTTCTGTTTGATATTCTTTTCTCTGTTCCACATGTAATATGTTTATGCTATTGCTCTAGATTTAGATAAACTGTACTTTAGCGTAAACTCCATTTAAGGCCCTCATAAAAAGGTATATAGTTCTTTGTAACCAAAGTTTGGAAATGAATTCAGGTAGACCATCACTGGGGAAAATTTGGGGGGGGGGGGGGGGGTGTAGACTAAGATGTTGATTTTGCAATACATGTTTACCTGTATGTTGTCAAAATCCTGGGTAAGTGGGAAGACACGCATTCTGCATGCCATAGACAACATTGCTAACCTTTCTTTACTGGTACAATATAATTTAACAAAGACAAGATCATTTCTAGTTTTTTATTCACTTGTACCAAATAACAGTACATGTATTGTATTCAATGCAAATAAACTATTCCAAGTAAAATAGTCTTTTTAATGAGGATAATAAGCCTACCTACCTACCCACTATAAAAATTATGGGTTGACAACTGCAAACAGAGTTCTTAAAGCTTTTCCTACTTTAAAAGTATGAATATTTGCAACAATTTGAAAAGGAATTTATTTTTTAAAATGAATTTTAAAGCCAAAATTTCTTTTACTTATTTTCTATCCTTTTTTGTTAAAAAGAAGCAAAAAATCTGGCAGTGCTAAAGCTTGAGCTGTTTCTTTTTGTTTTCTCTCTTTTTCCCCCTCCTTTTTTTTTTTTTTTTTTTTTTTTTTTTTTGAAGAGTATCAGACGGGGAGTCAGCAGTTTTAGGATAAACTATCAATTATACATTCTGCAATCTCCTATATAATATTACAATGTACATGTTTTCAAGAACATTTCATTTAACTGCTCTCATAAGAACTCTTAAGTAATAAAAAATCAATATTGTTCTTTTAGCCTGCAGACAAGATAATTTCACCTTTATTTTGCAGACATCTTGCCAGGATGCCAATACAGGAGAATGAGGATCATGATGCAGTGCGCATGAAAGTTGGATATAATGGGTGAGTGTAAAACTGAACTTTTCATATGAAAAATTGAATTCTTAAAAGGAATATTATTTTATTTCTACTGTCACCTTATATAACAAAAAGGGGGGGGGTATCTTTATCATCTTTATTCTGAATGTCTGAAAACACCCAATAATTTAAAATTTTTTAAAATATTAGCTTGAGTGGACAAACCAATCTTGATTGAAAAGGATTCCAGCTGTTTGATGAGAGATAATTAATATTGAAAAAGCTTCAATATGTAATGTGTATTCTGGACAGTTCCACTCAGAGAGCTGGGGTTGGGAGATACTTGGGGTCATGTTAAAAATCCCCAGTCAGTTTTAGATACAATCAAGTAAAAGTTTTGCTAATATTTCCATTTAAGGAATGGTCATATGTGTTTATTTCTAAATTGTGTGTATATTTTGGATTTGATATGACAGTGAATACAAAGATAAACAACTATGCTAGCAGTGCTTTTTAAAGGTCAAAAGGTCAACTCAGTGAAGTTTTATACAAAATTACAATTAATTTTTTTTCTCTAAGATATAGAAAATAATATGCAATTTACAGAGACATTCTCATCACAAGTATCGGACCAGACATAGCCTATGCAGATTTCTGTCTGGAGATAAAAGACATATGTAAATTTGATGATCAGCAACCATTTACAGTCAAATGGCTGGATGAAGAAGGTGAGCCATTAATTTGGTTGCTTCTTTTTTTTTTTAAGTATGGAAAGAAAATCTTTTATTCAAGTTTTTGTCATTGAAATTGATGCAAAATTCATATATTAATGAGAAATTAAATTTTATTAAGTATTCATTGTCAATAGATTCACATATAGCCTTTATTTTACAGCATTCTGTACATGCTTATGTTTATTTTACAGTCTATTCTATACCTTTAATTTTACAGTGTATTCTATACCTTTATACCTTTATTTTACAGGTGATCCCTGTACCATATCCTCCCAGGTAGAGCTGAATGAGGCTATTCGCCTATACGATCTGAACAAAGACTCAGAACTGACCCTCCATGGTAGGTTGGATTTCACTTATGACACTTACTTAAGCTTGATTGTTAAACAATTATATACACATTACATTATTTGTAATTTTCCTCTTTCATTCTGTCATTTCAGTCTTTCCTAACGTACCGGAGAGACCGGGGATGCCATGCAGAGGAGAAGACAGTAAGTTTTTGATGTGAAGATACAAACATTTTTAATTCATGAATAATTATTATACCCCCGCTCCGAAGGAGAGGGGGGTATACTGTTTTACCCTTGTGTGTCTGTCTGTCTGTCTGTCCATAACAAATTTTAGTTGCAGTTTTCTCAGCAACTACTCATTGCAGATGCTTGAAATTTTAGCACAACCTTTGTTTAGGCATTCCATATGGTGGGATTCATTTTTGTACGAATCTGATGTCAACTTCCTGTTTATCCGTGCCTCTGTCCATAGCATACATAACAAATTTTCGCAGTTTTCTCAGCAACTGCTCATTGCAGATGCTTGAAATTTTAGCAGACCCTTTGTTTAGGCATGCCATATAGTGGGATTCATTTTTGTACAAATCTGATTTCAACTTCCTGTTTATCCGTGCATTTGTTCATACCATACATAACAAATTTTGGTCGCATTTTTTTCAGCAACTACTCATCGCAGATGCTTGAAATGTTAGCACACCCTTTGTTTAGGCATGCCATATGATGGGATTCATATTTGTATGAATCTGATGTCAACTTCCTGTTTATCTGTGCATCTGTCCCTACCATACATAACAAATTTTGGTCACAGTTTTCTCAGCAACTACTCATCGCTGATGCTTGAAACTTTAGCACATTCTTTGTTTAGGCATGCCATATGGTGGGAATCATTTTTGTATGAATCCAATGTCAACTTCCTGTTTATCCGTGCGTCTGTCCGTACCATACATAACAAATTTGGGTGGCAGTTTTCTCAGCAACTACTCATCACAGATGCTTGAAATTTTAACACACTCTTTGTTTAGGCATGTTATATCTTGGGAACCATTTATGTACAAATCTGATGTCAATTTCCTGATTATCACTGTGTCTGTCCATAACTGAACTTATGTATTCACATCAGAGCGGGGTATTATTAGTGAGCACTAGCTCACAGACTTCTTGTTATGAATTATTTGCATTAATTATTCAGCACTCATTTAAATATTGTTAATTTGACCTCTTTACAAAAGGAAATATGTACAGAAAAGGTGCAAGAAGATGGAGAAAATTGTATAGGATTAATGGACATCTCTTTCAAGCAAAACGTTTCTCCAAGGTAATAATTATAGAAAGATAAATTTTTTTAAAAAATTATTTTGAAATAATCCAGTATAATTTGTTTATTTTGAAATAATTCAATTTAATATGTTTTGAGCACTTATTTCCTTTTCTATCCAAAGTTATTCAAGCCAAAACCAGTAAGCTACAGTCTCAACAGAGACTTCTGATCACATACTGTATACAGGGAAGTTTTTGCTCCTGTTTTATTTTGACCCCTTTCTCCCTACTCACAGGTGGGCAAATTTAAAATGGGGCGAATTAGAAAAACACTGTATAATTTCTTAGCAAGAATTGTGATTGGGCAAATTTAAAACGGAGCAAAATTGTTTGCAAGTATGAAACGGCAACAATAACATGGGACAAAAATAACACTGTATACAGTATATTGAATTCTAATTTTCTCTGACAAATCTGTGTTCTTTTCCAGAAAGCTTTCTGCTCCTTTTGCTCTGACAGAATCTGGGGATTAGGACGTCAAGGGTTTAAGTGCATTCAGTGTAAAATAGCTGTCCATAAGAGATGTCATAAGTACCTGAAGGTTGTGTGTGGAGCCCCAGTTATTGTAAGTCACTGTTCTAAACCAACTACAGAGTAAATGGGAGTCTTAATTTGAAACAAGTTAAATATCACATTGTGGTTGTCTCAGGGGCTGACAATTAGTTTTTCAAGTTCTTGCCCATGGGCTAGTACATGGTCAAAATTCACTTGCCCTACCTGAATTTTTACTTGCCCCACCATAAACTATGAAAATAGGAAGACAAAAAATGATTATTACAAGTGCCCATTTCCACTTAAAACTAAGACTTATTATATTTTTTTTCTTGAAAAAGTCACTTGCCCTCGGGCAAGTGGTTAATAAAAATTCACTCGCCCATCCCCAAAATTCACTAGTCCCAAGCATCGGGCAATGGGATTTGTCAGCCACTGTTGCCTGCTATTTTGTGAAAGATATATGGTTTTGTTAAATTACTCGTATTTCGTGAATAAGTTGTATCCTTTAAAAATTAGACTGGAGCTAAACCTGAACCAAGAGAGGATGTCAAACGGAATTTACCAGAACTTCAGAATCTGTCAATGAAAGAGCCTAATGGCCACCCAACACGTAAGTCAGCTCAGAACAGGGATCTACTGTCTCTGTTAATAAGCCATTCACCGTTTCAAAGTTGAATCTTAAGTGGAATATGAAGCGAATTTTTTAAATATAATTTGACATAGAATTAGTACAATATACATTTCTATGTTTTGCTTTCAGTTTCAGAGAATGGAACTTCAATAGAAATTGGAGGGAAGGAGGTAAGTTTGTTGTTGAAAAAGTTAAGAGGGATTTTAGAAAGCTGTTCAAATAATACTCTCATAATCAACAGATTTTTAAGTTTTTGAAATGACCATTGATGTGTTACTTTGCTGACATACATACATATATTAATGTAATTATATAAGGGTTTTTGTGGAGATATATATAAGGAAATGCCTTCTATTCTTGTATATTAAGAGTTTATTGTCATAACAGTTGACAGAAGAGAGTGAAGTTGATACAGAGGTAAAGAGAACATTTATTATCTCCCTTGGACATGTATGTTGTCTGAAGAAATGAAAAAATATCTTGAGATATGAGATAAGAGCAATATAGATAGTCTGCATATTTCTGTCTTGCTGTAATAATGTGGTGTGAAATAGTCTTGCTATTTCAATTATTGTTGGGAAAAGGGATATTAAAAGAGAAAAAAGGGGAAAAGAAAAAGGGAAAAAAAGACATTTATTATATCAACATTTTGAATGATTTAACTGATGTTAGCTTGTTTGTGTGGAATCTTTGTTGTGTATACTTGGTAGATAGTTTTTGGATGATGTATTTATTGAGTTAATCGCCTTGCCCTTCATGTTGGAGGTCAACATTGCAAATTTTTTTTTCTGATGAACCAAATTTAAACGTGTGGCAGAATGGGAAAAAAATCTTTATAATATAAAAATAATGAATTAAGGAGGCTATAATAAACATATATTCTTCAGAAAAACAATATTTCTAACCTCATTTGCCAGTATGACAAGTTTATATTGGTTGAATAATGAAGAAATCTGAGCATGTTGACCTCCAATATGGTGGCCAAAAGGAAATACACCACTGACCATGTAAATTTTGCTAAATTTACATCGATCCAAAACTTTATTATAGTGGTGCCTCTGCTGGCATGCATGCTATTTTGAAAATTTTATTTGAATGTTGAATACAGGTAGAGCTTCATGGACACGTAGCTCAACCATTATAAGGAGAAAATTTTGTCTCTGTTTACATTTTGGGATGTTCAGGATGCTTAAGTTTATTTCCTATGTGGACATTCTTAGGAAGATAAGGCTTAAGTTTATTGCTTTTGTGAGCACTGTCTGGAAGTTAAGGATTAAGTTTATTTCCTACGTGGGCACTCTCATGAAGATAAGGCTTAAGTTCAAACTTTGTCCTCCTCAATAACAGCAGAAGAATATTTTGTGTTAAGACAGTTTTTAGGGATCAGTCACAAGCAGAGGGGATGACAAAAATTTTATTTTAAGCTTCATATTACGAGATAAAAAAAATCAACTTACATCTAACATTGATTTTTTTTTTAATGCCCATGCCATTTAATTACATGTAGTTTTTCCATGAATTGATGTGTTGTTTCTACTCTAGAGCCACAATATTTGATGTATCCATGTAATAAAAAGAAAAATAAATGACTGTTGCATGGTTTACACTGCCTGTTTATCATTGCATTTCTGTCGTCACATCATCTTCAGTCTTAAAAAAACATTTGCTAGTCTTAATGATTTTAAGTCTAATATGTATGATTTTTCAGTATTTTTTTCTTATTTATCATAAAAAAATGTTATTCTTAAGTAATTATTTACCTTTTTTATGGGATCCAAAAAGGAGACATCCCTTTGAGTATACTGGATTTATATAATTCATACAGGATAGAAACTTTATAAAACAAAAGTTTTTTTGTACATGGTAAATCAATGATTTTTTAACAATAACCATTAAATGAGAAATGTAAGAAAACAAGGGAATGTAATTGTGTGTTTTATTATTTTCAATATCCAGGCCCAGCCTGCAGTACAGGTAATTTTGCTGTCGGATGCTGCAGTGAGATATCATAATTATGTCACTTCACTTCATACAGATCCAGAAAAATATTGTGTTTTTATCATTTTGTTTGAAGATCATATGCTGGAAGCAATTTTTATCTCAGTCACTCAGCTGACCACTTGCTTTACATTTTACATATATGCATGAACTTTCCAATTTTTCTGCTCCAGAACTACATTAGTAAAACATCAATGTTAGTGAGACTTGCCTTAAAGCATCCTGAATTGATGGATTTAAGTTTGCTCGAAAAATTATGTACCATGCCCTTTTTCAAAGAGAGATAATTAAGGATAGAGAAAATAGGATGTAGTCATTTGAATATATTTCTCTTATGAGCCAAAGAGTCAGAAATGATTAAAAAAAAATTACGTAAGTACATGGTAGCTTCCTTATTTTGTAAAAAATAATTTTCTTCCTATATGATGGCCCCTTAAGCCAGGATTGAACCATGACATGGGTCCAGATATAGAGAAAAAAAAAATTAAAATTCCAGTTCTCAAAAATTAGAAGGCTACATACTGTCAAGCCTCTTTATAGATTGTTTTGTTCAACTGTGCTCTCTAGGGCAAGCCAAGAGCATGTCATAGGACAAAAATTTTATAATCTATTACAGCAGTAGGTATTAAAAGTTAAACTTACATAAAATTTTGTCAGCTTGACAATTGGTCAGATTGTTAAACAATTATGGAAAGATCCTCATGGAATTTATTTACTTCATGGTGCTTGGGTCAGGTTGGGGCTATATAGATTTCAAAGGAGTAGGTAGAAGGGAAAAAACTATTTGGTATATATGTATGATACTTACCGTAAGTGATTGTAAAGGCCTTTCATCCTTTTGTTATGCATTTGTATCAAAGATGTTGTAGGCCACATTTATTTTTAGTTTTTTTTTTGTGCTTATTGTTGTCAGAAGTATATAAGTTCTTCAATATAGATTTGTACAAATGATGTGAAGCTGCTAAAGGATCAAATTTGTTCATAAATATGTGTATACTTCATTTTTCTGGATCTGCACATTTATCTGTTGCCTTTCATATTACCTGGTACTCATTTTAAAATGCCTAGACAATGAAAACATTTTTATATTTCATAAACAGTGCAATATGAATCAGAGTTTAAAAAGTAAAGTTTTTATATTCTGTGTCAGCAGAATCTCTGCATGAGATGGAGATAACCAGCCATCTTCCTGTGTTCTCATTACACCATGTTTATAACACACCGCTTTACCTGTCCAGGTGCACTATGTGACATTATATAGGCTATGCATGTGAAACAGAGTTCATTATTCAATTGTTAATCATTGTTATCAGTTATTGCATTGCTTTACCTAAGCAGTTTGTAACAAATTTACATAAGGAATTTGTAGCATATATTTCTGTATCAGCGCTTGTAAGGAAACATTTTAAATAAGGTTACATATGTGTCAGTTTCATGCCTCAGAAATCAAAGATTGGAAAGGGCAAATTGTTCTCCTCTAGCGTACATTTTTCAGTCTAAAGGACGGACCTTGGAACTTTGAAAATATTCAAGAATTTATTGATACACTGAAACTTCGTTATCTCAAACTCGACGGGACAGAGGTAAAAACTTTGAGATATCCAAGGATTTGAGAGTTAAATACTTATAGAATATGTGACTGGGACTTCCAAATCCCTTCAACATATCCAATTTGAGATATCAGTGTTCGAGATAGCGAAGTTCAACTGTATATTGTCATTTGTAAAACAATGCTTACTAATACTCAAATATTTTGTTAAAATGAATAAGTACAGGTAATCAAATTCCATCACTTATCAACAGATTTATGTTTGATATTACTAAAAATGTTCATTATATTTCAGACAACAAATGGAACAGACTCGCAGCAAGTGACTCTTGATCAGTTTGAACTTCTGAGAGTTATCGGTCGTGGAAGTTACGCAAAAGTCCTGATGGTAGAACAGAAACGTACAAAACGTGTCTACGCAATGAAAGTCATCAAGAAGGAACTTGTCAATGAGGATGAGGTATGAAAAAGAATAAATGGAAGTCACTGTGTAGTTGAAAAGATTAGAAAAAGTTCAGATCTGGAAGAATTGAATAGACACTGATTGTATCTTTGAAATTGAAATAAATGTTAGATTGAGATGATAAGATGTTTTCAGAAAGTACATGACAGTTAAGGGTAAGATGATTTCTTAAAGAATAATGAAGGAAATTTCAGCTGGTTTAAAACTATTATTTTCAAAAGTTGGAAATCAGACATATTTTAGAAATTGCTGGCAGTAAAACTGTTATATCAGAAGCCTTTTCTGTGTTAAAGGATATAGACTGGGTGCAGACAGAGAAGCATGTTTTTGAGACAGCCACCAATTACCCATTCCTTGTGGGCCTTCATTCCTGTTTCCAAACTCCCAGCAGGTAAAAAAAAATATCAACTACAAATTTTGAACATACGTGTAGTGCTATCCTTTTCTTTAGGAAAGTAAATTTAGAATATTTGGCAAAATGGCAAAATCATTGTTTAACCAGATATTTCAGTTAAGTTATTAATGTTGAATGCAGCCAAAAAGTATGTAAAATTATGTGAATGGTTTACATGGGATATGTTTTTAATGTTATGCAGTCAAGTTAATAAATTTATTTTGTTTGCAGATTGTTTTTTGTAATTGAGTTTGTGAGTGGAGGAGACCTTATGTTTCACATGCAGAGACAGAGGAAGTTACATGAGGAGCATGCTCGGTTCTACTCTGCCGAAATCTGCTTAGCTCTTAATTTCCTTCATGAAAGAGGTTATATCCCTGTGTAGTGACAGAAACTACTCAGATTTTTGTGAAAGTGTATACTTGTAGTTTGATTTTAAGATAAATTTTGTTTTATCAGGCATTGTATACAGAGATCTGAAGCTGGACAATGTGTTGCTGGACCATGAGGGACATGTGAAACTGACAGATTATGGCATGTGTAAGGTAAGCTCTCAGGAGGAAAATGTAGAAGGTGTAAAAAAAATATATATAAATTTAATTAAAACATTTTATTCATGGAAATGAATATGGTTAAGCAATTGGCAAAATCTATAAATGTTCTCTGTACAAAAGGTACAGAGGTTAAATTATTGTACTGAGTAAATTATCTGAAATGGCTGAGAATAACCAGAGGAAATTCAGTTTGAGATTACCTAGAATAAACTGTAATAAATAATGAAGTTAAGGTTCCTTTAGGCATAAAAAGGAAATTTTTAAAGTTGTCTGCAAAATGTTCTCTCCATTTCAAGAAAGAGGAGCTTCCTTGATGTGAAAACTCCTGTAAAATATTTTTTCCAATCATTATTTGATTTTGAAATGTGCAAAACTTGTCAGGTTGGCGAAATGTTCTTGATTAATTCACAACAGATTTCTATGCAATACTTTGATTTCAACAAAATATTATAAATTATTGTCATGTAAGCAGCTTGGATTATATGAAATATCAAGATAAGGATTACGATGAAATGTGAAAATTAAAATTTAATCCTGATACCTAGAAAATGGGATAAAATAGGAGGTGGAGGGTCTGTGCTTAACTTGTATGTTGTATATTTCATAAAAATAAAGGATGGATTGCGACCAGGTGACACTACATCAACATTTTGTGGAACGCCTAATTATATAGCACCAGAAATTTTACAAGGACATGATTATGGTATGTTCTGTGTTTGGCTTAGCCACCTGTAGGTCTGAGCTTGGGTCAGTTCCTCCTTCTATTAAGGGAGGTAACTCCTGGGCTCAGCCTACTGGAGATAGTGGTAGGGGAGATTAATGTGGCTTTTTTTCTGCCTGTTCCCATAGGAGGGCCTGTGGGCTGGAGACAGCACCAGTACATTTTGTGGAACCCCTAATTATATAGCCCCAGAAATCCTCCGTGGGGAGGATTATGGTAAGCTTCTTACTAACACTTAACAATCTTCCAGGGGCCCAGGCAAGGGAAATTTGTTACTCACAGAAAGATATGACTATGAAACTTTTAGAAAAAGAAATCTGGAGAGTGTCCAGTATGAGACTACTTTACCAACAATGAAAAAGGAATTATAGTTTCATTCTCATATGTATTCATGTTAGTGACATTCCATTCCCTCTTGGGACACCCCTGGTTGTTTTTTTTTTCTCTTCTTGCTTTTCTGTAATGTGTTTTCTCACCTTAACAGGAAGGGCTGTGGAGTGGAGACAAAACCAATACGTTTTGTGGAACTCCCAATTATATCGCACCAGAGGTTCTCCGAGGAGAGGACTATGGTATAGATGAAAAATCTGCCGTGCTTGGTCATGAAGTTAGACCAGATTATATTTCAAGTGAAAATTATTATGTCATTTCACAAAAATGACCATTGAGATTGCCAAATATTTTAATTTTTTTTTTCAAAATAAAGAAAAATAAGTGAAAATTTAACAGTACATGTACCTGAAAAATGATCTGGATCATTGCACAGCTTGCGGCATTGAGTTTTATACCCCCATACTATTACAAGGCATGCATCATTTTATGCATAAAAATGTATATTTAAATTGGAAAAGTACTAGATAAGTGTACATGTTGGGTCATATATTTTACTGATTTTATCATTAAAATGCCTACAGATCTTTCAAATTAAACTAAGAAGCTGAAATTCATATACAAGTTTCATATTTTACAATTAAAATCCCAAAAAAATCCATGTATTTAAATGCATCAAAGCCCTATTGATCTATGAACGAATGGGTTGGAATCCATAGTACAATTGTGTTGTTCCGTAAAATCTATTTCTAAAAAACATATCAAAGAATTACTAATTTATTAATAAGAGGCATGCATATTTAATAAACAGTCTGACATGCAATAAAGTGGTACTGGTGTTGGGGGTATGGCATGGATGTATTGTTTATGTTTAAGTTGTGTTCCTTTAAAGTAGAAAGTTGATGAAACATGTTTGAAAGAACCTTGTTTTATGCATTTGTTGTGACAAAGTAAAAATGCATAACAGTAAATGAAATTTATATGATTGTTAATTATAAGGCTTAACATGATCTTTCATGAACAAAAAGCAATGGAGAATAGTTCTGCATTTTGATGCATTTTGTTGATTTGCTACCAAGTGTATATCACTTCAAACATAGAATGTGCAGATCAAAACATAGTACAGTTAAACTTCAGTATCTGTAACATCTGTATCTCAAATACTGTGGATATATCCCTACCACTTTTTCATTAGGCCATGATAAAATAAAATTCCTAGATTCTCATCCCCAAAGTATGAGAATCTAGGATTTTTTTAAAATATGTCCTTATGTACATGTATTTTAATCCTGATATCTCAAATTCTCAGATGATTCAAAGTTTGTTTGTTTGTCCCCCCCCCCCCCCCCTTCCTCGAGTTCAAGGTAATGAAGTTTGACTGTATATGACAAAAGTGCACTTTCATGCTCACATACAATTACAGAGCTAAGATTTCATGCTTAAATCATTCCTGTTGATCCATTTTATATGTACGCTAGTCAGTTCAGAATGATCCTTCCAATTGTTTTCTACTCATTTAGTGTGAACAGGAATATAGCGAATTCACGGATATAGCGAAGTTATTTAAATCCCTGGAGAAATTCTTAACAAATTCTCTGAAAATATTATGGTTATAACGAACTCTGATATAATGGATTTAGCGAACTGATTTTCTGTCCTGTAGAGGTTAAAAATAAAGAAAATTACATCTTTTAAAACAAATTTCAATATCTTGAAAATATTAAACTGACATAACCTATATTTGGTAGTCATATATGAAGGAAAAGATGCATATTGCGAATTCATTATATGTACTTTAATGAATTCGTCATACGGATATAACGAATTATGGATATAACAAAGTAAATTCACAGGTCCCAAGGACTTCGCTATAACCGAGTTTTACTGTATCTTCAATTTTTTTTCCAGTTTATGTACTCGCTGATATGCATTAAAACCTACAGTCAAATTAAACTTCGATATTTTTCCTGACATGTTAAAAAAAAAAAAAAAAAAAAAACATTAAAAGCATAAGTTTCATGTATAAAGGATAAATGATAAGGATTGAATCTGAGAAAGTTGATTCAGTAAAATTGTGATTTATACTTAGATGTTATATTACTTGCCTTGCTACAGATTTTAGTGTTGATTGGTGGGCATTAGGGGTACTGATGTTTGAGATGTTGGCTGGGAGGTCACCGTTTGATGTGGTGGGCGGGGCTGAAAACCCTGACCAAAACTCCGAGGATTACCTATTCCAGAGTAAGACTAAATCTTGTTTTACTTCAACCTTACCATCAATAAATTGATGTGAATGATTTATAGTTAATGTAAATTATACTTTCCCTTTTTTTCACTTCTAAGATTTTAAAATTGCCATTGTTTCTTTCAGTTATCCTGGAGAAAACTATCAGAATCCCCCGCTCACTTTCTGTAAAAGCAGCATCCATCCTCAAAGGATTCCTTAACAAGGTATTTTATGAGGACTTGATCTTATTTTGTTGATACTTTTCTCCACTTCTTGAAGTCATAACTCAGGATCAGTTTAGTACTTAGAGTAACTGAGTTACTCAGTTATTTCAGTTCATCAGAATATGGGGTAGAATAAAGAACAGAACCAGTCAAATGTATCAGTGGAATTGTATAAGTTAGGAATGAGGAATCTCTTAAAATCTGATAGGATACTATTGATCATTCTAATTTTAAATATTGCTTTTTAACTGAAAGTCTTTTGGTTGACTTTAGACATACTGTAAAATTGTACATAAAATGCCACCAATTTAAAGTACATGAACCATTAGCTTCTTTTATTTGTAAGCAGAGAAGTAGTTGAAGGTGAGAACAGAGCTTCATTAAATTTCTTTTTCCATTCATTCATTCTACAGTTTCTAAGTCAGGGGTCATTTGAGATGGCCAGCAGCTCGGTGATATCCAAATCTGACTTGTATTGATTTAATATCCTTGTATCTGACTGGGTTTTTTTTAAATATAAACAGAACCCAACAGAGAGACTTGGATGCCATCATGAGACAGGTTTCAATGACATCCAGTCCCACCCTTTCTTCAGAGCCGTTCAATGGCATGAGCTGGAACAGAAGTTAGTCACTCCACCATACAAGCCAAACCTGAAATCTGATCGAGATCTAGAACACTTTGACCCTGCTTTCACAGATGAACCAGTTCAGCTAACACCAGATGATCCGTGAGTTAAATGTTTCTTACTTATCAGTAAGTTAATCTTTGATTGATAAAGAAAGTGGATTTAAGACTAAGCATATTGAGTTGTTGGAGTTAAGACTAATCATATTGAGTTGTTGGAGTTGAGACTAAGCATATTGAGTTGTTAAGACTAAGCATATTTTAAAAGTTGTCATGAATCATCAGAGTGCCATTCTTTCTGCATACTTTTGCCCGAGTGTCCATTATTTGTTTTATAGACCTTTGGAAATTGTGCAAAGTTATGTTGTAAATATACAGGTGTATATTTCCCATCTCAAGTCGTAGAGTTTAGCTTCATTGTCCCCTACTACCGTATCACAAAAGTGCAGGGACATTAAATCTTGTCCATCTGTTGGTCCAGCTGTCTGTGTGTCTGTTTGTCTGTAAACAATTTATCAAAATGCTACTTCTCTTACACTTTTGGTCCAATTTCAATATAACTTTGTACACAAGTTGACTACACTAAGATACTCAATTCTCTTTATCTGTCTTTGATTTCAATGAACGGGGTTGCCAAGGACTAAAAATAGAAATTTTTGTGAAATTCTTTTTTAAAAAAATACTCTCCCTACAGTTTTAGTTCAATTTCAGTATAACTAGATTCACAAATGGACTACTCTAAGATAAACAATCCTTTTTATAGGTTTTTGATTTTGATGAACAATGTTGCCATGGTTACTAATAATAGAAATTTTTGTGAAATTCTTTCAAAAAGATACTTTTTCTACAGTTCTGATCAGATTCCAGTAAAACTTTTTACACAGGTAGTCTATTCTCAGACAAATAATTCTCTATATCAGTTTTTGATTTCGATGAATGGTGATTGCCATGGTTACCAAAAATAGAAATTTCAAAGAATTTCTTTCAAAATGCTATTCCTCCTACAGTTTTGGTCCGATTTCAATAACACTTCATAGACAAAAAGACTTCACTAAAGTACATAATCCTGTATATTGGTTTTTGATTTTAACAAAATATTGTAGCTTTGATTACTAAAAATAGAAATTTCAAGGAAATTCTTACAAAAGGCTACTCCTACTGCAGTTTTTGTCCAATTGCAATTAAACTTGACTCATAAAGGGACTAATCCAAGCATCATTATTTTATTTATTTCTGTAGCCATAGTTTCAACACCAAGTGCTACTTTTCTCTACCTTTGTTAAGTAAGAAGAGTAGAGCTACAGTCTCTTCAGAGACTTCTAGTTTCACCTCAAACTGCAAATCATCAAATTTTCATGACACATTATTTTGCAAGATAGTAATATTGTACTCATAAGCAAGGTAAAATTTTTGCGAATTCTGGCTATTATATGCGAATATGAATTTTCACATGTGCTTTACATGTGACAAGACTTCTGAATTTACTTATGATTTTTGGCTTCTTGACCTTGAAATTTGGCCTACTTTTCAACAAATTTATCTTTGGCCATAGCTTTTGAATGATAGGAGATATGGCTGTCATATTTTAAATGTGCATTACTTTTCACAAGACCAGACTTTGACTTCAAGACCTTGATCTTTGACCTCCATTTTAACATTGGCTGTAGCTTTTGCACCTGAAAAGACAAGGTTTTCATATTTTACAAGTGTATTACCTGTGGTAAGACCTTTCTGAGTTTACATTTATTTTTATCTCTTGCCTTGAAGTTTGACATACTTTTCGAAATGTTAAACCTTTGCTGTAACTTTTGAATGGAAGAGACAAGACTTTTATACTCTTCTCAAATGTGCATTACCTGTGACAAGATCTCTTCAAGTGTACAATGGTTTTGACCTCATAACATAGTCTACATAGACCTTGAAGTCTTACTTTCAAAAACTTCTGCCTTTCGCATTATTTCTGAACCAGAACTGAACATATATCATGTTCTTCAAAAATATAAAACATTGTTTAGTATGATGGACAGACAAGACAGATACAATATGCAATTGATCATTGTACTCCAACCAATAATACCTTGAAAGCAGAGGACCATAATTCTCTGAATTTTCTTGTTTATATTGGAAAGAGAACTGTACATTTTTCATAACATTACTATAAAAAAAAACATACAAAATTGCTTCAGTTGTCATTGTTTCCTCCTCACAGGAAAGTGATTGATAAGATAGAGCAGTCTGAGTTTGATGGTTTTGAGTATGTGAACCCCCTGTTGATGTCACTCGAGGACTGTGTATAGCAGAGTCATTAGCCACACCCATGAATCAGGGTGACAGGTGCTTTGTATCAAGAGCCGGGAACCAGACAATCTTCTTCATGTACCTCAACCTTGTTGGAAGGAATGGTGAGAAAATGGCATAGATCAGGGTTGTGAAGAGTAAATCACTGATTGTGGATATTGATGCTAATCATTTTGTGATATATGTTTACAGAAAAAAAAACTATTTGCAACTGTACATTTGAATATTTTACCAAAAGATTCAGTATCTTATAAGGACACTGGTTTTTGCTTATTTCTTGTCTTTAAGTGTTTTTTTGGTGAATTGTTTGTTTATAGAAGTCATTGAGATTGTAATATTCTTTGTTATTTAACTGTGGAGGATAGAGAAACAGATACGCTGTATGTATATACTTTTATGTTTGTAGATGCAATGTATTTTCTTTGATAAGAGACCCATGTTGTGAATTGGGTGGAAATTTTTTTTTTTTTTGCAATATTTCTCTGTATCATTTTTGTACAACGAATGAGGTTAATTGTCTACTGAAGCAGAGCATTACTACTACTGTAAATATATATGTACATTTCTAATCAGATCATTATCTATAGATCTTAAAAGTAGACTCATTTTTTCCTTCACAATATCGTTTTTGTCACAATCAGAGTGTGTCAAAATCATAGTGTGTGAAAGGGGGGAGGGGATTAATAGATCTGATATTATAATAATTGAATCATGTCTTTTTCATTATTTTTGATCTTGTGAATTCACACTTTTCACCACCTACAACTATGGTGAAAATACATAATTATTGTATTTAACAATGTATGAAAAGATAAATTTCTTTGTAAAGAGAAGCAGTATTGTATATTGTTTATTTACCAATGTACAGTGTATTTGTGAATGTTTATTTGTTCAAGTTGTTTGATTTCAATTTTTGAAGACCAAGTGCAATGTGATTATTTATGTTAGTCATAAGAAGTGCTGCATTATTGTTTGAGTGATGCTATAACAGCTTTTTTTTTTTTTTTTTTTTTTTTTTTTTTTTTTTTTTTTTTTTTTTAAAAAAAACAATGGATTTCTGTTTGACTACATTACAACAATGCCACTTTGATTTTTTTTTTTATTTATTTAACCTTTTTTTCTGCTGTTTCCTAAACTTGATCAAGGCAGATTTTGGGAAGGAATAATATTATTTAAATTTTCATTTTCGTTAACTTTCTTTTTAATTGTCTAAACTGTTAATCTCACATTTGAGAGAAAGCACAAGATCTACTAAGATATAAATTTCATTGTTACATATCAACTTAATATTATGTCCAATAGTTAATTGTTTACAGTATATCAACTTAACATTATGTCCAATAGTCAATTGTTTACAGTATATCAACTCAACATTATGTCCAATAGTTAATTGTTTACAGTATATCAACTCAACATTATGTCCAATAGTCAGTTGTTTACAGTATATCAACTTAATATTATGTCCAATAGCTATAGGAAATACTGTAGGTCATATTTTATGTACATGTAATATTGGGTCAAGTCATTAATACTAAATCAAAATCTGTAAAATAACATCTACAGTATACAATTATTATTATTATCACTATTATTGTCTTCCATTGAAAAAACCTGTGGATTTTTTAAGGGAGTTTATTTAATTTTATACATGTACTGCCTATCCAACCTATATTTAACAGTCATTTAATTATTTATGTATGTAATTAATGAATTGTTCATACAGTGATTTGACTGTGTTTTACTCGATTTTTTTTTTTTTTAAATAATTTATATTTTTTGTACAGAACATATCCAACATTACGCATTGAGTGTACAATTTAAAATACTTGCGGTTTAATGATTTAAGGATAGATGTGATGACTTAAAGCTCTTTTTGTCCATTAAATTGCAACCATTGGAACAAATTTTTCCATCAAAGATTCATTGATGATCTTTTAATGTACAAACTAGGTTATTTACATACTGTTTGATTAGTTTTGTTTAAAATGACCAACTTTTTACAAATTGGACTCGCAAAGGCATTCCAAATAAGTTTTGCTTTACTTTGATTTGTATGTTATTTTTGTGCAAAGTTACAATTGGTTGTGATATTCCAAGTTTCAAAATACATTGTACATTGTGTGTGTTTTGTCCTTCTGTTTTCAAACAATAAATCATTTATGACCAGGAGTTGTCTTTTGTATGTACAATTTCAAAGGACCATTTAAGTTCAACAGAAGAAAATCAGGAGGATCTAATTTTTTTGGGGGGGGGGGGGGGCACAGATGTATTAAAACAAAAAAAAATGCATATCATTGAAGTTCAGAGATTTACTGGACTTTTTCCCGAGTTTGAAGCATAAAAATTGAGATACATGAACCCTCTAATAAGACAGATCATGCTCACTGGAATAAATATTATTCCTCTGTAATTTGTCAAGTTAAATGGCCATTTCTGTACAACTTTTATACCATAAGGTATGCTGAAATTGTGTGCATTTTAATTACAAATTAGATTTCTTGGAAAATTATTAGCGTTAAAGCCAAATGTTGTATGAGTGAATAGAAGGACGACGATGGACCTAAGTTCAATTATTTTTACTTTATTTTTAATTATTGGTCTGTTTAAAATCCATTTTACTGAAGGAGATTGAAAGATGGTGATTATCTTCAATACAAATCAAACTTGCAGGCAGTTGTCTACAATCTTCTGTATCTTAATCTTTTTCAATGTATTTGTATCACCAAAGTCTCAAGACCATGTTGTCAAGATTAAGAATTGAGCAAGGATACATTCAAAATCGCAGCAGCTGCGTAGAGCTACGACCTTCAAAGATATGCTAGCATAATCGCTACAAAGGGATAAGCGTACATTCATAAAGTGCATTCAATATACCGGGGTAGGTTTAGCAGTTAGCTAGGCTAGTTGAATGTGGTCCTTACTGGACATGTATAATTACCCTTCGATGCAAGATGTTACAAAGATTGGGACATTGAGAAGAAAAAAAGACTTGCTAATTCTGATTTCTCAATGGCATGACTTTTTTTAATTTTCTGTATATTTCCGAAAGGAGTTTATCTCCACTGATTATTGAGTTTGTTACAGGCCTGTAGGAAGCAAGTTCAGTTTTGGGTGACACAACCAAACTTTTTCAGTGGGGGGGGGGGGGGGGGGTACCAAGAAAAAAAATCATGACAAGCCAAAAAAAGTCATCAAACGTTAAGTCTGAGGGTTCTGTAGCATAAAGTAACTATGTTTTCTATAGTATATGATATATTGGCAAAATTATTGGGGGGGGGGGGGGGTTATAATAACATGTGCGATTATATGTATAAGGCATTTAAAATTTTGGTGTGTGTAGTTCAACTTCTCTGAATGTTCAGAGGTTGAGATCGTATACAATGTTCTGATAGCTCTTGTCCTTAAACTGAGTTTTTGTCTTTTATCATCATATCATCTCTGCCTGGACAAAGCGAACTTAATCACTAATATAAACAGCTTGCTTTATTGCGAAATTTATTAAACAAATTACAATAAATAAATAAATACGAAATCATTATGCATACCAATTTTTATTTTCAATATTGAAAAGAAAATTCAATTTTGCCGCCAGAAAGTCTGCACATAAAGCCTACAAAAAGTGTACTCTTGGATTCAAGTTTGTTAGTCTGGAGTCACGAGGATAAACTCTTTGTGGACTCATGTTTCCTCCAAATACAGGCCTCTATACATGTAGTAAGTAGTCAACATGGTAAATTCTCAATGTATCCCATGAACATTATCCTGGATTGACATTCTGTATTTTTATTACGATAAATATTTCACATAGTGTACTCATGGATTGACATTCTGTATTTTTATTACGACTTGTCGGAGTGAAACTGCAGTATAAAATATAAATGGCTTCGAAGAGGCCGAATTTGGACACATTTTGTCACGGTTCCTGAAATGAACTCTCTTCTAAGTTCATATGCCGTTACTACGTATAAGAATTGATGCTAGTTTTGATCCAGCACAACTTCATTTTGTTTTGCAGTTCCCAGATGTTGTATTTCATCATGTTTATTGATGCCGTCATTTTACGAATTCCTTGAGTTCAATAAATTTTCTTCATGTAGTGGGTGAATTTATTTATTTATGAGTTTATCCAAATGGGCCTTTTTGCAATGATAACTTTGTAAAACAGTTAATATTTCTTGATGGATGAAGGTTCAGTATTCAAAGTAACGGATAAGATAAAATAAATATTTTTTTCTGAGAAGTGATCGAATCAGCATACAGCTCAAATCCTTTACAACAGAAATCCCCGACGAAATCCACAGAAGGTGTCGGGGGAGGGTGTGGCCTGGGGTCTGACAGCACTATCAGCGGGTCCCGGTGTTGGCTCTTGCGTTGTCTGAGAAACAACGTCAACGTCAGTACTCTCAACTTCAGCTTCCTCCCTGGCTCTCCGCTCTTTATGATAAAATAAAATATTTATGAATAAGAAAAAAATATACATGTATATTTTTGAAATTACATTATCATCGGTAATTGTTGGCTTTTTTATTTTGAAGACATTAAATTCCGCTACAAATCAAGGTGAATCGAAAAGATTAGATTTCTCATTCATTGAGAGAACCAAATT
This sequence comes from Saccostrea echinata, assembly GCF_033153115.1. Classification (NCBI taxonomy): domain Eukaryota; kingdom Metazoa; phylum Mollusca; class Bivalvia; order Ostreida; family Ostreidae; genus Saccostrea; species Saccostrea echinata. The sequence continues at coordinate 2,242,268 of NW_026889803.1, forward strand.
TCAAACAGATCGATCAAAGAGAAAGAAGGATTTGAGCTCATTTAATCACATATTTTTTTTCTCCATTGTGAGATATTTTATATAATGAAATTTCAAACGCATAATGCAAATACCTTGTATTTTAGATGAAACCCATCTATATGTATACTGAACTGACAAGAAAACCAAATGCACGGTGACAATCATGGTGATCTTTTATCAAAATGATGACAATGGCTTCTTACTGTGACGTCAGAACCTTAACCAGACTTTTTACGTCAGATAACTGTGACGTCATAATAAAAAATCTCCATGATCATCATAAATGTTACATACAAATTTACATACAATGTTCTTATAAATGGACGTATAGATGGGTATTATCGAAAATACAAAGTATTTGAATGACATGTAATGACATTTGTCACTGTGCTACTTTATTGTACGAACCAATCATTTGCACAGTATAATGACCAAATTTCTTCGAAAAAGAGAGAGTGTGTAAATTAATTGAATGTACCCTGCATATGATGTCTACATTTTCAAATTTGTATATTCCTTCATGTGCTTTCATTTCATCTTTTTTTTTTTTTATTTTACTAAAGTGTATCAAGTTTATTCCACTTTAGATAAAAAAAAAGTACAGTTTTGTTTCTTGTCCTCTAATAACTGAAACTGAAAGCATCGCATCAACTGCTGAAAGTGACGTCTTTACCTTATCATCTACTACTCCAGAAATCCGACCAGGTATCGCTGCCATCAGCACTGTCAGACCCTATGTCCTCCTCCCCCCCCCTCCCCCACACCCGCATGATTACTTTTGGGGGCTGTTTTAGGATTGATTTTAGCTTGGATTTCCACGAATTTTGAACTCATTTCTATGGCATAGCAAACGTTGCAATATTCGATCTTTTCCATTTGTATTGTATAATTTTCCGTTTATATTCTTTAATTTTCCATTCGCTTTGTATAATTTTCCATTTGTATTGTATAATGTTTATTTGTATTCTATAATTTTCCATTTGTATTCTATTTCTCATTTGTATTGTATAATTTTTCATTTGTATTAATGTAAAATTTTTATTTGTATTCTATGATTTTTCATTTGTATTGTTTAACTTTTCATTTGTATTGAATAATTTTTATTTGTATTCTATAATTTTCCATTTGTATTCTCTAATTATGTTCCCCAAACGAAGTTTGGGAACATATTGTTTTTACTCTGTTTCTTATTATTATTATTAGGGTCTTCCGACCTTCCTTCGGAAGACCCTACTGTTATTCTACTGTTTCTTATTATTATTTTATTTTTTTTTCCCGCCGATTTTCAGCAGGCGATTTCTCGGAGACCTTTTGTCCGATTGCTATGAAACTTTCAGGGTAGATACAGTGTATTATTGCCTAAAAACGCTTTTTTCAAATTTTCGATATATACCCCCGTTCATGAGTTATTGCCCTTTAATCGATATTTGGATGGTCTCTTGTCCAGTAGAATTCTCAATAACGACACATGATATTTGCATGAAAACTGGAGAACTTGTAACTAATACATTGCAGATGCGCAGAACATTAAAATTGTAGGCTAATTTTTTTAAGTTCGGAAGCTATATGACGGCAAGTTTTAAGAATTATTTTTCCATGAAATTTTGCTGCTTTTTGTTTAATAACTTTTAAACTGATAAAAATTTGGTAAGACATATAGAATAAAAGTTGTGTGTAATTACGAGAGCTTTCAGATAACATCAAGAAAAAGGGGCTGGCCCCTATATTCAGGGGACAGCAGGTCATAAAAGTATTTTTTGGATAGCTAGAAATATTAAAATATTATGAAAAAGTTTGAATGACATAATTTCTAACATATTAAATCTTGTCATGTGGTATAAAGAGAAACAAGCTCCGTGCTATATTTTATTCTATTTTATATAATAATTATTCGAGAATCGTACAGGAACAAGTTGTCTACAAACCAGCCACGCCTTTTAGGGCATCGTAACACATGCTTGTACGGTTTTAGATAGTTGTTGTGTTTTAAATAAATCGTTTTGATTCGATTTCTCTGTTTTCTGTTATTTAAATCGTTTATAAATGCAAGTTATTTACACAAGTAAAGGTAAATCAACATTTACAAATGCATCCGTATAGAAAGAGTCTTAATCGGGGCCTCTTGTTTGTAACCTGGATGTAAACAATCACGAGCGGCATTGTGGGAAGAAGACACAAAGACCCGATATACGAAAAACGTGATTTCATCTGATGCTTTGTTGGAAAATATTTAAAAAAAAGTGTAGTTTAGTATAGCATAATGCTTCATAATCAATAATTTTTAAAAATAAATCATGTTTAACACTCAATCTGATTATTTTATTTTTTGAAAAATCATCAGGTCGAATATCAGGTTTTTAGTATATCAAGTCTTTAGTACGTCCCCGAAAGTAGCCATGCAAGTCGGAATTACAGACAGAAAATGGGAAGAAAATATGTGAAGTTGACAGTTGTACATTTTCTTAACGTACGAGCCGTATGTAGACATGCACGTTTAATCCACATCTACGAAGCACATAAAATCCTTGGTTGCGTACAGGGAGCATTAGTTTTAAAGGGATATATATATTCTTGCGCAAATTGTTTACGAGGAAATTCTGACGATCACATTAACGGCGATGAACAGTCTTGTGTCGGAGTTTTCTGTGATAAATGTAGCGAGTGATGAAACAGTTCACGGTGACATTTTAATATATGATTGGCGTGGACCATGGAAATGAAGGTTAGAATTTTTCTTATCTAAAATTTAACAGCTGCTTACAGCACTGATGTTTACATGTATATGCCAGCAAATGTATAAATGTACGCACAAACACTGATGTATGTTATCTATTTTATGGTTCAGTCTCTGTCTGTTAGCCCTGACATGACTTTGTCAAATCCCCATTGCTTTACCTTATATTTAAATGCATGAGAGCATGTAATTTCACCAAGACTTATTTTTTTTATTGAAACAAAAAAATGCAAAAAATCAACAATACACTATCTAACATACTACATGTATAGACATGTTAATTATTATTATATATTCTTCAACAAGTATGAATAGCTGTTATACCTAGGGCCTTAATTAATATTATAATTTGTTATACCTTTAAAAATTTGTTCTTATATAAATCTATACCAGTGTACACTCAAAATGTCTAACATTTCCAAGGTTTTATGAGCATGCAATCATAAAAAAATCTATGTTGAACCGCAAAGTGAGATATTGAACCTGTCGATGAGATCATTGGAATGCTTACATATTACAGTATGCGCGGGATTAGTTAAATCTCATTTGCATTCGTTGGTGTTCGAAAGTTACGGAATTGACAGAGTTTTCCTCAGTGCTGGTAAAGGAAATTTACATCACGGAAGCCACTACAAAATACATGTATGTCAAACAAAATAAGAAAGTAAAAGATATTGACCGTGTTCTCGGGGTAAAATGCAATTTGCTGACCCTTTGAACCAAACTGTTTCCCTTAGGCATAAGGGCCTCAAGCAAACAGTTTGGTTCTTGGGTCCGACAAAACTCATATTGCCCTCGAACCCAGTTAGTAAATGTGTATTATTATTGGAAAATCTCAAAAATGTCACTCAGTTAAATTGCAAAAGAAATTTGGAAATATATTTATACATAAAAGTTTGAATTATTTCTGTGATAAGACTGCAGGATTGATTTGTGTTTTGTTTATTGCCCCTTCAAATTTTTTTTAGTCATATTATTATGCCACCACTCGCTGGTGGAGGCCTGCAAATATAGACCTGTACTTGACACTTATGGCCTTTGGGAAGTGAGGGATCTTTTTCGTGCCAGCACCTTCTGTGACACAGAACCTCGGTTCATACAGTTTCATCCGAGGAACCTATCTCCACATCCAGCTGTGGGATTCGAACCTGCGACGTAAGGATCAGCTTAAACTTAGAGTGGTATTTGGGTTATACAGTAAAACACGCTTACTGCGAACAGACTTAAATAAGGAATTGAAGCATATATAGTGAAGTGATTTTCATTCCCTGTGAATTTAAAACATACTGAAAACTAAACTGAAAAATGAATACATTTATAATGAATCAAAATTATTTGTCTCTGGCACTTATAAGCATGTTTTACTGTAATGACAAAATAATGGGGATTTGTTTTCACAGTGGCTGTATATTGTGAATAATTTAATAAGTCGATAGCAACTTTTCAGTTTTAAACTAATCTCGTACAAGCAGATGCTTGTCTGTCTCCGTAAACTCCAACGAGCAGGAGTTTATGGAGACAGTCGAGCATCTGCTTGAATGAGACTAGTTTTACACATGCTATCTACATGATCTAAGTGGTAATTTTTTTAAAAAAAATATGTATACTGGTATATTATTTAAAAAGTACATATTATACAAAAAATACCGACTAACCGGTTATGAAAATCATAACCCGTCATCCCATACTAAACCGGTTACTATATTTCTGACTGATTAGATGGTTACCCAGTTGACCATTGCCATCCCAAATAAATTTTTTACATGTGTAAGTTATGTGCATTTCCTTTGTGAAATCATGAAAAAAAAACTCCTAATTAATCCCTATTTATATTATATTTTGTAATTACATTCTCGAAATTGACTGCATGTAAACATCTATTTAATAGAGTACTTTTTACAAATAATACACAGAAAATGTGACAGTATCTTTGAACTCTGTTTGATGGTTTCATTAGGGGTGTCAATGAATATTCGAGTACTCGACTATCATTCAATCATACTGACTATTGACTAAAATTTGTTAAGTCAGTTGTTCGTTTAAAAATTCAATGTAAAAAAAAATTGGATCTGCTCAATTCATTTATTAACGTATCAGTGTTCAAACTCAGGGAAAGGCTTAACCAGTCTCTGTTAATTGTTCAAAGGAATTTTGTTGTTTGACAAACATGCATTGGCATACTTTAAAAGATGTCGGATCCAAATTGTAAAGTTTCAACTTGTGATTTCGTAAGATCTCAGATCTCATATAATGCAACTACCAATTAATGAAGAATAATAAAACTTTATAAATACATGTAAATTGGGGAATGGTTATGAGCATAATTCAAAGGTGTTTCTTTCTGATATTAATATCAATCATTTTTAAATTCTATTGATTGAATGCAAAAAATCTCATAGTTAAAATTTTGTTTTTATAAGAGTTACACTTTAATTGTTTAACAATCACGGGTCACTGACAAGACACATTCAAATGGCTTCAGGTAAGAAATCAATAATGGGTACATGTACTAGCAGTAGGAAAAGAAAGGATAAATACGAGCATTTGATGTTCTGTATATAGATAAAATGTGCAGTCAGTGATTTTTTTAGAGCCGACTTGGGGCCGAAATTCGGCCCCAGTCCCAATTGAAAATATGCCTGTATTTTCCCAAAATGTAATGGAAGTTTTCTCAAAGAAAAACTTACAAAATATGTGATCAAATTTAGTTTGTTTATTGCATGTTTTTCAAGCAGGTTTTGTTGTTCAGGTGGCAGGGGATAGTTTCATACTAAAGACCCGGTCAAATTTCTTAAAGAATTGAGATATCCCCTTTTTGATGTGATATTTATATAGAAAAATGATTAGAATAATTATGGGACACATTTGCAGTGTAGTAGAGTGCTTGCTGAAATAAATGATGTGCAACATGTAGGTGTCACTATGACGCTTATATACATGCAGAGTTGTAAATGCGAACCTAAGACACATGGGCAGTTGCAGAGGAAATTCAGCTGAAAAGCAGTAGGCCTTAGAAGAAGGTGTGTATCTCAGAGGGAAGATGAATGGCCCCATATCAATTGGTGAATTTTCATTAGGGCATGCATTGATTTACAGACTACTGGGTGTTTTATCCTGCTCGCTCGGGCCTGGGTGTGGGTTGTATGGGTGCGACTGAGGCCCAAATCTTGGAAAAACAAGCCAAAATTTGGGGAGACCCCAGGTGTATTTTTGGTACATGTGCACTCTACTAGGCAAATTATATGTAATTTGTTGACATAATTTGTGAGCCATGGGCATATGAAGTGTAATTAATTAGCCCCTGGAAAACTGTCCCCATGTACATGTTTTTATGGATTGCATGTATATGTGTACCCCCTCGGCACAATTGTTTGGCATTTAAAAAATTATCCTCTGCCACCTTCAAGAAAACACAAATTTTCAGAAATATGTAATTTAGTCTAATTCTTCTCTAAATAAGTTTATTGATGTATGCCATTTTCAAAACTCACCATATTTCTTTTATTTGACTCTTATTCATTTAGATATAGAGACCTAAACACAAGGGGGGTAAACCTTTCCCAGCACATTTTCAAAGAGTTTGAAGCATCAGCTTAACAAATCTTGACAGAGTAAGGCAATTTTTGTCTGAGAAAAATTTATTTGTTTGAAAATAATAGTTTGGGCACTGTCACATATATTTTATCAAATTTTGATGCAATATCACTTAGTATTAATTAAAATTAAAGGGGCTCAGTTATTGCGATATCACTGAAATTATAAATTATAAACTTACTCTTTTTTACATGTATTTTCACTAAATATCATTATTTTGAGAAAAGAATGAGTCAGTATGCAAAAATATCAGTTCACAGAACCACATTTATTCAAAGAATTGCTGTGCTTTAATTCTTTTTCAAATTAGACCCATCTTACTATTGATAATTACATAAAAAAAATACCCCCCCTCCCCTTCATTTTCCCCCTCATTTGTCTTCTATAATGTGATAGAACTTAAACTTTTCATTATTTTCATATAATTTATATATTTTTCTTTAAATTATAACAAAACAGATGGTCTTTTTGCATATTTAATGAACAAAATATCAGAAATATGTATATTTTTCATGTAATTATTGGATTCTACTAAACACCTGAAATTTACTCACAAATGCCAAGTAAGGACAGGATGATCACTTTAATTATTCAGGGGAATCAAATGCATGTATTTGATCACTCAGATACATTGAAATTGAATGGAAATATACTCAGGAAAAGGACAGTCGATCAGTAAAATCAGATTTCCACAGTATATGTGACGGTGCACATTTTAATGTTTTTGGAATATTTTCTATAGAATCAGGTATGGTTGGAGGGGTAGGGTAGATAACTGCAACTTTCAGGACACTTCTTCTTGAACCTTTGATGCAAGAGGGGTTTTTGTATATTACAATAAATATCCTGAAAAACAGATTAGGTTTTCTTTTTGCAAACAAGCTATAGATGTATAAATTCAAGCAATTAAGAGGTAAAATGGGATTTCTCAAAACATCAAAAATAGGAGAGTATGTGTTTCATGTGAGTACATTTCATGAAGGCATGCAATTCTTATTGAATTTTTTTATATGTAGCTGCATTTGAAATTGATGAAAGTTACCATTAAACACTGTTTTGATAAGAAATAGATTCTTTTGGATTGTAGGAGTTGGTCATTTTTGAAGTAACACAAAGAATATGGGGTTAAGGTGGTTGACCGACAATTGGTGGGGTCACTTATTTGCCTCTAACTTTTTTATTTTTCATTGAAATAAGACATATTTAGTATATTTTTACTCAGAATTAATTGCACTTTCTAAACATGGAAAGTTATTTTAATTAAAAAGCAAACTTTGAAAGTTAAAGGTGGCAGGGGATAGTTTCGTACTAAAGACCCGGTCAAATTTCTTAAAAAATTGAGATATCCCCTGTTTGATGTGATATTTTATGTAGAAAAATGATTAGAATAATTATGGGACACATTTTCAGTGTAGCAAAGTGCTTTCTGAAAAAAATGATGTGCAACTTGTAGGTGTTACTATGATGCTTATCATATACAGAGTTGTAAATGCGAACCTAAGAGACGTGGTCAGTTGCAGAGGAAATTCAGCTGAAAAGCAGTAGGCCTTAGAAGAAGGTGTGTATCTCAGAGGGAAGATGAATGGCCCCATATCAATTGGTGAATTTTCATTACAGCATGCATTGATTTACAGACTACTGGGTGTTTTATCCTGCTTGCTCCGGCCTGGGGATGGGTTGTATGGGTGCGACTGAGGCCCAAATCTTGGAAAAACAAGCCAAAATTTGGGGAGACCCCAGGTGTATTTTTGGTACATGTGCACTTTACTAGATAATTCATACCACTCTTGTTCTTGATGCAAGTAATTAGATAATCCATACCAAGAATAGTCTTGATTAGTTATAATAATTGTTTGTTAAAGTAATACAAAGACAAAAACAAAGCTTTTTGACAATGCTTTTTAAGTGATTGGGCTTTCTGGGAGATTCCCAATTTAGCCTAATTGATGCTGAAATTCCCAATTCTGAGGGCCCCAGCCCCCAGTCCCAAAGTACTGAAAAAAAAAACACAGGCAGTAAATATTATATTTGAAATCAAATACATTTGATACATATATTTATTACTACGAAAATGTTAATGATTCAATAATTTGTTGTATAATGGTTATAACGTAGTTTAAATATTGTACAGGCTAGCAGTCTCTTAAAGACAAAAAGGAAAATGACATGAAAAATTAATTTAAATTTCAACGAGTACTCGACTTTCATTTGACTAAAGCCTCTGACTCTGATACTTAGCTGTCCGAGTAAAATTAACATCGCTATTTATCATTTATAAGTTGTACAGTTTTTTTAATTTTAAATGAGAAATTTCAATTTCAATTTCTTTTGGATAGGTGTGACTGCCATCTGATAACTGAAATGTGATACCAAGCATGACCATATTTGCCAGAAGAGCATCTGTTTGGAGATGACAAAGAATAAGCAGCATAGTGAAATTTAAACAGTCACACAAGGATAAAAGTCCTTCCATCTAGGATTATGGACACATCAGGCCTTAATACATTAAGAACTTGTAATATATGTATTTTTACAAAAAAAATTTAGAGAGAGCTGCTATTTTGGCATATACAACAACAAATGTTAACATATGTGCATATTTCAAATGACTTCAGTGCTGAGGGCATGTACATGAACGAGGATTGTTAGAAAAGTTTGCGGACACATTGATTTAAGGAAAATTTACTGTGCACTTTGAAAAATGACCTGTCTGAAGGATTAATTTTTTAATAGCTCGGTGCTCTCCAAGACTTTCAATGACATTGCAATTCTCAACTTTGTGTTTTCGCATTGATCATCTATGATTAGCGATGAAACAGTCATAACCCCTCTAATTTAATTCAAAATTTTGCAACATGCCCTCTTTGAATATTGTAGCGACATGTGAAATATCATTAATTTTTTTGCACTACAACAGTGCAATTTTTTATTTAAAGAAATTGGTCTGATTTCAATATAGCTTTGATTACAAATAGACAACTCTAAGATACATAATTCTTTTTATCTTTTTAGCTCTTGTGAGCCAAAGGCTCAAAGAGCTAATGCTATGGCCATTTGTGCGGTGTATGTAAACTTTTTAGCTCACCTGAGCTGAAAGCTTAAGTGAGCTTTTCTGATCACCAGTTGTCCGTTGTCTGTCCATCTGTCTGTCTGTCTGTCCATCCATCTGTAAACTTTTCATATTTTCATCTTCTTCTCAAGAACCACTGAGCCAAATTTAACCAAAGTTGGTACACAGCATCCTTGGGTGAAGGGGAGTTTGTTAAAATGAAGGACCAACCCCCTTTACAAGGGGAGATAATCAAGAGAAGACAAAAATAGGATGGGGTCATTAAAAAATCTTCTCAAGAACCACAGGGCCAGAAAAGCTGAAAGTTATGTGGAAGCATCCTGGGGTAGTGTAGATTCTAAATTCTTCAAATCATGGCCCCCAGGGGTAGGGCGGGGCCACAATAGGGAATCAAAGTTATACATTGAAATATATATGCAAAATCTTTAAAAATCTTCTTCTCAAGAACCACTGGGCCAGAAAAGCTGAAAGTTATGTGGAAGCATCCTGGGGTAGTGTAGATTCTAAATTCTTCAAATCATGGCCCCCGGGGGTAGGGCGGGCAATAATAGGGAATCAAAGTTTAAAATATATAGGCAAAATCTACAAAAATCTTCTTCTCAAGAACCACTGGGCCAGAAAAACTGAAACATATGTGGAATCATCCTGGGGTAGTGTAGATTCTAATTTTTCAAATCATGGCCCCCGGGGGTAGGGTGGGGCCACAATAGGTATTACAAGGGAGGGAGGGTCTGGTGAAGAACAGCAGGGCCAAAGTAACTCAGGTGAGCGTTGTGGCCCATGGGCCTCTTGTTAGAATATGGGCCATAACTCAAGAACCCCTTGGCCAATTATTGTCAAATTTGTCACAGTGTATCCATGGCCCAAGGGCTCCCGTTTATAGTAAACTTAGGGTTGTGACCCTTAAACAAGGGGAGATAATTAGGTAAATAAAACCAAAAGTACTGGTTGCTAAAAAATCGTCTTCTCGAGAACCACTTGGCAGATTATCACCAAACTTTCACAAAAGGATGAGGATATATTGTAGATTAAAATTTGCACAGGGAATCGCTCTGAGACAAAGGGCTTGGTCTCAAGGTCACTTCAAAGTTGACCAAAAATTACATTTATTAAAATGTTGATATTTTGCTTACTATAAGGACTAGGATCATCAAATCTTGTCAGTTGATGCATCTAAGGACCTCGTATCATGTTGACTCAAAAGTAGTTCATGGTTACCTACTTTTTAAATTTTGCAGCTATTCTTTTTCAAAATGATTTAGGGGCATATTTTGAACAGTTTCAGGCCTATTATCATCAAACTTTTTCAGTTGACAAATGACAGAATGAGACCACTATTCTTTAAATTTGCTTGTTGTGTGTTAGGCTCATAATTCACATTATATCTACTGCAATCAACTTCAATGGATTCAAATATTTTTAATGAATTCTTATTAAAAAAAATTACTTGAATATATGTGTAATATACATGTACATGTAAAAGATTATTTTAACATGTTACAAAAATTTAAATATATGTGTCTTTTTCCCTCCTTGTAAAACATTTGAATAAATGAACCCAAGAAGTACAGTAAAACCATTTTTTCTCAATTTCAACTGGACCAAGATTAAACATCAAGATATCCAATGACTCCAGATAACCATGCAGGGTAAAAAACTTAAAGAATAAGGGGTTGGGAGTACCAACTCACTTCACCATATAAATGGTACATGTATTTAGATATCGATATTTTTGAGATAATGAAGTTTAACTTTTAAGTTCAAGGCTTAAAAAGATGTTATGTTAAAATTTTCCACAAGTGACACCATGTCTTACTGAAATCATCCCTGTGCATGTTTTGTAAGAGTATTTTTCTACTTACTGATTGTCAAACAATGGATATCCTCAATCAGTAACACATTGGGATTACTTACTATGTAGTTATGCTGTGTAAATGTTTTGTCAAGCAATTATTATGATAGTGATGTAGCAAAACACTGATGATTCTGTAGTATGACACGTGTTACTAACATGATTGCATCAAAGATGTTAGATGAATAGAAAAGTCTAGAAATTAAAAATCAAAAGTCAAAGTTCAAGAAATGAGGGTCTGGGAGTATTAGTGTTTTGGATACAATTTCAGGAGTACTGTTGGAGAGAGTACAGTTGAATTATATATCCTCATGCTCACTCCAAATTCAGAGTTCCGGAGATGAGGTCTCTTGATATTTGGGTCAAAGAAGAGAGAGAATGTTAGCAAAGTTGACAATATAAACAGAAACATGTAACCTTTAGGTGGAATTTAAACAAATATTTATCCTTTTATTACGACGTCAACTTACAAGCTAAGAAGGAAGACCCACTCGTTGCTTTGCAACGAGCTTTGCTCTAGTTATTATTATTTTTCTTCCTGGGTACTTTTTTGTCCGTGAGTGATCTCCGAAACTACACATCCGATTGAGGTGAAACCTTTTTAGGGTTACTAGGCATGTTATGTAGATTTGCGGAACGAAGGTCATTTTGCGCGCACGCGCATGCACGTGCGTGCGCGTGCAATGCGTAAAATGACCAATATACTTGAAATAGCTGTAACTTTTATATTTTTTGATGAAATGCTTTGATACTCAGAATATAAGGATATATTAAAAGTATGAACAAGATGACATGGTCAACATGCACATGCATGCACGTGCGCGCACGCGCAAAGCGTAAAATGACCAATTTACTTGATATAGTTGTAACTTTGAAACTTTTTGATGAAATGCTTTGATACTCAAAATATTTGTATGTATTTAAAGTGTAGACAAGGCGACATGATCATCATGCACATGCATGCATATGCATGCACGTGCGCGCGCGTGCAATGTGTTAAATGACCAATTTACTTAATATAGCCGTACTTTTTATATTTTTTTATGAAAAGCTTTGATATTAAAAATATACAGATATATTAAAAGTGTAGACAAGATGATGTGGCCATCATGCACATGCATGCACATGCGCGCGCGTGCAATGTGTTTAATGACCAATATACTTAATATAGCCGTAACTTTTATATTTTTTTATGAAAAGCTTTGATACTAAGAATAAACAGACATATCATAAGTGTAGACAAAATGGCACGGTCATTATGAACATGCATACAGGTGCGCGTGCGCGCAATGCTAAGATGACCAATATACTTGATATAGCCGGAACTTATATATTTTTTGATGAAATGTTTTGATACTGAGAATATAAAGATGCATTTATAGTACAGACGGAATGATGTTGTCAACCTGCACATGCATGCACGTGCGCGCGCGTGAAATGCGTTAAATGACCAATATATTTAATTGCCTTATTTAATGAAGCTTACAGGAAATAAGACACCAAAAGGGAGTTGGGGAGCGTTTGGGGAACATCTGTAACGGTCCCCGTTACAATTAATACTAGTTTTTCATTTGTATTGTATAATTTTCAATTTGTATTGTATAAATTTCCATTTATATTCTATAATTTTCCATTTGTATTCTATATTTCTATTTGTATTGTATAATTTTACAATATAAATGGAAAAGCATACTGTAACGCTTCGGATGTCAAACACTCCCGCAAATGCTAGGAATAAAAACCAAGTCGCTAAATAAAGTTTATAATTTATTGAGGTAGTTCAACAGCGAAAATGAGTGACAGTGTGTAAAATTGACATTTCTCAACCCTTGGGACAAAAGACAAAAATCAGTACAACTACTGATACGGACGGATATAAACTGGCACTATTTCCAGTATAACATTTATGTATAAATTCCCCCGACCAAACTAAAACGGAAAGGCTCTCTATAAATGACTAAATTTACAAATAATTATTCCCGCTACTAGTTCAACTACTAGCACGCAGCAGAAATATTTCCTTACTCTTACAGAAAATAGAAATAACTAGTTCTTAACTAGTAATAATAAATGAAACTAGCACAATGACTAGTAATATTAATTTAGCCTAGCACTACTTATGTACTTCAGTCACACAAAAACTGAAATAGTACACACCTTAATCTGGACAAATAATGGCGACCTTTCTTTAGGACACAAAGGAAACGAGAGAGCACCCGATATTCAGCATCTGTGTATTTAAAGAACTTCCAAAACCCGCAATAATTAATAACCAATCATAATTAATAATTCCATCCCGTAATTATTACTCGTCATGCGCGGATCTATTCCCCTGTATAATTTCTCATTTGTATTGTATTGTAACGATCCCTCCCCCACTTTTCATGTGTTATGATGTGTTGAATGTCAAGCATCGTTATGTTATTTAATTACACGTTTGTTGATCGTTTACTTGTACGTACATAGTTGTAAAGTTGTACAGTAATTTATGATTACCTCATGATTACCTTAATTGTCGTGTGATCGATGTTTTTAGCGTTCTCGAGCACACGTGTTTTCCGTAACTTCTGCCGCCGCCATACTTTGTTTACTTGTGTATTTTCCCATGATGCTTCACGGTGTATTGATCTATTTTTTTTTTTTACCGTAGTTATTTTGGCGGAAGATTTGATTGTAGATTCTGTTTAATTAAATGTTAAATGTGCTTTTAAAGTGTAAATTTATATTTTATTAATTTATTTACGTATTGTAATAATTTTACATACGATGTACGAGAGTGAGATTTCATTACGGGATGATAATTATGTATGATTGGCTAATTATTAATTACGGGATGGAATTATTAATTATGATTGGTTATTATAATTAGTGCGGGTTTTGGAAGTTCTATAAATACACAGATGCTGAATATCGGGTGCTCTCTCGTTTCCTTTGTGTCCTAAAGAAAGGTCGCCATTATTTGTCCAGATTAAGATGTGTACTATTTCAGTTTTTGTGTGACTGAAGTACATAAGTAGTGCTAGGCTAAATTAGTATTACTAGTCATTGTGCTAGTTTCATTTATTATTACTAGTTAAGAACTAGTTATTTCTATTTTCTGTAAGAGTAAGGAAATATTTCTGCTGCGTGCTAGTAGTTGAACTAGTAGCGGGAATAATTATTTGTAAATTTAGTCATTTATAGAGAGCCTTTCCGTTTTAGTTTGGTCGGGGGAATTTATACATAAATGTTATACTGGAAATAGTGCCAGTTTATATCCGTCCGTATCAGTAGTGATTTTTGTCTTTTGTCCCAAGGGTTGAGACTTGTCAATTTTACACACTGTTACTCATTTTCGCTGTTGAACTACCTCAATAAATTATAAACTTTATTTAGCGACTTGGTTTTTATTCCTAGCATATGCGGGAGTGTTTGACATCCGAAGCGTTACAATTTTGGCCTCCATGGCGGGATCCGTTTAATGCACGGATCCTGAGTACGAACAACAAAACACTCTTGCTTGCTGAGAATAAAAATTTATTTGCTAAAATAAAATAAATCAGTATGGCAGGTCGAAAAAGTCGGCGGAGGCGTCGTGGTCTTCAAGAATCTAGATCTACTTCACGGGTTTCGTGTTCCTCTGTAGATACTGTAAGACAAAAAGAAAGCGGTTGTGAATTAACGTGTGAAGGAACTGACATGCACAGAACTAAGCCATTTGTTAATTCAAATAAAGATGCCACTCAATCTACAAATTTACATGACTCAAATGCAAGTTTAATGCTTGTGAGCTCTCAGACAGACGTTGTGAGAGATGGAGAATCTACACCTTATATTGGAAACTCAGATACAGTTTCTGTGACTGTGAGTACTACTACAGAGCAGCCACAGATAACAAACAGTGTAGTTACACCTAAAATGGGCAATTTTCACACCTGTGGTCCCATTACTCAGATGCCTTTTGTACCTGTGTGCTCACACTTTACTGAGAGTCTGTGTACAGGTTTTCCTAGACAGCCGACAGCTGTCCCTAGTATGTACATACCTGCAGTCCCCAGTACAGGTACTCTCATGAGCCCCTCCATTACACAGACAGCAAGTCCAGTATCTGGGTTGCCTGTGAACTCTCATGCACACAGTATTTCTTTGAGTTCATGTACATGTACAAACTATCACACAATCTTACCTGTAAACTCTTATGCAGTTCCTTGTACTGCGAGTTTTCAAGGTCCTATTTATGGTCATCACAGCCAGAGTGCCCATATGATTACGCCACTCGCCGCAACTACAACATCAGCTCACAGCATTTGTGCGAGAACTCATTTACCTCTAGGCTTATGTTCAGGTTCTGTGCCTGTAAGCTCTTGTACAGGTACTGTGCCTGTAAGTTCGTGTACATGTACACGTATGGTACCTGTTGGTTTACGTAAAAACTCTGTGCCTTTAACTTCATGTACAGGTTCTGTGCCTGTAAGTCAATGTACAGGTTCAGTGCCTGTTGGTTCATGTACAGGTCCTGTGCCTGTAGGTACATACACTGAATATGTTCCCGTGACCATTAGCGCAAACTTTCCGAGAAACGTAGATCAACTTGCTGCATCCCGTACAGGTTCAGTGCCTGTGATGCAGAATCAGACCCTCTCTGCTCCCAACCAGACGAGAAGTGCAAGAGATCTGTCAAGGATGAGAAGCGAGCAAACTGCACTTCTCCAGCTCACGGAAATGGTAGAGCATTTACAAGAGAAAATTAAACAGCTCACTGAAGGAGATGACCACCAAAGAACCAACCCTGACATCAGACAATCAGAAACAAGTAGTCCATCTCATGAGCTGTTGAGTAGTGACAGGGAAACATCGCAAGAGTCTGACATTGTGTACAGGAAAAGGGCTAAGCATCGAAATGTTAAGATTCCTCCATACATAGGGAAAGAAGATTGGTCTGTCTGGTTCTGTCGCTTTGAAGATGTCGCAGATAGATACAACTGGACAACAGATGACAAACTAGATCAATTACTTCCTAGGTTGCACGAAGATGCTGCTGATTTTGCATATGGCCAATTATCCAAGGAGTCCAGAAGTAGTTATAAGAGACTTACAAAGGAACTGACCAATCGTTTCCGTGCAATTGAGACCAGCCGAACATATCTGTCGAAATTTAATAACAGAGTTCAGAAGCCTGGTGAGCGCATTGAGGATTTTGCTGCTGGTCTAAAACGATTGTACGTCAGGGCCCATCCAGAACGAGACTCAAAAACTAGAGAGGAAGATTTACTCAGAAAATTTTTAGATGGTCTGGCTGATAGAGAAGCCCAATTTCATGTGGAATATGTCAAGGACCCATTAGACATTCATGAAGCAGTGCGACAAGTTATAAATTATGAGGAGGCAGGACGACCTTCAACTTGTAAGAAACATATAAGAGAAGTGAAGACACTGTACAGTGATTCTGAATCTGAAGCCACACCTAAGACAGTCACTACAGCCAAGTCGTTGACAAAGAAACGCATCAGAAATGCCAAATACAGCCAAGGAAATAGTTACAAACAAGGGTCGGGTGGCACTATCGAGGCCATGCAGAAACAAATCGATGAGATGAAGAAAATTCTGAATAACCTGACTAATCAATGTAACACTGGGACACAGCCAAGTAGGCCTATTATTGGTACATGTCAACCAGACATGTCATCAGGTCAAATAGCTCCTCTGGACAGACCACAGAAACATAGCTGTTTTTACTGCAAAGGTGAAGGTCATTTTATACGGGACTGCCCAAAGAGAATTAATGACCTGCGAGTCTCAAAGGCACCTTTAAACAGGCATTAGCCGTTCCTGTGGGTCAAGGACCGGCTACAGAAGAAACTGACAGACAGACGAACAGTTTAGACCCACCAACGGATAGACAACCAGATGATTTTAATGATTTAGAAGATTTTTGTTTTATATCCAAACGAATACCAGCTGTAGATGGAGTGTACATAGAAGGAAAAGTTAATGGTTTAGATGTCCACATTACAACGGATACTGGTGCATCCAATACTGTACTTTCATACAAAGTGTATGAACAACTCAAAGAGACGAACAGACCAAAACTTCAAGGAAAGTCACGCTTGCGAAGAGCTGACGGAAGTACCATTCATGTATATGGGAAAGGAACATTTGAGCTGCAACTTGGTTCCTTGATCCTCAAGAAAAATCTTTTAGTAGCCGATATTCAAGATGAAGTGTTATTAGGAGTTGACATCCTGCAGAATAGTGGTATTGGTCAGGCAGATATTCTCCTGAGTAAAGGACTGATAAGGTTCAAAGGTCATGATATTCCATGCATACAACGTGGTGTGCATAAAGATATTACTCTCCGTTGTGTAGAGAGATGTGATATACCTGGGAATACTGAAGTAATAATACCGGTTTTTATTCAGCGAAAATGTGAGGTTGATGTTGATGATGACCTTATGTTCGAGCCAAGTGGAGATCTGATGGAAAAGACCTCCTTACTGCTAGCCCCAGCAGTTCTTAATATCAGAGGGGAGACGAGTGTTCCATTGAGAGTTATGAATCCTTTTGATAAGGCAAAGACGCTTTATCCAGACACAGTAGTGGGTACTGTTGAGGGATATGGGGAAATCGTAGATGTTATTCAACCGGTTTATGATGACCTAGGAAATCTTCGAAGATCTGATAAACTTTCGCCTGGAGAGAGTAGTTCCATGGCATGTGATGTTCCAGATCATTTACGTGAGCTTTATGAAAGCTCCTCCCAGTCCTTAAATATGTTAGAGAAAGAAGCCTTTCAAAAATTTCTGTTTGACCATCAGGATGCATTCTCAAAAGACGAATGGGACCCAGGACAAACCAATTTATTAGAACATAAAATTAATACAGGTGAGAATAGACCTGTAAAACAGCCACCTCGCAGAGTTCCTATAGCAGTAGCCAATGAGGAGAGAGATGCCATTTTGAACCTCAAAGAGAGGGGCATTATACGGCCTTCTGCACAAATTTTAAGAAAAATGAGATAAATGAATATAGTTCAGTACTGTGATTTTCTGATGTGTACACTTTATTTTGTTTATTTCCTAAACATCAAGAGTTTACCTGATTTACTTGTGTGTGTATGCTGAAACTGGTCTCAACCTATGTGTGGGATGGGGACCCTCATTTAAAAGACAAAGATAATAATACTTAAATGACTACATATAGGACATTACCAATATCTGTTATTGGTTATGATTTACCAACTATGTTGTTGGGCTATTTAGTACATACTCTCAAGTAATTAAGAAGGAGGTCCAGAGGGACAGGCGAGTGATAGAGGAGAACAAGGTCACCATAGCGGACTTCCAGAAGAGATTTGATGATTCGTGTGCTTCTTCTCCGTATATCCACGGCGATCCTGGAGAGAGAGAAGTACAATCCAAACCCTGGAAGAAGTCTCCAAAAAGGGTACAGTCAGTGGTAAAGGTTGTCAGGAAGATTCTACCCAAACCTTCCAGAACTCCCCATTGTTCCCCCTTGGACAACCTCTTCAAACCTGATGTTCCGTCCTTCCACAACAAAAGACAGCACAGGAGATAGATCTAGAATTGAATTAATTGTGAGTAATAAGTATAAGTAATGAACATTATTTAGGGAAATATTCTTGTAGTAAATTTGTTAGAATATAACTGTACATCCATTTTTTTTTTTAAAAGATAACTACCTCTTAAATTACATTATTTAATTAATTGAATTATTTTTATTCATGTACATCTCATCTTAGTACTTACCTTGTTACATGGTGTACTGTGTTCTGCTCATTTTGGCTCCATGAAATTATTGTGTACATTCATATAATCATAATGATTGCATTCAGGATTTTATGTTTGTGTAACTTATTATATTGATTAGGTAATAGGCATGAGGTTGTAATTTAATAGTTTGTAAAGTGGTATGTTTCCTTTATTATTAGAAATCTGCATTTTTTTTTTTAAAGAGTCACATTATTTTTATACACTGGAACAGTAATTTTGGGTGATCTCCCTTTTACATGCACTGTATTCATGGAAGTATGTCTCATAAGCAGTAATATGTTACTAATTATTTTAATTACTTGTTGTATTGGAATTTTATTGATTGTATTATGAGTCCAAAGGGACTTGGACTCTTAGAGAGGGGCAAAATGTAACGATCCCTCCCCCACTTTTCATGTGTTATGATGTGTTGAATGTCAAGCATCGTTATGTTATTTAATTACACGTTTGTTGATCGTTTACTTGTACATACATAGTTGTAAAGTTGTACAGTAATTTATGATTACCTCATGATTACCTTAATTGTCGTGTGATCGATGTTTTTAGCTTTCTCGAGCACACGTGTTTTCCGTAACTTCTGCCGCCGCCATACTTTGTTTACTTGTGTATTTTCCCATGATGCTTCACGGTGTATTGATCTATTTTTTTTTACCGTAGTTATTTTGGCGGAAGATTTGATTGTAGATTCTGTTTAATTAAATGTTAAATGTGCTTTTAAAGTGTAAATCATATTTTATTAATTTACATGTATTTATGTACTGTAATAATTTTACATACGATGTACGAGAGTGAGATTTCATTACGGGATGATAATTATGTATGATTGGCTAATTATTAATTACGGGATGGAATTATTAATTATGATTGGTTATTAATTAGTGCGGGTTTTGGAAGTTCTATAAATACACAGATGCTGAATATCGGGTGCTCTCTCGTTTCCTTTGTGTCCTAGAGAAAGGTCGCCAGTTTTATTTGTCCAGATTAAGGTGTGTACTATTTCAGTATATATGTGACTGAAGTACATATGTAGTGCTAGGCTAAATTAATATTACTAGTCATTGTGCTAGTTATGTTCCCCAAACGAAGTTGGGGAACATATTGTTTTTACTCTGTTTCTTATTATTATTATTATTTTTCTTCTTCTTCTTCTTCCTGGGTACTTTTTTGTCCGCGAGTGTTCTCGGAAACTGCACATCCAATTGAGTTGAAACCTTTTTAGGGTTACTAGGTATGTTATGTAGATTTGTGGAACGAAGGTCATTTTGCGCGCACGTGCACACACGTGCGTGCGCGTGCAATGCGTAAAACGACCAATATACATGATATAGCTGTAACTTTTATATTTTTTGATGAAATGCTTTGATACTCAGAATATAAGGATATATTAAAAGTGTAGACAAGATGACATGGTCAAAATGCACATGCACGCACGTGCGCGCACGCGCAAATCGTAAAATGATCAATTTACTTGATATAGTCGTAACTTTTATATTTTTTGATGAAATGATTTGATACTCAAAATATTTATATATATTAAAAGTGTAGACAAGATAACATGGTCATCATGCACATGCATGCACGTGCGCGCGCGTGCAATGTGTTAAATGACCAATATATTTAATATAGTCGTAATTTTTATATTTTTTGATGAAAAGCTTTGATATTAAGAATATACAGATATATTAAAAGTGTAGACAAGATGATTGGACATCATGCACATGCGCGCGCGTGCAATGTGTTAAATGACCAATATACTTAATATAGCCGTAACTTTTATATTTTTTGATGAAAAGCTTTGATACTAAGAATAAAGAGACATATTATAAGTGTAGACAAAATGGCATGGTCATTATGAACATGCATGCATGTGCGCGTGCGCGCAATGCTAAGATGAACTTATATATTTTTGATAAAATGTTTTGATACTGAGAATATAAAGATACATTAATAGTATAGACGGGATGACATGGTCATACTGCACATGTATGCACGTGCGCGCGCGTGAAATGCAAAAAACGACAAATATACTTCATTGCCTTATTTAATGAAGCTTACAGGAAATAAGACACCAAAAGGGAGTTGGGGAGCGTTTGGGGAACATCTGTAACGGTCCCCGTTACAATTATAACTAGTTTCATTTATTATTACTAGTTAAGAACTAGATATTTCTATTTTCTTTAAGAGTTAGGAAATATTTCTGCTGCGTGCTAGTAGTTGAACTAGTAACAAGAATATTTAATTGTAAATTTAGTCATTTATAGAGAGCCTTTCCGTTTTAGTTTGGTCGGGGGAATTTATACATAAATGTTATACTGGAAATAGTGCCAGTTTATATCCGCCCGTATCAGTAGTGATTTTTGTCTTTTGTCCCAAGGGTTGAGACTTGTCAATTTTACACACTGTTACTCATTTTTGCTGTTGAACTACCTCAATAAATTATAAACTTTATTTAGCGACTTGGTTTTTATTCCTAGCATTTGCGGGAGTGTTTGACATCCGAAGCGTTACACCTTGTTGTGTTTCCATTCTACCCCTGGGAGCCATGATTTGAACAAACTTGAATCTGTGTAACGTAGAATGCATGCATTTCAATATCATCAATAATGGCTTTGCTGTTCTTGAGAAGACGATTTTCAAAGACTTTTTCCAATGCATTCAAAATTGTTCATATAATGATTTGACTGTGTTTTACTTGATTTTTTTTTTTAAAAATAATTTATTATTTTTGTACGGAAACATTACGCAATGTTTGTACACTTTAAAATACTCGCAGTTTAATGATTTACTATTTTGTCCATTTAAAAACTGCAACCATAGGAACAAAGATCGCATATCACTTGACGATCTTTCTTGTTTGTTCGTTCTTTAACGTCCCTCTCGAGAATTTTTCACTCGTATGGAGACCCCACGACTTGCCGGTGGAGGGCTGCAAATTTAGACCTATACTCGGCACACAGGGCCATTGAGCAGTGAGGGATCTTTCTCGTGTCAGCACCCACTGCGACACGGGACCTCGGTTTATACGGTCTCATCCAAAGGACCGGTCTCCACGTCCCGCAGTGGGATTCGAACCCGCGACCTAAGAGGGTCATCTCCTTACATCGCGACTCAAGAGCAAACGCTCCAACCACTGGCGCACGCGGACGACCGATGATCTTCTCATGTACAAACTAGGTTATTTACATATTGTTTGATTAGTTTTGTCTAAAATTACCAACTTTTTACAAAATGGACTCACAAAGGCATTCGAAGTAAGTTTTGTTTTACTTTGATTTGTACTTTATTTTTATGCAAAAGTTACAAAATTGGTTGTGATAGTTTCAAAATACATTGTACATTTTGTGTGGTTTGTCATTCTGTTTTCAGACAATAAATCATTTTTAGTTATCTTTTGTATATACAATTTCAAAGGACCACTTAAGGTCAACAAAAGAAAATGAGTAGGAACATGTTTTTTTTTTTTGTTTTTTTTTTTGGTTTATATACATTTTTTGTCACAGATATATTTAAACAAAATGTGAAAGCCCATTGAGCCCATTGAGCTCATAGGTAAATTTTTTTATATATTTTTCGCGTTATGCAAACTTTCACGTTATAACGCGTAACTTTCACGAATTGACGCGAAACTTTCGCGTTATAACACGAAAATAATGCATTATATCGCAATTTTTTATATTGTAATATATTGTAATATATCATTTTATTTTTATACGTAATATTATGCGGTCGTCCAGTTCTCATACTTGTTAAATCTATGTTCATCATGTGCCTGCCAGAAAAGTTGTTCGTTTACGATTTTATTGAAAATAATATGTCAGCTTATCTTGATACGATTGTAGTAATAGCTATTATCATCATATTTTACCTGTTGTTGCTTCATGTAAAGTCGTAGAATTTATAATATCAGGGATAAGAGGGTGGATTTTACATTTCATGTTTTGGTAGCCATCATACTTTACTCGGATCGTCACTTCCGGTTTAGTGACATATTTACTATAGTAATCTATGATTCAAGTTATGAATATTGGATCAGATTCTACATTTTAATTTGAGTTGTTGTGTATTTTGAGGCTATAAGTAGTCCTTTATTGTCAGCATTAACTTTATTATCAGTCAGCTTAATCGGAACTACATTTGTTTACGCTATCGTTGGTAGTTACGATATTCATACGCTACATTGTTCAGTATCTATTGTACAGCCTAGGGATGTTTTATAAACATTGAAGGTATTAATTTATTCGTCTAGTCAAGTTTATGTTATGTATTCAATTTCCAGTTGTTATTTTTGTTACGATATTGTACGGCAGCTTGTGTGGCAAAAGTAGTTCTGTGTGGGAACTTGTGTGGGAACTCAGCTTCCCGTACAAGCTGTTGATTGGTTGATAGTTTGTACGGCATATTTTCATTGGATAATTCGAGTCATGTGACAGGGGATGGGAGGTTATATAAGCAAGCGCGTACTACGTTACGACAGATTTCAGCTAGTTGTACGGCGGCAACATTTAAAAAGATAAAGAAGAGAGCTAAGATGGTGAGATACTTATAATGTAAATTACACGTAATTAGCCTAGTTAGAAATCTCCTACCACACTGGACGACCTAAACTTGTGTTTCTGAAGAATCAGCCATGTTTTCTTATGTTGTTATTTGTGTATTGCCTATATTGTTATGATAATGAGATGCTGTACGTACAATAAATGATAAGTATGACTGATCATCATCTCAAGTATTATTCCACCAAGTATCTACAGAGAGAGGAGCCTGGTCTATTTTACATGAGAACAAATTAAATTGGTGCATCCTGGTAAATAGATGATTTATTTAGATGATGAAGCAATGACCTGTATACATGCTGAGGATTCGGAAATACTAGCCACCCCTTGGGTAGCTTACAAACTGGTGTCAGAAGTGGGATACTAAATTTTTTTAGTGTCCTGATACGAGCCCATGAGGCGTCCAATGTGGTAGTTTAACAACATTAAAGTCTTAGAAGATAAGATGACATAGATTTAACAATAGATTCATTACTACTTATTTAAGACGACGAAAAAAAGAATTTAAGATGTCAGAATCCGGTGAGTCGGTTGATCATGAAGTCGAGGTACGCGTGCCTGAGTCGGTTACATTTGATGATGGTGGTCAAGGTGACACATATGATGAACGTCAGAAGTCGAGCAATGATGAAAGATTTTCTCCAAAAAGACACGAAGACAATCATGGTCCACCACCAAGCACCTATAGTGGTTTTTCTGGTAAACCTGCCCCTCAGCTGTTTTCAAGCCCTATCCAACCTGTGAATTACATGATGAAGCCAGAGTCCTATGATGGTACTGTAAGCTGGGAAGAGTATATTTCACACTTCAATGACTGTGCAGAACTAAGCCAGTGGACAGAGAGAGATAGAGTACTGTTTCTTGCTGCAAGCTTGAGAGGCCAAGCCAGGACATTTTACATGAGTTTATCTGTGATTGAAAGAAGATCCTTTGACGCCCTTATTAACAAGTTTAGTCAGCGGTTTGGAAATTCCAGACACCAGAACAAATGGTTAGCTAAGCTTGAATCACGCAGACGACAACAGGGTGAGAGTGCTGCTGCTCTAGGTGATGATATCCGACAGATGGTTCAAAAAGCCTACTGTAATTTAGATGAGCAAGCTCAAGAAATCTTAGCTTTAAATCACCTTTACAAGCTGGTAACTGTAGAGATGAAGTGCAGATGTACTGATAAAGATTGTCAGAGCATTTCAGAAGCTGCTGATATAATTGACAGATATGAAGCCATCCTTGGTGAAAACTATGACAAAAAGAAACAACATGCTAGAGCTGTTAAAACAAATGATGAGGAATTTAATGTTCCACAAGCTGTGCCAGTGACGAGTAAGTTAACATCTTCTACTGCGCCTAGAAGCAACTCTCCTGATTCATCTTCACTAATTCAAGAAATCAGTAGCAGATTGGACCGCCTGGAAAGAGCCAACAAGAAGTTTTCCCCTCAACTCTGTTTCCATTGCAGCTCACCTAAACATTTTATCAAAGACTGTCCTTATTTGGACAAACAAAGACCTGGGCAGAGAAGAAATCAAGATGTACTAAGGCGACAAAATTACCAACAGGGAAATGGGAGACCATCAGCCTTGTAGGTCGACAGCTGGTGGAGGAGCCAAGACCTAGTTCTGATGACTCTAGGGGGGTGGTTTTAAATAAAGAGAAAAATATCTCAGATAATGGTTTCCATATTACTGGAACACTGGGTGGAGTGGATGTTAATTTTTTACTATACAGTGGTTCTACTGCGTCACTTTTGTCACATGTGGAATTTCTGAAGATTCCGAAGGAGTCGTGTCCTGATCTTCAACCCTCAAACATGTGTGTGCAAGATTTGAATGGTCATACATTGTCAGTCCATGGTATTGGAAGATTTTACATTTATCTAGAAGATGTTCCACATGCAGTTGACTTGTTGGTGGTTGACATGGATCTTCCTGCTATACTCGGACAAGACTTCCTCTTGCAGTATTGTCATCACATTAACTACAAAACAAAAACACTTCAGACTGAGAAGACAACTGTTCAATGCTGGATTGCCAATGATCAAACAGCTACAAATGTAGAGGTCAAGAAAACAGTTTCCATACCTGCAAATTGTGGTATCTGGGTTCCAGTGGCTTTGACCAGAAATGGTGACCTCACCGACATAGGCTTCCTAGAGCAACTTAACACCTTCAGTGATGACATACAAGTACTGGGTGGTTTGATAGATACCCAGTCTGATCAGATACATGTAAACATTGTAAACTTTGGAGAAGAACCTGTAAAACTTCAAGCCAGAACTACAATTGGTAAATGCAGAAATGCATATTTACTGGATCAGGGTACCATACCACAGAGAGTCTTAGTTCTTAAGGATACCAAGGAAAATACAACTCTTGAAAAAGATTTACCAGAACATCTCCTTGACATGTTTGAAAGAAGTTCCATAAATCTAGACCAAGAACAGAAAGATGCTTTCTTCAAACTACTCTTACAGCACAAAGATGTATTCTCTAAGACACCAGATGATCTTGGCTGCACTGGTATAATAAAACACAAGATAGATACAGAAAATGAGAAGCCTGTGAGACAACCCCTAAGAAGACAACCTATAGCAAAAAGAGATATTGAAAGAAGAGAAGTTCAGAACATGTTAGAGAAAGGTGTTATTGAACCATCCACCAGTGCCTGGGCATCAAATCTAGTTTTAGTAGCAAAGCAAAATGGAGCCACTAGAGCATGTGTCGACTACAGACAGTTGAATGCGAAAACTGTGAAAGATGCCTATCCATTGCCCCGTATAGATGAATGCCTTGATTCTCTGTCTGGTGCCAAATGGTTTTCAACGATGGACCTCAATTCAGGTTTTTGGCAAATAGAAATGTCTGAAAAGGACAAAGAGAAGACTGCATTTTTAACAACACTAGGACTTTTCCAATTTCGAGTCATGCCATTTGGTCTAGTTAATGCCCCGTCTACATTTGAGCGACTTATGGAGAATGTACTGAAAGGTCTACAGTGGACTGAATGCTTGGTCTATATGGATGACATAATTTCCTATAGTTCAACTTATGAAGAAGGCCTTCAGCGCTTAGCCAATATTTTTACGAGACTTCAAGAAGCAAATCTAAAGCTCAAGCCATCAAAATGTATATTTTTCCAAAAACAAGTCAAATTCTTAGGTCACATAGTTTCTTCACAGGGTATCCAGACAGATACTGAGAAAATATCTGCTGTCAAAAACTGGCCAATTCCAAAGAATGAAAGACAAATCCGATCATTCCTTGGACTTTGTTCTTACTACAGAAGATTTGTGAAGAATTTTGCAGAGATAGGAAAGCCCCTCCATGATTTATACAAGAAAAAGACAAAGTTCTTATGGACCCCTGAATGTCAGAATGCATTTGACACCCTCAAAACAGCTCTTACAACTTCACCAATACTTGGGTTCCCATTACCCGGACTACCATTTACACTAGATACCGATGCCAGCAATAAAGCTGTTGGTGCAGTTTTGTCTCAGAGTCAAGAGGGCAAAGAAAGAGTAATTGCCTATATGAGTAAAACAATGAACCGCCATGAGCAATCCTACTGTGTCACACGTAAAGAGTTGTTAGCTGTTGTCACTGCCCTTCGGAAGTTTCATCCCTACCTCTATGGCCAGAAGGTTTTACTTCGCACTGATAATGCTGCTGTCAGCTGGGTCAGAAGCTTGAAGAACCCCACCGGTCAAACAGTACGATGGCTTCAAGAGATCGAAACTTATGACCTTACAGTTACTCACCGCCCAGGGCGAAGTCATCAAAATGCAGACGCCTTGTCGAGAAATCCTTGCAAACCATGTCTAAGACAACAACAAAACAAAGATGACAGTGACAATAGCGATGATGAAAAATCCAATGGAAGTGAAGGTCTTGAATCCATGCCAACTATTAGAGTGACAACCAGAAGTAAAGAAATTGCCCAATGCCAATTCAGAAACCAAGTAATACTAGAGGGATGGGGGGTGGATGAAATTCAACAGATGCAACTGGAAGACCAATCCATGGGCATGCTTTTATTAGCCTTGACAGATGGTTCTGTAAGACCAAAATGGGATGTCATATCACACAATTCTGAGGCATTCAAAACCTTATGGAGACAATGGGATAGACTTAAAGTCATCAATGGTCTGTTATACAGAGAGTTCCAAGATGTGGATACAAACAAGGTCATATTACAATTAGTTGTACCAAAACAGAAGAGATCAGAGGTTATTCATTACTTTCATGATGTTCCCACAGGAGCCCACCTTGGTGCTGAGAAGACCACGTCCCGCATAAAAAATTCATTTTACTGGCCATCAATGTCAAAAGAAATTGCAAGATATTGTAAAAAATGTGATTTATGTGCTGCTCGTAAATCCAGCCAAAGACAAAACAGAGCACCATTAGGACAGTACATGGTTGGAGAACCAATGGAAAGGATAGCTCTAGATATTTTGGGACCTCTTCCCGAGTCTACAAAAGGTAACAGATTCATTCTGGTCATGATTGATTGTTTCACTAAATGGACCGAAGCTATAGCTATCCCAGATCAAGAAGCTGAAACTGTTATTACGACTTTTGTCAATGAAGTAGTGTGTCGGTTTGGTACACCTTTACAAGTCCACTCTGATCAAGGAAGAAATTTTGAGTCAAAAGCTTTTAAAGAAATGTGTGAACTTCTCCATATTGACAAAACTAGGACAAGTAGCATGCGACATCAAGCTAATGGCAGTGTGGAACGCTTCAATCGTACCTTGGCTACTATGTTGACTATGTACTGCGAGCACAACCAGAAAATATGGGACAAGTATCTCCCTCAAGTCATGATGGCATACCGAGCTTCCATACACTCTAGTATCAATACCACACCAAATCTCATGATGTTAGGCAGAAATGTTAATCTTCCCTTAGAAGCAGTTGTTGGCAAACCTCCCAGTCAGACAGATGATGGCATAGAACCAAACGAGTACATAGATGAGCTACAAAGAACTTTGATTGATGTTCATGCCCTGGCCAGGGAACATCTGAAGAAGAGCACAGAATATAATAAACGCCACTATGATCTGAAAGCAAAGAAACAACTGTTAGAAAGAGGTCAACCTGTCTGGTTGTATGATGATACCAGGAAAGTTGGGGTGTGTCCAAAACTAACTTCAAAATGGAAGGGTCCTTACCTCATCACCAAACGAATAGATGATTTGAACTACCTCGTGCAAAGAACACTTCGGAAACCAGCAAAAGTTTATCATGTTGACAGATTAATGCCCTACAAAGGAAAAACCCTCCCTAACTGGTTTAAGAAAATTTTAAATAAAGCATAGAAGTTTCTTCAGATGTTGTTTTGTATTCCTATGTTTCAAGTTACTTTTAAGAAGTCATACTTAGATGTTTATGTAGATGATAGATGTGAGATTGGTGCACCATTGAGGTTGGGATAGAGCTGGCCTGATCACCCAGAACTCTTCTCCCAAAGATGTTGATAGAGATGGTTAACAAGTCGTTTATAAGACAGTATTATAGACGTGGACCTACTACCTGGTACACATCACACGTTGAATCCTATAGATGTTTGATGTCTTGTTCTAACCAGTCTCTTAGAGATTTAGATGTAGATGTTAGTGCATGTGGTAGCTAACTTCAGAAGTAGAAGTGTTGATGTTATGATTTCCTATTTAGTTTAAACAACAAAGAAACTCTTTTAGAAGATAAGACGATGTAAGATGACGCATGAACTCCCCTTTAACAACCATTTACTTTGATTTTAGACTATTGTAATGGAGTGCTGGATATGCCACCTGAATTTTCCCTCCAACAGAGACCTCAAGAACCATATGATGCCTACACATGGAACTATGAGAGTTGTTTGTCCTTGGTGCCCTGACGAAAGAACATATAAAAGAGTCACAGACCTCAGGAGCCACATCAAGTCAACACATCCTCACCAGCTCGCCAAATACCCATCTGACTTGATTTCTGAAAATAATGGTGTGTGGTTCAGCCTGGACCCAGAAGGATATAGTCGCTTGGTCAACGGAACAGAATGGGGGAGTACCTCTGCCACCCATGCTAGAGTTTTAGTCTTGGAATGGCTTTCCACCACAAGAAGAACAACCAGAAAGAAGGATGAGTGGCAGAGAGAATGGGACAAGTTAAAGATCACACACACACAGGCCCCAACCCCAGAAGCTCTATTTCAACCTGACTATGATGAAGAAGCCCTAGACATACATGTACCAACTATATGCTACACGCCCTCTGCCCCTGAGATAGAAGAGATGGAGATACTACACGTCTCCCTGATGTTGGGGAAAATTTGCTTGTTTATAGGCCAGGGCAGACAGATCTTTAAGATGAATATAAGAGATGCCATCCTCACAGACGCTAAAGGAGTAGCCAGTCTCTCAAGGAAGATGTCGGTACAGAAGAGGAATGAAGCCCCTCAGGTTGACCAGACTAAGATGGTGCAATTAAGTTCACCTACCTTCCAGTCCAGATTATTGAAATTTGCTGGCCTTGACAAGAACTACCTTGACATGATATATACAACGAGAGAGGCAGATGACAACAGTCCTCCCGCAAAGAAAATCAGATGTTCAAGCCCAACCCCTGCTCTCACTGCACCAGCCATAGCAGAAACTCCATCTGAGCCAGCCTCGCAGTCAGTGAAAGAATCTTCTTCTAGTAATAAACCCAGAGCAAGTATGTCAGAAAGGGCCCGCAACCTCCTTAAACGTGGATGTTTGCCATTATTTCCTCCAGCAAGAAGGGACTGGGGCACAGAACAGATTACACTGAAGTTGAAAGATCTAAGTATTTTATGGCCTCCAAAGGACTGGCAGGGGATGTCATCTGATAGAAAGCTTTTGTCTTGGGAATTCACTTCCATGACCATTCAACAGAAGATGGACCCAACAAGAAGTTCCAGTATCGAACGTGTGGATTTATTAGACAAGTTCAATTTCCTCGCACTTCCAGGAACAGTAGAGAAGATTGGGAAGAAGGAGGAACAAATTGTTCGAAAGGCTCGATACTACATCTATGAACAACTGAAGACAATAGTTAGCGAAGACAATGGGGATTCGACCTGGGTAAAGATGCTCGAGAGATCTTGTGCTCTTAGGGACCGCTCCACTGATGACCTTCTTGCAATTATAGACTCTAAGAACATTCCCATCAGACTTTAAAATCTGTAAAGACTGTTAATGCTATGTTGAGTTGATGTAAATTTCAAATTCAGGAGAATTTTGTAATTAAGTTGTGGGGAGTGTAATATATTGTAATATATCATTTTATTTTTATACGTAATATTATGCGGTCGTCCAGTTCTCATACTTG
This sequence comes from Saccostrea echinata, assembly GCF_033153115.1. Classification (NCBI taxonomy): domain Eukaryota; kingdom Metazoa; phylum Mollusca; class Bivalvia; order Ostreida; family Ostreidae; genus Saccostrea; species Saccostrea echinata. The sequence continues at coordinate 2,273,198 of NW_026889803.1, forward strand.
TTAAATCTATGTTCATCATGTGCCTGCCAGAAAAGTTGTTCGTTTACGATTTTATTGAAAATAATATGTCAGCTTATCTTGATACGATTGTAGTAATAGCTATTATCATCATATTTTACCTGTTGTTGCTTCATGTAAAGTCGTAGAATTTATAATATCAGGGATAAGAGGGTGGATTTTACATTTCATGTTTTGGTAGCCATCATACTTTACTCGGATCGTCACTTCCGGTTTAGTGACATATTTACTATAGTAATCTATGATTCAAGTTATGAATATTGGATCAGATTCTACATTTTAATTTGAGTTGTTGTGTATTTTGAGGCTATAAGTAGTCCTTTATTGTCAGCATTAACTTTATTATCAGTCAGCTTAATCGGAACTACATTTGTTTACGCTATCGTTGGTAGTTACGATATTCATACGCTACATTGTTCAGTATCTATTGTACAGCCTAGGGATGTTTTATAAACATTGAAGGTATTAATTTATTCGTCTAGTCAAGTTTGTGTTATGTATTCAATTTCCAGTTGTTATTTTTGTTACGATATTGTACGGCAGCTTGTGTGGCAAAAGTAGTTCTGTGTGGGAACTTGTGTGGGAACTCAGCTTCCCGTACAAGCTGTTGATTGGTTGATAGTTTGTACGGCATATTTTCATTGGATAATTCGAGTCATGTGGCAGGGGATGGGAGGTTATATAAGCAAGCGCGTACTACGTTACGACAGATTTCAGCTAGTTGTACGGCGGCAACATTTAAAAAGATAAAGAAGAGAGCTAAGACGGTGAGATACTTATAATGTAAATTACACGTAATTAGCCTAGTTAGAAATCTCCTACCACACTGGACGACCTAAACTTGTGTTTCTGAAGAATCAGCCATGTTTTCTTATGTTGTTATTTGTGTATTGCCTATATTGTTATGATAATGAGATGCTGTACGTACAATAAATGATAAGTATGACTGATCATCATCTCAAGTATTATTCCACCAAGTATCTACAGAGAGAGGAGCCTGGTCTATTTTACATGAGAACAAATTAAATTGGTGCATCCTGGTAAATAGATGATTTATTTAGATGATGAAGCAATGACCTGTATACATGCTGAGGATTCGGAAATACTAGCCACCCCTTGGGTAGCTTACAATATGTAGTTATGTTAATCGGGAACCCTGATCTTGACTTACAGAAAAAAAAACATGAACGCAGACGGGAACTTCTATGAATTTTTAAGTGACATTTCTCCAGAATAAAGTAACTACAATACTTATCAAAGCATAAATCATTTACTTATTTCATGTACATTGGGGATTGTAATGTAATAAGTAATTCAATTGTTTCAGACCAATCCATTTAGTAATTAACTTCTTTGATAATGTTTCATACCCAACTTGAAATATTTTATCTGGTGATTTATTTAATTAACAGTCGTCCAACATCTACTTTTCTATAGAGTTCAGTATTTAGTAAGAGACGCTTAAAGCGAACCTGCTTATAATGTATTGACACTTGCAACAAAGTGATTTCCATTGCCCATCGCATTAAAATATACATATATTATTAATTTAACTTCGTTATTAACGTTTCTTACTGTATTAAATAGCATCTGATTCCTTGTACACATCTAGTATGGGAATTAATGTTGCAGCTGTTGCAGAAAATATGTATAACCCGCGTAAGCGGGGGGGGGGGGGGGGGGGCACCACAAATATTCAGTTGGGGGGGGGCACTATCAAGGAAAAATTTCTTGACAAGCCAAAAAAGGTCATCAGACTTTAATATTGAGGGAACACAATCATAAAGTAGGTATTTTTTCTATAGTGTACGATACATCGGCAAAATTATTGGGGGGGGGGGGGGGGCATGGTTCTTACGGCCATTTGTTACATGCATTGTATAGGGTATTTAAATTTTTTAACATTTGGTCTTGACATTATTCCCCTGACAACAATATATATCAGAGTAAATTTATTTTATAAAATACATGTATATGAATTGAAAAGCGCTAATTTAGTAATTTCGGTTCAGTTCAACCGGTCACGGTAGCCTAATGGTGGGGCGTTCTCTTCGTGATCCGGAGACCGGGTTCGATTCTCGTTAAACCTAAGACGGAAACATGGGTAGTGCCCGGCACTAGAAGTGAAAGTCACGGGTCTTTCGGATGAGACATTAGAAATGGAGGTCCTGTTTCATGGTAGGCGTTGGCTCGATAAAAAATCCTCACTTCTCAATGACCCTGAGTGCCGAGTATAGGTCTAAATTTGAAGCCCTTCACCAGTATATGGTGACGCCTCTATATTGGTGAAAAATTTTCGAATGGGACGTTAAACAATAAACAATCAATCAATCGGTTCAGTTCTTTTGCAATTTAGACAAACTTATCTGCTTTTAAAATTAAGTTAGGAAATTTAGATAAGTACCATGTATACATACTTATTTACTGCTTTAGTGTTGTCATCGTAATTCCTTGTCATCTCGATTCAACATTAATTTGAAGCTGCAGGACTTTTTTTTTTGGGGGGGGGGGGGCTGTTGTTCAGCTTCTCTGAATATTCAATGGTTGACAATGTATACACCTTGTACATATGTTCTTATAGCTCTTGTCCATAAACTGAGTTGATGTCGTCATCTCTGCCTGGACAAGGCGAACTTAATCACTAACATACACTGTCGACTTTATTGCGAAAATCATTAAACAAACTACAATAAATAAATAAATACGAATTCATTATGCATACCAATTTTTATTTACAATAACATTCAGTGTAGTGGAAAGAAATTTCAATTTTGCCGCCAAAAAGCCTTCACATAGAGCATAAAAAAGGTGTACTCATGGATTCATGTTTGTTTTTTGAAAAGAGCAGTCTGGAATCACGAGGAAACTCTGTGTGGCCTCCTGTTTCCTCAAAATACAGGCCTCTATACAGGTAGTGAGTAGTCAACATGGTTAATTCTCAATACATCCAAATACAGGCCTCTATACATGTAGTCAACATGGCAAATTCTCAATGTATCCCATGAAGATTTGTTACAAATCTCTATCCTGGACTGACATTCTGTATTTCTATTACGACTTGTCGGAGTGAAACTGCAGTACAAAATATAAATGGCTCCTAAGAAGCCGCATATGAACACATTTTATCGCACTTCCTGAAATGAACTCTCTTCTATATTATAAGTTCATATGCCATTACTACGTATATAGGAATTGATGCCAATTATGATCCAGCACAACTTCGTTTTGTTTTGCAGTTCCCAGATGTTGTATTTCATCATGTTCATTGATGCCGTCATTTTACGAATTCCTCGAGTTCAATAATTTTTCAATAATTTTCATGCAGTGAGTGAATTTATTACAGAGTTTATTTAAAATAGGCCTTTTTGCGATAACTTTGTAAAACAGTTAATATTTCTTGATGGGTGAATGTTAATATTCAAAGTAACGGATAAAATAAATATTTCTTCCTGAGAAGTGATCGAATCAGCATACAGCTCAAATCCTTTACAACAGAAATCCCCGACGAAATCCACAGAAGGTGTCGGGGGAGGGTGTGGCCTGGGGTCTGACAGAACTATCAGCGGGTCCCGGTGTTGGCTCTTGGGTTGTCTGAGAAACAGCATCAACGTTAGTATTCTCGACTTCAGTTTCCTCCCTGGCTCTCCGCTCTTTGTGATAAAATAAAATATATTTATGAATAAGAAAAAAATACACATGTATATCTTTGAAATTACATTATCATCAGTAATTGTTGGCTTTTTTATTCGAAGACACTAAATTCCGCTACAAATAAAGTTGAAAAGGAAGGACTAGATTTCTCATTCGATGAGAGAGACAAATTTCAAACAGATCGATCAAAGAGAAAGAAAGACTCGAGATCATTTTTTCACAGATTTTTTTTCTCCATTGTGAGATATTTTATATGATGAAATTTCAAACGGATAATACAAATACCTTGTATTTTAGATGAAACCCATCTATATGTATACTGAACGGACAAGAAAACCAAATGCATTGTGACAATCATGGTGATCTTCTATCAAAATGTTGACAATGGCTTCTTATTGTGGCGTCAGAACTTCTTACGTCAGATTATTGTGACGTCATAATAAAACATCTCCATGATCATTATAAATGTTACAATGCTCTTTTAAGAACCAATCATTTTCATAGTATAATGACCAAATTTCTTTGAAACAGAGAGAGTGTGGTTGTAAATTAATTGAATGTACCCTGCATATGATGTCTACATTTTCAAATTTATATATTCTTTCATGTGCTGTCACTTCGTCTTTTTTTTTATTTTACTAAAGTGTATCAAGTTTATACAACTTAGAAAAAAGGGACAGTTTTGTTTCTTGTCTTCTAAGAACGGAAACTGAAAGCATCGCATCAACTGCTGAAAGTGCCTTTACCTTCTCATCTACTGCTCCATAAATTCGACCAGGTGTCGCTGCCATCAGCGTTGTCAGACCCTTAAGTCACGCCCCCCCCCCCCCCCCCCCCTTGCATGATAACTTTTAGAGGGTTGTTTTAGGATTGATTTTAGCTTGGATTTCTACGAATTATGAACTCATTTCCTCTTAACAACAACGTGAGAGAAATAATTCGATTATTTACTTTCTATCATATAGTTGCATATTAAAGGCTTTTTTCATTCCTCCCAAATAACTCATAAATACGGGCATATTTAAAAATATCAATCCGACTCCGTAAAATCCGTCATACCGCTAAAGGAGGTTTGCATTTATAAAACCAGAGTTTTGGAACCAAAGTAAAAAACGAAATAGAGTATGATTGTATTATTTTGCATGGGATCTCATTGCCAGTTACTCCGTACATTCACTCAGTTGTGATAATGTACACAATACTATTCATTTAGGGACCATGAAATACTAGCCGAGTTGCTTTCATTGAATGTCCAAATACTGCTGTTCGCTCGGAAGAGATGCTAAGTGTTTCACATTGATTTGGAAGGAACATTTTTATTCTAAAATATTTTTATAAACAGTACCTAAAAGGACCTGATTCTGTCACTGATATGGGGTAGGTTAAATCCAGCTGAACGATCTATTGAACATAAACAGTCACAGAAAATAGAAATTCTTACCCATACCCGGTACATGTCCACATTCCTTTCGCATGTATATACCATGAATAATTGTTATATACATATTAATTAATGAATGTATCTAATTAATACTCACCCTTTTTAAAAATGAAATTAATAATTATATAAATAGGAAACAGAATGTAAAACTAGTATTTAATTTTACCCGAAAAAGAGATGTTAACAAGAGGTCCATGTACCTGTTTTTCTTGAGAAAAAGATTTCTAAAGATTTTCTTCAAATATTCACATGCTCCCTTATTGTGATTTCATCTTGCCCATGGGGCCATGATTTGAACCAACTTGAACCTGCACAACCGTAGAATGCATGCATTACGGTTATCGTTAATTATGTCTCTGCTGTTATCGAGAAGAAGATTTCAAAGATTTTTTCAAACACATTCAAAATTGTTCATATGATTTGACTGTGTTTTACTTCTTTTTTTTTTAAATAATGTACGGAAACATATCCAACATTACGCACTGAGTGTACAATTTAAAATACTTGCAGTTTAATGATTTACGGATAGATAAATATGATGACTTAAAACTATTTTGTTCATTAAATTGCAACCAAGTGGTCTTCGATGCAGAAAATTGTTCCCATGGCATGGGAACAATTTTCTGCATCGAAGACCACTTGATCTTTAAATGTACAAATTAAGTTATATACATATTTGCAGATGATATAGTAATTTTTTCATCAACACCTGAAGGACTACAGCAAAAGCTAAATTCTTTAGAAAAGTATTGTTACGTTCCGATAAGTTTACCTGTGAAATTCGGATTAACTGTTGTTGACAAGTTCCGAATAAACGGACCCTGAACCCGATGTGTATAAACTACTAAAATATTTGTCAATGAACAATGAACGAAAGAATTGAACAATGATTTATTATTTGAACTTTATCAATTTGATTTATGTATTGTAATTACAAAGCGTTATATTGTATATGTTCTACATAGGTACAACGTTATTAAGTAATTTTAGTGGTCAAAACCCGCTAACTTACAAATTAGATATTGATTGTGACGTTATTCGGGTGTAAGACAGTGGTATGTACAAACAGTACCAAGTCTATGTATACGAAATCAGTAGTGAAGAGTCATTTAGCAGTTTAGAGTAGAAACGTCCTGGATTGACCACTGGTTCGTCATCTTTGTATTAACCAAATAACGTTGTACCAGCCAAGTGAATCATTGTGCATATAACTGAACCATTTGATCGTCTTAATAAATATCATAAACTTTACAACGTGTTATTCATCACGTTTCTAGTGCAGATATTATAGTGAACTAAAATTTGGTCATTTCGCCAATTATTTAGTGGACCAAAAATTGGTCGTTATTCCGATTTTATATAAATTTTGTGGACAACCATTTCAACCTTGACCAGTTACCAGAAACCAACAGCGACCCACGATTAACTGATTAAGTAATAACCTTATACCCTCGGTTTCGTTACAGTATTGTGATGATTGGGGTATGAAAGTAAATTCTAATAAAACGAAAATTATTATATTTAAAGCTGGGAGAACAATCAAACATAAATTTCACTACAAAAATTTCAATATTGAATGTGTATCTAGTTATAAATACCTAGGCATCTATTTCACAGCCTCGGGGACTTTCTCTATGGCAAAAAATGAGTTATACAAAAAGGGACTTAAAGCTTTTTTCAAGTTACGAAAAGACTTCCTTAGCTTAAATCCTGGGATATCCACTAGCCTCAATGTCTTTGATCACACAATTAAGCCTATATTACTTTACGGCTCAGAAATATGGGGATTATTAATGTTAATAATTCAAAAATAAAGCAATCTAATCAAATATTGATGCAACTATGCTATAAAAACTTTACAGGAGAAAATTTACACATCAAGTTCTGTAAAACTATACTAGGTCTGAATAGGAAAAGTGCGAACCATGCCTCTCTTTCAGAATTAGGTAGATATCCTTCACATTATGATGTTATCAACATGTTACTTAAATATTGCTACAGATTAGAAAATTTAAATTCAGATTTCCCTTTACTAAAAGATGCATTTATATGTAGTAAGGAACTTCATTTCGCCCAAAAAACAACTTGGTACTCCTCAATAGAAAAATTACTAAAAATTCTTGATATCCCAAACATAATGTCCTATACTAAGAGTAATTTTATGAATTCATTAAAACAATCCATGAATAAAAAATACTCACTTGATTGGCAACACTCAAATGAAACACTAAAAGAGGGCAAACTTGTCACATATTTATTTCTGAAGAACAATTTTAGATTGGAAAAATATTTAATTTTATTAAAACCTGAATACAGAAAACCAATATGTAGATTACGTGTATCAGCGCACAGACTTTTCATAGAATTAGGTAGATATAATAACACGCCCAGATCAGAAAGAATATGTAAAAATTGTACGCTTAATCAAATTGAAGATGAAGAACATTTCCTTATTCACTGTAGCAAATTTACAAAGGAAAGAGAAGACCTATTTAACCTGATCTCATCTAAAGTAAAACATTTTACAGATTTGCCTGATAAACAAAAATTACTCTGGATTCTAAATTGCGAAGAACTAGATATACTAAACTCTCTTGGAAGATTTTTACAAAAAACATTACCATAAATTTTAGGAATGTAACATTTTTTTTTTAATTATTATTATTATTATTAATTATGTAAAAGTATGATACTTTCAAGTATATGGTTTAGTAATGTATGCATATATATATATATATGATGTACTGTATATATACCTATAAAACAAGTCTTATGTTCATATAAAATATTTTGGGTATTCCCCTACTTGTATGTCTTTTCTATCAATCAAGCAATTCTTTCCCTCTTATGTATATGTATATTGTATTTCGTGTGTATGATCATAATCATTATATACATTTTAACAATGTACTTTCTTTTTGCCCCATGAGGGCCCTTAATTGGTCAATAAACATAGGAATTTAGGAATTTATTTGTTTGATTAGTTTTGTTTAAAATGGCCAACTTTTTAAACAAATTGGAATCGCAAAGGCATTCCAAGTAAGTTTTACTTTACTTTGATTTGTATGTTGTTTTTGTGCAAAAGTTACAATTAGTTGTGACATTCCAAGTTTCAAAATACATTAAACGTTGTGTGTTTTGTCCTTCAGTTTTCAGACAATAAATCATTTATGACCAGGAGTTGTCTTTTGTATGTACAATTTCAAAGGATCACTTAAGTTCAACGAAAGAAAATCAGTAGGAACTAAATCAGTAGTTGGGGCACAGATGTATATAACCCCCCCCCCCACCACCCCCCACCCCAAAAAAAAAACAAAAACAAAATAAAACAAAACAAAAACAAATCCAAAAAAAGAAACAAAACAAAGCAATATAACGTTTGACTTCAGAGAGTTTAGAGGACATTTTTCCTGAGTTTGAAGGCATAAGCTGCTGATATAATGAGGTATAATAACCCTCTGATAAGAGATAATGCTCACTGGAAAAAAATATTGTTTCTTTTTAATTTTTCAAGTTAAATGACCATTTATGTATAACTTTTATGCCGTAAGGTGTGCATTTTTTTATTACAAATTAGATTTCTTGGAAAATTATTAGCGTTAAAGCCAAATTTTATATGAGTGAACAGAAGGAAGATGGACCTGAAGTTCACTTAATTTTTTTATATCAGAGTAAAAGTTTGAAATTCCTGATCTGTTTAAAATCCATTTTACTGAAGGAGATGTTGTTGGTTATCTTCCATACAAATCAAACTTACAGGTTGTTGTCCACAATCTTCTGCATCCTTACCTTTTCTCGATGTCGTACAGGCCCGTAGAACGCAGGAGAGGGGGGGCAGGTCCCCTTCCACTTTTTTCTGAGTAAAGTATTCTGCTATAGTAAATTTTCATTAAGATGCTGGTTCCCCTCCCCCAACTTTTGTTACTGTAAGGTCGAGCACTGACAAATTACAGGATTTGGACAGTGTAGTTTTTTTTTAATTTGTATGTCAGATTTTGTTGGGAGGTTTGCCCCCCCCCTTTTGAAACCGTTCCTACGGGCCTGTATTGTATTACCAAGGTCACAAGAACATGATGACAAGATTTAGAACTGGACAATGTACACTCAAAATCGTAGCAGCTACGATCTTCAACGATATGCTAACCTAACCGCTTCGAAGGGATAAAAAAAGTTAATCCATAAAGTGCATTGAATAGGCTTAGCAGCTAGCTAGGCTAGTTGCTACGATCTTGAACGTGGTCCTTATTGGACATATGTATAATTGCCCCTAGGGTGCAAGATATTACAAAGATGGGGACATTGAGAATAAAGGACTCACCAATTCTGATTTCTCACTGGCATGATTTTTTTTATTTTCTGTATATTTCCGAAAGAAGTTTCTCTCCACTGATTATTGGGTTTGGTAAAGGACGCAATTTTAGTGTGTGTGTGTGGGGGGGGGGGGGGACCAAGCATTTTCAATTGGGGGCACAACTAAGGAAAAAAATTCTTGACAAGCCAAAACAGATCATCAGACGTTAATATTGAGGGGACACAAGCATAAAGTAACTATGTTTTCTATGGTATACGATAATATCAGAAAAATTATTGGGGGGGGGGAGCTCCCCTGGTTCCTAGGGCCATATGTGTTACATGAGTTCTATAGGGTATTTAAATTTTGAACATTTAGCCTTGGCATTATCCATCTTACAAAAAATATAACTAATTGATTTTGTTAAATACATGTATATGAATAGCAAAGCCCTATAGTTTAGTAATTTCAGTTCAGTTCTTTCGCATTGCGGCAATTTAGACAAACTTAATTATTTGCTTTTAAAATTTAGCTAGGAAATTTAGATAAATATACATGCCTATTTTCTGCTTTAGAATTGTCATCGTAATTTCTTGTCATCCTTGTCATTCAACATTAGGTTAAAGCTGCAGGACCTTAGTTGGGGGGGGGGGGCAGCTTCTCTGAATATTCAGAGGTTGACATCGTATATAATGTTCTGATAGCTCTTGTCCTTAAACTGAGTTTTTGTCTTTTATCATCATATCATCTCTGCCTGGACAAAGCGATCTTAATCACTGACATACGCAGTCTGCTTTATTGCGAAAGTTATTAAACAAACTACCAACTTTTATTTACAATAACAGTGTATTAAGAAGAAAATTCAATTTTGCCGCCAAAAAGTCTTCACATAAAGCCTAAAAAAAGATGTACTCATGGATTCATGTTTGTTTTTTGAAAAGAGCAGTCTGGAATCACGAGGATAAATTCTGAGTGTCCTCCAGTTTCCTCCAAATACAGGCCTATATACATGTAGTGAGTGGTCAACTTGGTATATTCTCAATGTATCCCATGAACATTATCCTGGACTGACATTCTCTATTTTTATTAAGACTTGTCGTGAAACTGCAGTACAAAATATAAATGGCTTCGAAGAAGCCGAATTTGGAGACATTTTATCGCAGTTTCTGAAATGAACTCTCTTTAGATGCCATTACTACGGTGCCATTACTACGTATAAGATGTTGCTAGTTATGATCCAGCACAACTTCATTTTGTTTTGCAGTTTCCAGATGTTGTATTTCATCATGTTCATTGATGCCGTCATTTTACGAATTCCTCGAAGTTCAATAAATTTTCTTCATCTAGTGGGTGAATTTATTACGGAGTTTATTCAAAATGGGCCTTTTTGCAATGATAACTTTGTAAAACAGTTAATATTTCTTGATGGGTGAAGGTTCAATATTCAAAATAACTGATAAAAGAAAATCAATATTTTTCTGAGTAGTGATCGAATCAGCATACAGACGAAATCCTTTACAACAGAAATCCCCGACGAAATCCACAGGTGTCGGGGGAGGGTGTGGCCTGAGGTCTGACAGCACTATCAGCGGGTCCCGGTGTTGGCTCTTGGGTTGTCTGAGAAACAGCATCAACTTCAATACTCTCGACTTCAGCTTCCTCCCTGGCTCTCCGCTCTTGATGGTAAAATAAAATATTTATAAGATATACATGAATATTTTTGAATGATTATAATCATCAGTAATTGTTGACATTTTTTTTATTCAAAGACAAAATTCCGTTATAATTCAAGTTGAATCAGAAAGATTAGTAGTCAAATTCAGCGATAGGGCCAAATTTCAAACAGATCGAGTTTAACGAGATGGAGGATTCGAGATAATTTTATCACAGATTTTTTTTAAGTGAGATATTTTATATAATGAAATTTCAAACGGATAATGCAAATACCTTGTAATTTAGATGAAACCCATCTATATGTATACTGAACTGACAAGAAAACCAAATGCACGGTGACAATCATGGTGATCTTTTACCAAAATGTTGACAATGGCTTCTTATTGTGACGCCAGAACTTTAATCAGACTTGTTACGTCAGAAAATTGTGACGTCATACTAAATAAAATATCTACAATGTCTTTGATACGTGATCATCATTATTATTACAATGCATTTGGTTTTTCTTATCCGCTAAATGGACGTATAGATGGGTATTTGTATAGAAAATACATAATACGTGTAAATGATCTTGTCGGTGCCCTGTGTGTGTGTGTGTGTTTTTTTTTTTTTTTTTTTGTACGAACCAATCATTTTCACAAAGTAGAGTATAATGACCCAAATCAAATTTCTTTGAGAAAGGGAGAGTGGAGTGTGTAAATTAATTCACTGTACCCCGAATATGGTGTCTACATTCTCAAATGTATATATTCCATCATGTGCTGTCACTTCATTTTTTTTATTTATTTTTTTTTTAGTGTTGTCAAATCGGACGATTTTTAGTAACCGGTTACTTGCTTACTTTTCCGATCAGAGTAACCGGTTACTCGGATGAATTATCTTTAGACCTAAACATTTTGTTCACGGTATATATACTTCAGTAGTAACTATAATATACATTGCATAACGTCGTTACACTTTCTATATTTATCTCATCTTTTGTATACCGGTACATGTATATACAATACACAAATGCACTACATATGAATTTTATTTATAATTACAAATACACAAGATCTTCTAAATAAATTCTCGAATACCCGTAATAAATGGTTGATTTGCGGGATGTCCTTTTCATAATTGGTTTCAGAGTTAAATTCAGTTTGAATTGGTTAGCATATTTGTTGTCCCATCCGTGTATATTAATACCATTTCACATATTTTACACCTCACGGACGTAATTTCAGTTATTTTTTAAAAATATTTCCATGCTTTTGATGCATGTGGCGGCATCTTCTTTAACCTTGCAATGTGGACAAGCATAAGTTTATTTGAGGTAATTATAATTAACTCAAGCCCTCAAAACTTGTACAATGTATACACTTAGCAGTCAAAGCCACCAATTAGATAAACTAAGAAATACTAATCAAAACAGACCGATTTGTAAAATGTTAGATCGAGACTTACGGTGAATAACGGTAAATAAAATTGGAACTATATAAACAAAAATACATTTAGTCATACTGATTTACTATGTAAAATACTATATATCCGAGTAACCGAGTAGCAGTTTCACTAACCGATACTCGCATCGTTCTGACGGTTAACCGGGTACTCGTTGACAACACTATTTTTTTTATTATCTAAATAATGTATTGAGTTTATACAAATAAAAAATGCACAATTTTATTTCTTTTCATTTAAGAGCGGAAACTGGAAGCATCGCATCAGCTGCTAAAAGTAATACATTCTCATCTACAGCTCCAGAAATCCGACCAGGTGTCGCTGCCATCAGCGCTGTCAGGCCCCAGGCTACGCCTGCATGACACCTCCCCTGCATGACACCTTTTGTGGATTTTGCCGGAGATTCCTTTTAAAAAGGGTTTTAACTCTTCACTGATTTAGCATTGATTCTAGTTTGGATTGGCACACATTTTGAACTCATTTCCTCTTAGCAACAACTTGAGAAAAATAATTCGACTATTTACTTCTTATGGTACAATATCATGATATCTAATAAATATCTCTCAGATATGGGCATCTTAAGTATCAATCCAGCTCTGTAAAATCCCATAGGCGCTTGGTTTCAGGAAACCAAGCGCCTATGCCCCCCCCCCCATCCCCCAGTTTCTTAGGAGAAATTAAAAAAAAAATTCATATGTATTCCCATGTTAAAGTTGAATTCCCTTTCTATGGCCAAACTCTACCTCAGGGGGCCATGAATGAGCAAAATTGAATAAGCAATACATGAGAATAGGAATAGAATTGGTTCGATCACTGTGGGCATAACATATTGATACAACAACAAGCATGGCTTGTTAAACATACATGAGGACAAAAAAAGCAACAGGAACATATACAAGAAATACAAAATATTTTACATGTAACCCAGGCGACGCAGATCTGATAAATAAATTGAATTATCTCCCCTTCAGAGAAGCTATTATGTCCCCACCCTATTTCCGAGGGCCACGATTTGAACAAATTTGAATCTACTCTGTGTCAGAAAGCTTTCATATAAGTTTCATTTTTTTCTGGACCGGTACTTGAGAAGAAGATTTTTATATAAACCCCCATATTTTGTTTATTTCATTTGAACAAACTTGAATACATGTACCCTTTACCCCAGGATGCTTTGTGGAAGATTTGGGTAAAATTGATCAACTGATTCTGGAGAAGAAGGAGAAAAAGTGAAAAGTTTACAGACTACGGATGACAGACAACAGGCGGACGCCGGACACCCTTCGATCAGAAAATCTTACTTGATTCCATATTTGGTTCAGATGAGCAAAAAAAAACTTCGAAGAATACAAGTACACCACCCTGTATTCTGTTTTTAAAATTAAGAACTTATTAAATCACATATGATTACGTTTACTGGAGGTCACCCGAGTGTCATTCAGCAACTTTCTTCATATTATACATTTATTGACTAGGTTCGAAGGCAACGTGCTTTTTGTCGGACCCAAGAACCAGTGTTTGCCTGAGGTCGTTAGGCCGAAGGTAAACAGTTTGGTTCGAGGAGTCGATAAAATGCATTTTGCCCTAGAACTTCATTAAATGTGTTGTTATACCTTTATTGGGGGGGGGGGGGGCATACATATATCTTGTGCTGGCTTCCATGATGTAAATTTCCTTTACCCGCACTGCGGTTAAACTCGGTCAATTCCGTCACTATCGAACATCAACGAATGCAAATAGGACTTAGCTGATCCCGCCCACAGTGTGACGTAAACGGTCCAATATCTCATTGACAGGTCCAATATCTCACTCCGCGGTCAAACATCGATTTTTTAATGACCGCTCAGTAAAACATTGGAAATGCTAGACTTTTTTAGCATAGATTTTTAAAGGAACCAATTTTTAAAGGTATAACAAACTTTTATGTATTATTTATGCCCCGCGATCGAAGATGGTGGAAGGGGTGGTATTGTTTTAGTTCTGTCTGAAAACCTGTCATTCTATTTGTCTGTCATAAACATTTACCTTCCTGAAAACTTTCTAACCATAAAAGTTAGGGACTTTATATTTGCAAAAAAATTATAGAATTATATGAATGCTTTAATATTTAGCAATCACCTTGTTCGTCTGTCTATCTGTCCATGCAAAGTTGTCTGAGGATGTGTGATGACTTGGCCCAAGGTAATTTGTTTATTAAGTTCATTTTTTTCTCAGACAAATCTATAATTCCTGTACGATCCATAACTCTCCTATAGAAAAAAATTGAAAGATATTCACACAAAGAATACTTATGACCAGAGGATGCGTCATGATCTTGAGTCAAGGTCATTTTGGCACGTTCAAGGTCACTTTTAGAAAAAATGCATAATTTCTGTTTTACTTCTGCTCTGGTCATATCTTACGATGGAGAAAGGTTGGAAGCTCAGCATTGTCACAAAGATTTCTTGTGAGCTGAGGATGTGTTAGAACTTGACTCATGGTCATTTGGGGAAGTTCAAGGACACTGACAAAAATAATATATTATCTGAGCCTGTTTTTCTTCATTAGGTGCAACTTTCGGGGCATTTGCGTTTATCAGATACGTCTTGTTCTATGTGACTGTGATGTGCAATCCTATTTTGGTCCACAGGCCGTGATTTAAACCATTGTGAAATAACGCGGATCTGAGCTACATTTTTAGGATTACCATTCATTTTCTGTTAGAAAAAAATGGATACCCCCCCCCTTCTCATAAATATGTAATACTTTGGGTTTCTAAGAGTGGCCATTCGAACTTTGAAGTCCATTTTTTCACAGACTTCATCATTTTAATAATTTTATTTTGATTTGTATAAAAAGTTTATTCAATGGCATATATCAGGATAGATACTGATAAAACATAAATACATCTACACTTGTCTGTAAAACAAGAACCCGAGACATAAACTGATAAATGATTTTAAGTTCTGACAACACGTTGCTCGGATATCTGTTTTGTTTCTATTCGTAATATACAACACATTACTCAGTAATCATAATTATCATTAGCTTGTGATTTTTAAACTGTTTTCAAAATGTCTAAGTAGATAAAGACACCCCCAAAAATTGTGACATTGGAAATACTAGTGATTTCTAATAGGACTCTATAGTAAATAGCATCCTCTGGTATCTTGCACAAATGTCTGGTAAGGTACCTAATTTTTTTGTGAGATAACTTGTTAAAGTAGCAATACTTTGACAATTTCTCAGAAAAAATTATATATTATTGAGGAACATGTCATCTGACCTTAACTGAAGGTGTTTTCAGTTGTATAGTATTAGTATTCTTTCTTTTCTTTGACTGAAATCAATTCAGAACTGTAGGTTGGTGTCTATGCTATCTTCTGCGTCGCGACCTTTCTTCAGTGTTATATCACCAAGGTCACGAGTTGTACTTTAAAGGGGGAGGGGGTCCGTACCAAGTTATTTCTAGGGTCTGGGATTTTGATTTCACGTATAAAAATTTTCTTCTGTGAAACGACTGAACAAAATGATTATATGATATATAATTTCATTTCCGTAAATGATTTGACTTTATAATTGTTGACCCACAAATATATACAGATACGACCCTAATTATGTATGGTCGATCTTACTTGGCGATGTACCGGTATGAGTTTTTTTTAAACTGTAGCCTTATTCATTCAATGGTGTCCATCACAGAGACAAAGTCCTAGCCTAATGAAGGTGGCTAAACTCCAGAAGCAGTATTTACTGTATTAATGCCTTATTAAGGATGGACAGTTAAGGGTTTACCTCTGAAATCTTACACTCACCCTACTCGAGGAAGAACGACAGATAAGCGAACCTTCAGGAGGTCAACCTCTACATTCCCAGTCACTATAACAGTGGTCAGCCTCCAAAGAATGGTCCAAAAAATGAAATATGGCAAGCCCTTTAGGCAAATCACTAACCAGACAACGAAGGAATGACCTAAATAATGAAACGTGATATGTCTCCAATCTTATAGACAACCCATCTGAAGAAACAACCTGTTAACTTCCTTCTTCCACTGCACGGGCAAGAATTAAATAAATGATGCTGGTTGACTGCAGCAATATATAACCCTCTGTGGGTCACATGAATAGCAACAGCTTAATTCTAGACTACTAATTCCTAAACTTCCTCATTTAGTTTTTGGAGCACCATTGCCGTAGCTATAGGCTTTACAGTACTTTTTGACAAGATTCAAAATTAGTCAACACGTACTGTGGAATCATTCAAGTCGTGGGGGGGGGGGGGTTCAATGTTTCTGGGTTACCTCAAACACTGTCCAAGTTATGTTATACCCCATAACATAGGTAGAGCTTCATTCCTTAAATATTTATAAGAGGTTTCAGTTCCGTCCAGAGATTGTGAGATTATTGGGTTTTATGTAAGTACATGTATAGGGCATTTTAATTACAAACATTTAGTCTTGACATCATCTTTCTGACAGAAATAATTGAAAAGTTGTAATTTTAAAGCAATACAAGCACATATTTGCAATTTAGACAAATATACATGCTTAATTCAGCTAAGTACATGTATTTTCATCGAGATGCCTAGTCCATTCAAATACTGGGGAGGGTGCGCTGGGGACGGAAACTTCTCTGAATTTTCAGCGATCGAGGAGGTAAACACGTATCATGTTGTGAATTTAGATTTACCAGATGGAGGTAAATTTAAAATTTACAACATGATCATGTTCTTATAGATGCTGTTTCTACATCCTCAAAACGTCAGGGGACAGTCCATTAAATATCGAACGAAGTTATAGTCAGGGGACCCACAACAACGTGTTGACTCAGGATCACTGACGTTGAGGTGTCGAAAGTGAGCTGAAGATTTTTTTTCCTATTCATATCTCTAAAGAAAGAAAACTATGTCACTAAAACACATATAGTTTGATTGATTTATTGCGAAAATGAAACAAATTAAAAAATGAATACATGTAAATACGAAACAGTATCCACACCAGCATTTTAATTTTATTTTAAATAACATTCAGTGCAGCGAAGGAAAAATACAACCTTGCCTCTAACAATTCTGTACATAGAGATACAATAAAGATCAACATGTATATACAGTGTATAAACGATAGTATGTACAGGTCTTTGGATTCAAAAATGAAGCTGAAGAAGAGAAGAATAAAATCACAAGGATAAACTCTACACGCCATATCTAGAAGTATACTTAACGTCCTGTTTCATCCAAATAGCGAGTGTTCAACAGGGTCAATTATCCAGTCAATCCATACTATACATCGTGAACCATTCTGTACTATTTTTTTAGACATCTCCGGTCATCTCGTTAGAGTAAACTGCAGTATAACACCCAAAGAAACCACATACGAATAAATTAATTTTATAGCAGTATTTGAGATCAATTCTCTTTAGAATCCATTCGTTGATATACGAATTGTTGTTAGTTGACTTCCAGTGCAACTTAGTAAAAGATTCACAATTCGTTTTGCTTTGCAGTTTCCGGAAAGTGTTTCATTGATGTCATTTAATATAATTTTCGCCATTACGAAATCTTTGAAGTTCAATTAATGATACATGTACTAGGACTCTGTCGAAGCTGTACACTAAGATATTTCCACATGAAGTGGGTGAATTACCGATTTTATTAGAAATCGAGTCTTTGGATGTCTTCAATCTTAACTTTGTAAAACAACGTTTAAGACACAGTTCTTTCATGTGTCAGGAGAAGGTTCAATATTCAAAATGTTACAGATAATCTCAAACTTAAATCATTAATAAAAAGTGATCGAATCAGCCCAAATCCTTTACAATAAAAATCCCCGACGAAATCCACAGAAGGTGTCCGGGGAGGGTGTGGCCTGGGGTCTGACAGCACTATCAGCGGGTCCCGGTGTTGGCTCTTGGGTTGTCTGAGAAACAGCATCAACTTCAGTACTCTCGACGTCATCTTCCTCCCTGACTCTCCGCTCTATGTGATAAAATTTTAAAAAAATGCAAAAAAGATTTTTTTTTTCAATGGGCATAAATATCAATGATTGTTGATATTCAAGATATTTAATGACGTTGAAATGCAAGGATTAGTAGTCTAATTCATTGAAAGGTAGTATTTCAATGAGATCAAGACAAATTTATCACTGATTATTATTATTAATCGTGAGCTATTTATATAATGAAATTTCAAACGGAGAATGCAAATACCTTGTAATTTAGATGAAACCCATCTATATGTATACTGAACCGACCAGAAAACCAAATGCATGGTGACAATCATGGTGATGTTCTATCAAAATGTTGACAACAATAGCAACACTATGTTCTTCTTATTGTGACGTCAAAATTTTTATCAGATGTTATGTCAGATAATTGTGACGTCATAATAAGGAAAATTATGTAAAATATCTCTTGATACGCGACCATCATGATTGAACATTATCATGCAATAGGTTTCCTTATCCGCTAAATGTATACATACATTTATAGATATGCATTGAAAATACAAGACATTTGCATTTTATATAAATAATCGTAACATTTGTCGCAGTGCTCATTAATTGTACGTCACAGGTACGTAGCATCGTTTTTGAAAGTGGGGGGGGGGGGATTCAACTTACCTGAAAAAACTTGACAAGCAAAAAATAAAAAGGAAAATTGTTCCAACTCAAAAATCCTATTTCGGGGGGGGGGGGGGGGGGGGGTTAGGTTCCGTCTTATTTCAGTACCAAATTTTCTTCATACACTACCACATTTCCCTTATTGGACTATACTGCAACAAAAAGTGGGGGGGGGGGGGATCCGTCTTTTCAATAGAAATAGAAAACAAATTGTTTGGAAAAAAGGGGGGCAGACCCCCTGCCCCCCCCCCCCCCCCCTGTTGCTACGTGCCTGCGTCAATCCACTCATTTTCACTCTAGTATATTATAAATATAACGACGCAGTTAGAAAGTGTCTTCGAAACAGACTGCAAATAAATTGAATGTACCCTGAATATGACATCCATACATTTTAAAATGTATTACTACAGTAAACTCTTTCATGTGCTGTCTGACTATTACATGTACTTCGTATTTTGTTTTTTTTTTTCCTTTCATATTTAACTGAAATGTTTCAATTTTATATAAAACAAAATAGTTTGTTTTCTTTTTTTCAAAGAAACGAAAGCTAAAGTGGAAACTGAAACCATCTTTCTCATCTATATACCAGAAATCCGACCCAGTGTCTCTCCCAACAGTGGGTCCTACTGTGGATTTCACCGGGGATCCCTCATATAATGGGTTTGGACACCTTGTTAATGCAGTCGCTGTTTTGAGATGGGTTTTAGCTTGGATTTCCAATACTGAACCGTTTTCTTTAAAGCTATATGACCCCTAAAAATATAATTGTCCCCCGCTTTCGCGAAAGCGAGGGGACATTAAATCTCATTAATCTGTCATTCTGACCGTCTGTCAGTCTGTCTGTCATAAAAAATTTGACCTTGGTCATAACTTTTGAATGAGAAGAGATAGGGCTTTCATATTTCACATATACATTACCTGCATGTGACAAGACCTTTCCAAATATACTATATTTTTTTACCCAGTGAACTTGACATTGAAGTTTGACCTACTTTTCAAAAACCTAAACAAACTTTAACCTTGGTCATAACTCTCTAATGAAAAAAATGTAGGACTTTCAAATTTCACTTGTACATAACCTGTGACGAGACTTTACAAATATACTCTGTATTTTTTTTTATCTCTTGACCTTGAAGCTTGACTTACTTTTCAAGAATTTTAACATTGGTTATAACTTTTGTACAAAAGCCTATTAGGATCAATCTATGGAGAAAAAAATTAAAAGGCGTTATAACGCCTTTCAAAAAGGTGTAATAATGCGAAAAAAGGCGTAATTACGCCTTTTGAAAAGGCGTAATTACGCCTTTTGAAAAGGCGTAATAACACAAAAAGGCGTTATTACGCATTTCTAAAAGGCGTTATTACACCTTTTCAAAAGGCGTTATTACGCCTTTCTGAAAGGCGCTATTACGCCTTTCTAAAAGGCGTTATTATGCCTTTCTAAAAGGCATTATATTATGCCTTTCAAAAAGGAGTTTTACAGGCGTTATTACGCCTTTCAATTTCAATGCATGACTAACTTAGCCCACTCACGGGGCTGAAATCTTACCCTCGGGACATGAATTTCACAATTAAATAAAGGGCTAATTTCTTAAAAAAAAAAATTTAAACATATTGTAATTAGATTTCCAGGAAAACAGATTTTAAATTTGTAATATATTTTCAATGTTAAACCAACTAAGTCCCTCTCTGATGCCAGACACCTCTACCAAGGGTCATGGATTTCACAAATTTGGTTGAAGGCTAATTGCTCATTATACCCATGCAAATAGTTTGCCTGCTTTTTTCCAATAGAAGAGAAAAAATATTTTCAAAATTGACATGAATTTTAATACATGGCAAGCAAAGCCCCAAGCTGCATCTGCCTGTATCCTGGATTTCCACAAGTAGAGTCTTGACTTCTCTTAATACGCATGCAAACAGTTGTCTGCGAGATGTGCAGGAATATAGAAAATACTTTTAAATATTGTATAAATAAAGATGGCTTTGATTCAATCTTTCAAGCATTTATTAATATAAAATAACGCATTTCCATTTTTTGGATATAACGCCTTTTCAAACAGGTCGGTAGTACGTGTGCAAGTTCCCCCCCCCCCCCCCCTCTCACTTTTATAGGGAGAATAGTCTTGCTATAGTTTAAATATAAAAATTCATTTATTGGCTGCTTGGTCCCTGAACAAATTGTTGCAGTATGGTCAAACTCTGGCAAATCATTGCATTTAAAAAAAGTTTTACCGAAAAGTTATAAAAAGATCCCCCTCGAGTATAGGCAGTTTAGTACATGTAGTTCTTTTTTTTAGGGGGGGGGGATTGTTTGCTTGTCTATTTTTTGGGAGGTTGTCCCCCTTTCAAAAGCAGAGGCCTTTCAAAGACATAATGATGGCTCTTTAACAGGCATAATAACGCCTTTCGGAAAGGCGTAATAACGCCTTTTAGAAAAGCGTAATAAACGCCTTTTGAAAAAGCGTAATAACGCCTTTTAGAAAGGCGTAATAACGCCTTTTGAAAAGGCGTAATATTTTTTTTCTTCAGAATTATATTGATCTTAATAGGCTTTCGTACTTTTGATTGAGAAAAGATCGGGATTTCATATTTGACATGTGCATTACCTGTGACAAAACGGTTCCGAATATGCTACGATTTTTGACCCAGTGACCTTGACTTTCAAGTTTGATCTAATTTTACAAATTTTGACATTAGTGATAACTTTTGAATGAGAGTTAATAGGGTGTTCATATTTGACAAATGTATTACCTGTGTTTCAAGACCCTTCCGAATGTGGTATAATATTTGACTCCTTGACCTTGAAGATTGACCTTATTTTCAAAAAATTTCATCAATGGTGATAACTTTTGAATGAGAAGAGATAGGGCTTTCATATTTCACATATACATTACCTGTGACAAGACCTTTCCAAACATACTATTTTTTTACCCAGTGACCTTGATCTTGAAGTTTTACCTACTTTTCAAAAACTTAAACTTTAACCTTGGTCATAACTTTTGAATGAGAAAAGGTAGGGCTTTCAATTTTCACCTGTACATTACCTGTGACAAGTCCTTTACAAATATACTTTTTTTACCTCTTGACCTTGTAGCTTGACCTACTTTTCAAAAATTTTTAACATTGGTTATAACTTTTGATTAAGAAAAGATCGGTATTTCATATTTGACATGTGCATTACCTGTGACAAGACATTTCCAAATATGCTACGATTTTTGACCCAGTGACCTTGACTTTCAAGTTTGACCTAATTTTTAAAAATTTCAACATTGGTGATAACTGCTAGTGATGTCAATGAAGTAATTCCATTTTAATTATTTATTTTCTTGCACAAAACATTTAATCTTTAAACAAGAGGCCCATGGGCCACAACGCTCACCTGAGTTTCTTTAGCCCTGCTGTTCTTCAGATTTTATAAAGATTTTTATATTTCTTTGAAAAATTGTGACCCCATATTATGGCCCACCATAACTTTAAGGGTCTCTGAATCCACACACCATGGTGATGCTTCATTATCAATATGACTAAGTAAACATATATGGAAAAGAAAATTTTTTTCCTGTATACATGCATTATGTAAAATCTGATCCTGTATATAGCTAACTCTAACCTGGGGTCCATAAAAATAAACTAAATTCACACAATATGGGAATGTATGCAAATTAATTGTTCCTTTGTTTTAGCTTTAGAAGACTTTAAACAAATCTTAGTTCCATGCAAAAATTTCCCCCCCTTTTGTGGCCCCACCCTATCTCGAGGGTCCATGAGTTGAACACTTTAGAATCTACACTAACTCAGAAAGCCTTCAAATAAGTTTCATCTTTTCTTGTCCAGTGGTTCTTTATAAGAAGGTTTTTTCCTGTATATTTCAATGTAAAAATTTGATCCCTTATAGTGGCCCTACCCTTACCCCAAGGTCCATGATTTGAACAATTTACAATCTAGAAGCTTTCACTTTTTACCTTTTCTAGTCCAGTAGTTCTTGAGAAGATTTTTAAAGACTTTTCCTATGTATTTCAATGTTAAACTTTGATCCTTTATTGTGGCCCCAGATTGCTCCCAGTGGTCATGGTTTCAACAATTTAGAATCTTCACTTCCTCACAAAGCTTCTACAAAAGTTTCACCTTTTCTTACCAAATGCTTCTTGAGAAGAAAATTTTTGAATATTTTTTCCTTATATATTTCAATGCAAAATTATGATCCCCTATTGTGCCCCAACCCTAACCCCCAGGGTCCATGATTCGATCAATTTAGAATCTAAGCTTCTGTAGGAAACTTCCACACAAGTTTCATCTTTTCTGGCCCAGTGGTTCTTAATAAGAGGATTTTAAAGGTTTTTCTTATAAACATGTATTTCATTGTAAAACTTTGATTCCCTATTGTGGCCCCACCCAAACCCTGGGGTCATGCTTTATACAATTTATAATCTATACTTCCACAGGAAGCTTACACATTAGTTTTATATTTTCTGGCCAAGTGGTTCTTAAGAAGATTTCTAAAGATTTTTTCATAAATATTTTAACATAAAAATTTGATCCCCTATAATCACCCCATCCTAACCTTCAGGGTCCATGATTTGAACAACTTAGAATCTATACTTCCTCAGGAAGTTTCCACAAAAGTTTCATCTTTTCTAACCCAATGGTTTTTTGATAAGAAAATTTTAATTTTTTTTTCATATATTTATTTCAATGTAAAGCTTTGATCCTCTATTGTGGCCCCACCCTAACCCTGGGGTCATGATTTAAACATTTTAGAATCTATACTTCCTTAAAAAGCTTATACGTAAGTTTCATCTTTTATGCCCCTGTGGTTCTAAAGAAGAAGATTTTTCATACATATTTCAATGTAAAACTTTGATCCCCTATTATTGCCCTATCCTAACCCCCAGGGTCCATGATTTGAACAATTTAGAATCTACACTTCCTCAGGAAGCTTACACATTAGTTTCATTTTTTCTGGCTCATCAGTTCTAGAGGAGGAGATTTTTTTATTGAAACCACCTATTTTTGCCTTTTCTTGATTATCTCCCCTTGGAAGCAGGTTTGGCCCTTTATTTGAAAACTTTAGAATCCCCTTTACTCAAAGATGCTTTGTGCCAACTTTGGTTAAAATTAACCCAGTGGTTCTTTGGAAGTGGAAAATGTTAAGTTTACAGACAGATGGATGCCTGACAACTGGTGATCAGAAATAAACTTGAGCTTCCAGCTCAGGTGAGCTAAAAACACTGTAGTAAAAAGT
Organism: Saccostrea echinata; assembly: GCF_033153115.1. NCBI lineage: Eukaryota > Metazoa > Mollusca > Bivalvia > Ostreida > Ostreidae > Saccostrea > Saccostrea echinata. The sequence continues at coordinate 2,297,553 of NW_026889803.1, forward strand.
ACTTAAACTTTGATCCATTGAACTTAATATGGTTTCATTTTTGATGATGCACAAATCATAATCCCCATTTTCTGATGGGTTGTTTTAGGAGAATACAAAAAGATTTTTCTTTCCCAAGCAAATTTTCACAAAACAAAACAGAAATCAATCAGTCATACAATGCTCCTCATTTATTAATATTATTTTGATTTGTATAAACTGAACACTAATAGACAAAATGTTTACACAGTGGCATATATCAGGATAGATACTGATAATGCATAAATACATATGTGTGTAAAACACAAGCCCCTACAAGAACATCAAAATCATATGTTGAATAGTCAATGAAAAAGTTTAATCAGAATTTGTTTGCCATTTATGCAAAATATTGCAAATCAACAAAGTATAAATGCAAGCACCTGTTGTATTTTGACTAGATGTGAAATTATACACATATTCCTTCTGTGATGCAAGTCCATCTAAGTGTACAATTTTTACACTCTACGACATGACCAAGACTTTACATCAACCACGCTAAAATCCCATATGAATAAATTTTGTCGAAATTCGACTACTGTGGAATCATCATTGTTCATGGGAGATCAATGCTCGTTGGTGACCCTTCCCCACAAATTTACATCCCCACAAACTCTTGCTTTGTCAATGCATCAGGTGATTGAATGCATATATATATATTATATTGTGTGAAGCACAAAATGAAACACCACACACTCCAAACAAAATATTCCATATCATTGTACAGGTATAGAGTGCTGTTTTTAATCAAAACCGTATCTTTATACAGGTATATATTGTGCGTGTAAAATCACTTATTGTTGAAGCAATTTCAATTAAACCAAAAATAAACTGAAAAGGATTAACATGGGATAATCTTTATAGTTAATAAACTGCCCACACTGGAACAATTTGACTAGGTGGATAATATTGCACAGGATTTTCAATTTCACATCTACATACTTATAAGCAATCCATAAACATGAAATACGATGTATTATATGCTAAATGGAGGTTGCCTTGATAAATACAATTAACATATACAGTATACACACAGAAAATATCAATGCCTGAGTGGAGAAAGGATTTCTTATAAAACATTAAAACACTGCATTTTATTTCAAGAAAAATATACAATCTCAATCTTTCTTAAAAAATAAAATTAATCATAATCTCTTGAGGTGTGATTGTAACATGATTTCTAAAAATCATAAAATACCCAAATTGACTAAATTATCAACATATCATTGTCAAGGAAATTTGAAAGTAAGTAAGTGATTCATTAAAGTTCAGGATTCTGCAACATCTTGATTTATGGGGTAAAATACAAGTATACATAAAATAACAAATAAGCCCACAAATTTAAAACATAATATAGATATCCACAGTAGCATTTTGAGTATTATGACATGTATTATATGGTTTTGTAGATTTACTTACTGTAATGTATATATACACATATACATATGCATTTCAAATAATATTAGCATCACAGATTTACAGTTCATAATATCAAAGCAATTTACTACAGCCAGACCCACATAGCTCGAAAGATGATTTTATAATATTTGTCAATATTTAAATAAAAAAAAAACTTTACACCAAATACAATTGTGACAACTTCCGAACTCAACAAAGCAAGAGAATAAAGTATTCTTGTGAGGCCAACAATAAGGTCTTGTGTTAAATCTAAAACCTTGGGTCTGTATAAAGTTGTAACTGTTGCCACATGTATATTGCATTGTTGTGGTCAATCCTACACTGGACATTTATCTGTTGCTGTCTGCCATATCATGGTTTTACTTTTTCTGTGGTGACTGACGACGAGAATTCTGTACCTCCTGGAGTCTTTTCACAATCACCAAAATGACAAAAATCGGCAAGAGAAAAGGCAGCATGAGATATGATTTGGGATCACCTGAAAACGATATACACAAACTATAAACTAGTGATTAAGAAAGTACAAAATGATATTAACAGATGAGTCATGGCAGAGGTAAATCTGCTGTGGCCAAGGGCTAAACACATCAAATTAGACTTATCTCCATGTAAGATTATCTCAGAATGGCTTGTAACATTATAAGTCTGCTCTAACAAATGTGTCAGAAATTTACATGTAACCTATGTTTCATATCTTGAGTTGTGGTGCTTTATTATATTGGCAACCCATTTTTTTCCAAAGCAATTTTGAATTACAGTAATCTTACAACAGTATGTGCATGATGTGTCACCAAAATTATGATAACTGAAATTCTTTACTCTCAGTAATGCATGAAAATTGTTTGATAATGTTATATTGCAGCCATATTGAAAGAGACCATAATTGGCTATAAATTTTCTAGGTCTCCCATCATTTCCACACATTCTAACACTGTGCCCGTTATCAGGCAGTGCATGCACATAACCAGCAAAAGTACATGTATGTACTTTTTCCAAAAAAGTTAACTAATTCTTATCTATTTCACTTTCAGTATTAAAACAAAGTTTAATAAAATGAAAAAAAAACTTACTCAGATCCATGTTATTCAGGGCTGGCAGATTTGGCAAAAATGAATTCCTAGCCACCACAATTTTGTGTTTCTCAGAGTCCATTGGTGTATCATTGGGAACCTTTTCTTCCAAGTCTTTCATCACTGTGACAGGAATAATATCACCATTGTCATCTTCCAATTTCTCATTACAACATTTCTTCAATTCAATGTCTTTTTCACAATGTAGAATAGTATCATTTTCATTTGGCAAGAGCTTTTCATTTTTGTTCACATCCAATGTACTTGACTGGGTCTTGGCTCTGAACATTATGGCAAACTTTCTTCTCTCTGCTTCTTGCATTGCATGAGTTCGAATTCGGTTCATTCTTTCCTCCATTTTCTCAAGGCGACGGTTTTGTTCATTTTGTAATTTTGTTAATGCTGGATGATCATCCACATCAAGTTTTTCGTAACTGAAAGATTCCGAAACTCTATCCAAAGAACCTGGATAGTTGTTGAGATTTCTATTCAAGGACATGGATTTTTCCCATTGGACCTCGTTCCTAGCCGAGTTTCTACCCAGTCTTTCTATGTCGGCTGACATACGATTTAATCCTTTCTGTCCTTGTTTGATTCTGTAACTTTCTAATTCTTGCATGGAGAGTCGATTCATCTTCTTTTTGTGATATAATACCTCAGGGTTGTGACATTCCAGTGCACTGATTACATATTCAGTGTAATCCTCCCTCACATCTTTCAATTTTTTCTCTTTCCTGACTCTTGAATTTACATGCCCCATTTTAAAATCTGAAAAAACAGAAAAGAAATCACATCATATATCAATTAACACAAGGAATGCACTCTGAAACCCCCTTCACTATCCTATGCTGACCCCTAACACACTAATCAGTACAAATTAAGATTATGCACCTCATTCCACCTCAAAATGGTTTTCCCTGCTACCATTAAAATTTCCTCATTTGAATCACTTTACAATCTAGTTCCTTGCCAAGATGCATCATTTAATGGCTTCAATATCTTCAAGAGCCAAGAATAATATGATGATACTAGGAATAAACAGACTGTGGATCTTTAGGCTTCACCCACTCAGATAAACATTCCATCTTCTGTTTGATTCATACTTTAAAAATCCATCTTACCACAAACTTCTTTGACTGGAGATGATGGAGGCAGGAAGAATGAGACGTGAATGAACACTTTGTACACACAATATTACAACTATGTAGCTGGAGTGCTCTGGCAATTTTATATCTGAATGTATAATTTATATCACGAATATTCAGGACTAGCACATCAAGATACTGAAAATTACATGTCATTTTCATCCATTTTATGGGGATTATTGATTTTTTTTTTTTTTTGGACAAACCTTTATTAATATTATTTAAAAAAAATCTGATTATCATTGACTGGACAGGTATAGCATTAAATCAGGTTCAAATATAAAGCTATTTTTGAAAATGTTTTTTTTAATTTTAAAAAGATGACTAGACTCCCAAGTGGTCCCTTTTCATGAAGAAAACACCAGGGAAAGAGAGGTAGCCTGAGAGAGAAAGAAAACCCCTGAAGTAGACTGACCTGTTCAGTATGATTTACCAACACCAATATGATGAGAAAGCAGATTATATTATCCCACAGCTAGTCCACTGTAGACCAGGTACCATATTGATCTATGATGGCAACAGATTTTATAAAGTCGTTATTATTCAAATCTGGGCGTTCGAGGGAGTTGTGGTCTATTTATAATTGTGCAGACACATTACTCTGCAGTTTTTCTGTGAATGATTTCTATCTTTCACCTGAAATCGTGATTTATCACAATGGGAGGTTACCATTGCCAATCATGCATTAAATATTGAAATTTTTGATTTGGATATGAGACTGAATTTAACTTTACCTATTAGTAAATTATGATCAATATTTCATATGTGAAATCCATTTATTTAGCCTATTTATAGTTTTATACAGTTATGTGTTATACTTTGTTGTAGTGAATTGATCCACAATACTTCAGGTACTTCTCTACCCCAACATGGCACATTACCTGGCACTCATTAACCCACACATATCATTTCTTCAAAAAAAGTTTAAGCTTTGTTACTTTCAAGAATCCAGTCATATTGGCAAAACATCAAGTATAATCATCTCACACTGCAAGGGTACAAAGTGACAAACATCACAGTTCAGTGGCATAGTTACTGTAACAGTTAAGCACATTTACATAAATCATTTTCCACTTATATAGAAATAACAAAGCAAATTGAGAGCAAATAAGAGGCCCATATAGACTACAATTTTCATTTCTTTCATATTTCTCTTACAAATAAATAGGTGAATGGATCCCCTATTGTCACCCGGTTGCAACTTTCATTTTATAATTGTGAATATATGTTTGATACAAGTATCAAATAGACAAATTCTAGGTTTGATTTTATCAAGAGTCTAACATATGTGTACATATTCCTCTTAATAAGAGCAAAATAAAATCTATACCACATTGGTACTTTTGCATATTAGTTCAATTTATCATGGCCCAACTGCTACTGTAAAAATAGATATTTAAAAAATTCCCATGTGAAATGCTGAATTTCTCTTGTGGCCCAACCTTAGCCCCTGGGTCAGCATGATTACTTGGATTACAGTACCTAATTTTCTTGTTACTTGTTATGATATTTCATGTTGATTGTTATTGGATTAAAACTTGAAATTTTGATAATATGCTCATAGATTTTTTTTGGGGGGGGGGGGGGGGAATATTTTTTTCGGCCTCACCTTGCTCAATATGGATTTCCATTTCATGTTTTTTTTTCCTTGCCTTGTAAGCGCTTGCTCCGTGATCGGAAGGTCATGTGTTCGAATCACGGCCGTGACTGACCTAAGTCGATAAAAGATAGGTAGCAACTGTTCCTTTGTCAAGCACTCAGCATTTTGAAGTGAAAGTTGCAGGTCTTTTGGATGAGACCTTAAAAACCCAGGCCCTGTGTCACGGTAGGAGTTGGCACGATAAAGAACCCTCACTACTCAAAGGCCCTGAGTGCCGAGTAAAGGTCAAATTCGAAGCCCTTCACTGGTATATGGTGACGTCTCTATATGAGTGAAAAATTCTCGAACAAAATGTAAAACAACATACAATCAATCAATCTTACCTTGTATTAAATAGAAAAGTCCATGTACTAATTTTTACCCATCATAATTTACATAATTTGTCTCCCTTTGGAAAAGTACTTACTTTTCATTTTAAAAAAACTGAACTTTTCTAACCAAAGGATACTTTATGTCAACTTTGGAATGAAAGTGGCTTTGTGTTTCTGGAGAAAAGTGGAAAAATATGCAACAGATGCCAGATTTGATGCACAGGCAGATGACAGAAAATCTTCAGTTAGAAGGAAAACTTTATTTGATTCTTTAAATCAGATGAGCTAAAAATGGCAAATAACTTGATATGTATACTTGTTTGTGCCCCCATTGTCAACACTGTGATATGCTTCTTACATTCTTTCATAATTTTCCCTACCAAATAGGAAAAATTTTACTTACATATCAGAGGTGCTCAGCTAGATGTGTGTTTAATGTTTAAGATTTAGAACATCCCCTCCCTCTTTTTGATCAAAAGGCACACTAAACCTGCCCTTGAAAACTAGAAACTTGTAATATAACACTTCCTAAAAACTGGATTCAGCAGGAGTTTGCATGCGCTCGCTGGTACAAGTGTGTATGTACATCCACGTACACATTCCTTGCATCTGCAATCATTACAGGATTGAAATCAGCCAAATCTTCAAAAAACAATGATGCCACTCAAACTGGTGCCTTGCAAAATCCACAGGTGTTACGAGTTTTACAGTCTATTGCTCTCTTTTAGCTATGAACAGAAATGGTGCACGATGTCTAAAAATAATGCAGAGTATGTAATTGTCAGGCACTCATCCAAAAATTTTAGGGAGTATCTCCAAACTTTTGCTCATCTTCTTCCTCTTTATAGTTTTCAATTTTGAAGGGAGTGCCAGAAAAACACATGCTTAGGTAATTAATTAAAATGAAATCCAGCTGTGTGCATTTATAAACATTATCTCGTCTTCTTCCGCGATTGTTGTAAATAATATCAACTGCACAGAGATTTTCATTTTTCCAAGTATATATGAAATAGATTCAGATCTCCTGTATTAATTAAAAAAATATTGTAAAACACTGGCATGTGGATTTAACAATGCTGTTATCAGCTGTGCCCTGCAATCTCACAAACATAAATATTTCAGTCTACATTCTTCAACAAACATATAATTTTTTCAAATGAGTATAAGGGTATTTAAAAACCTTTGTGACTATAAGCACTGCACTTGCCAAAAAAAAAAAAATCTTTTAAAACTTTAAAACATCTGAAAAATTTGGAATGCACAAATTCTTGATACTTTCAATTATACATGCCTGTCAAGCATATCCAACATTACGAGCATTTTAACTTGACAGTCTTGTATTCATGCATGATATATAGGTGAAGTTATATTTTAAAAAAAAATGTGTATGGTTATATTGTAATGAATTCAAATGTCAAAAAGTAGAAACACTTTGTCAGACAGATATACTTCAAGTACTTGAAATCACTTCACTCTAGTAAACTGCTACAGATATAAATACATTTCATATTTCCAGAAAATGTATGAAGTAATATTGAAATACATTACTAGTGATTTTGGTTTTTCTGAATGTAATGATGTGGGTTTTTCTGAATGAATCACTAAGTACAAGTGTGTACTTTCATTTGCTACACAACTTAATCAGTCTTTGACACTCCTAATAGAATAACCATATATGCAACCAAGTGAAATGAGATTGCCTGAACCCTTCCCCAAAGAAATATTCCAAATAAATTTAATCATTCTTGTTATTTAACAACTTAACATCTTCTACTTATCATTAACCAAAAATGCTTACTGAAAGTACCTAAAATTTTTAGAATTTCAATAATTTTGTGTTATTTAATAATTAAAATAATATCAATACATAATCTTGTTCATTTCATTAGTCTAGCTAGACTTAATTCTAGATCAAGAATTCACAGTCAGTTTGGAAATATATCAAGTCTTTGTTTAATCCCTAGCACAACAACTCAACAAATATCCAAGTTTGTACATTCAATGGTTGGAAAACTCATCTTTTTGCAATTATTAACTATTTGTTTATACTTAGGTATAAATATGAATAATAATGAAATTCTTTTTAAAAAAATATGCAAAACATATTACTATTAATGTGAGCCCTAGTGCATAAAATGGTCAATTTATGTTTTTGTAGAGAATGAATTATGACAGATGTCCTCATAAACTCAAACAGAGCTGCATGTCAATTGTTTCTACTGTTTCATACCCTCTTCCATGCAAATTTCTATCACTGCAATAGCATGCTAGCCTGCTAAGATGCTGCAGAGGTTTGGAAATGAAGTACATATTGTGAAAATAAATTGCACCTGAACCTATTGTCTTTAGAGAAGTGGACAGGCTTTTGCCTACATCGCGAAAGCCTGGCCAATTCTCTAAAGAGAATACACCTGAACCATGAATGTCAACACTGGAAATTTTATTATATGAAAAATATTAATCCTCTTTTTTTTCATCATGTTTACGAGTAATCAGGTAAATGCTTGGAATCCAAAGAATCCATGGCATAATTGTCAATGATTACCCAAACATCAATATGATAAAGAAACCCACCACCACCAAAATAGTCCCTATGGCCTATCCCAAGACGTTGTTTAGACAACATGTAACTTTTATACTCTGCAATTTGGGAGCCACCTGCCAGATTAAGACTGAATAAAAACCGGAATAAAATTATTACTCCAGCAATGGTAAATTATATTTATATTTCTTTCTTTTACAAATTGAATTCTTACCAAAAAAAAAAAAAAGAACATGATTCCACAAAACCTCCCCGAAATAATGAAAATGAAGATGATGACTCATACCGTCTCGGCATAATCAGGTCATTTCAGCGGAATAACAAAACACGTTTACAGAATGCATGGTCAGTAACGATATACTTACTTTATTAAACACATAATGTCACATAAAAGTTCCTTGCATCTTCGTTGTTTTTGTTGGGGCCTCGAATCAACGGTCCATTCATGTGTTACTCATCCTGTCGATGCGCTCGCCTGCCACTTCCGTAATCAGCTTCCACTTAAGTGATGTCATTTGGCGGGAAAATTAAGCGTGAAACCACTGCATGTGTCTCTGGTGAAACGCAAAGCTTAACGGCGACTTCCCTCTTCTAATAATTATTTTAATCATGTGCCAGGGACTTTTATATATACTAGTATCTGTATATACGTCCATGTAACTGTGTAACGTGCATGCACAGTAATTAAATTAAAAAATCAAAACAGCAAAAATTGTGATATCGGCAATTAAGTTATTTCCAAAAGAATAATATAGGAATAGTAATGCACATCATTGCACATTAAGTTGTATCAATTAAGAGTAGAGATATGTCTTAAATCAAGACAACCTATGTCTACATATGAAACTCAAAACACCACCAATGTAGTAAATGGAAGAATTGCTCTTCATTATATGTTGTATTCTGTCTGTTATCTTATCTGTAATTATGCATGTTATATGTTTATGCCCATTGGGCCCTGATTTGGTAATAAATCCTATTCCTTTAGGAAACGCCTTCCTTTGGTCATGTTGGTATCTTGCACAGGTACCTCATTTTTTGTGAGTAAACATTTTAAGTAAATACTTCAATGACAAAATGAGGAATCTTTTGTCTGACCATAATGTAAAGTTCTGTAAGGTCAATTGAATAAAAGAATAATAGGGACTAATTCAATTACACATGAATTTTGAGTGTATAATACAAAACGTAATAAAATATTGTTATTTTAAGTATTGACCAGTGACTCGTGTACAGTTGCCCCCCCCCCCACCCACCCCTTTATTTGTACACTTTTCCATGATGAGAGAAAAGACCCATATCTACATCTATTTTGTACCAGATGTCTTGGAAAGCCAAAGAATATACTTCGTGTACTAAATTATTGACAGATTTTGGAAATAATCTGTCCTTGAAAATGTTGAAAATAAATACTGGAAATCTGTCCTCAACTGGCAAGAAAATAAATAATCTGTCCTTGACTGGTGCTACTACCTCAAACAACCCCCCCCCCCACCACCACCACCACCACCACAAGTAGTGTTTTGGTCTGTTGGGCATTTTTACCCCCCCCCCCTTTTTTTTTTTTTTTGCTTGTCAAACTTTTTTCAGTGAAGTAGAAAATAAATAATCTGTCTTTGATCATCTTGAAAGTAAATAATCTGTCCTTGACTGGCATGAAATTAAATACTCAAAAAAATCCCCCGTCCCCCTCAGAATCAAATAGTCGTTCCCTTATCACTAACTGACTGTATTCATTAACTGTTAACTGAATCATATCATACATCACCTTCGGAGGATTTTCTATAAGACAGGACATACAGAATGTTCAATGTTTTGTAGTTGGATATGGAATTTATTGCACGAGTGAGACAGTATTTTTTATATATATTTCACTAGTATGAAGCACAAGTGAAAATATAAAAAATCCTGCCTCATTAGTGAAATAAATTCCATATCCAACTACTAAACATTGAATTTTCTGTTTACTACATTTTCTTTGATTTTTCCCTTTGTCTGTCTTTTTGTAACACAGTGTCATAGGCTGTGTCTTCAAGGTTGAGCAGTTAAGACATCATGTAGCAAAGCGATTATGAGATTGAAAACATTGTAAGGAATTCAACAAATATTTTGAGAAACTTTGGCATTGTTAGACTGTCGGGATGGTTTATTTACTCTCTCATCTTATAACAGGCCAGGAGGTATTTTTTATGGTACGTGTACTCTTTGTGAAGGGAAGGAAAATTGAGAGTCTTATCATACTTCTGATATTCTTTCATACTGTGACAAAATATCAACTGATATTCTTTCACACTGTGACAAAATATCACTTTTACTCAATAAATAAATTACAATATTTCACTAATAAATAAGCTACATTATTTCACTGTTGAAAATGTAATAAAATTATTTATTGTCATATACAGTGCCCACAGTGTAGAGAAAATATTACAAAAAGAAACATACAAAAATGCACAGGTGAAAAAAAATAAAAGAAAAAAAAAAACATGCAGTAACAAAGTTATATACCAAGAGAGCTAAACTTTAAAAAAAATTGGGAATTTGTATTTTAACAATATTTCAATAAATATACAAGTCTTGAATACTTTATACATGAGTCAGTGCGATTAAAAATGTACTAAGTGAAATCCATCCCCAATATCATTACAAGAACATATGTGACGTTGATTCTATTTTCTGTTGAAATATTGAATTATCGTTTTAATTGGCATGCTTAGTATTTCCATTTCTGAGAGTGCAATATTTCTTATAGAAAGCTTAAAATGTAAATTCAGTTAACATATTTTTTCAATAGTTATTATAAAAACTTAATCCACACTATATTTGACTTGATCAAATTCACCCCAAAACCATTGTGATGTCGCAACGGTGGATATGAAAACAATATCCTATGAGCTATATCCACTGTATATAGGACTAAACCTGTGACAAATAAATTATATTGAGTGTGCAAGAGTTTAGAGTGAATTATTTTAATTTTATAACAGTATAATATCTTTCAAGAGAATATTATATATCTGTTTACATGAATTTTTATGAAATGCTATGACAAGGGGAATAACTCTTGAACATTGAGCAGTAGGAATGTTAAGTACTATTGTTGATTGAAGAATAAAGTCATACTCTTTATTAAATTGGGCCATTTTGCATTTTCCATATATATAGACCAAATTATCTACAAGGATCTATAATCCTTAAAAATTTGACATTGATATCTATCCCATTTTTAGCTCACCTAAGCCAAAGGTTCGTTAAGTGAGCTTTTCTGATCGAAGTGTGTCTGGTAACCATCCACAGGTCGTGTGTCATCTATACACTTTTCACATTTTCATCTTGTTCTCAAGAACCACTGGTCCAATTTCAACCAAACTTGCCACAAAGCATTCTTGGGTGAGGGAGACTCAGTTTTATTCAAGTGAAGGGCAACAGCCTTTTTCAAGGGAAGATAATTAAGGATTAGTGAAAAATTAATGGCTACATTCAAAAATCTTTTTCTCAATAACCACTGTGCCAGAAAAGATGAAACTTATGTGAAAACTTTATTACATAGTATAGATTCAAGTTTGTTCAATTCATAACCCTCGGGGGTAAGGCGAGGCCACAATGGGCAATCAAAGTTTTACATAGGAATATATACAGGACGAATCTTTAAAAATCTCCCCCAAAACAGCAAAGCCATAGTCGTATTTATATGGAAGCATCCTTAGGTAGCATAGATTCAAGTTTGCTCAAATCATGATCCCCAGGTTAGGGTTGGGACACAATGGCCGATCAAAGTTTTACATAGAAATACATAGGAAAAATATTTAAAAATCTTCTTCTTAAGACCAGCAAAGTCATGATTATTCATATTTATATGGAAGCATCCTCAGGTAGTGTAGCTTCATTTTTATTCAAATCATGATCCCTGGGGTGGTATTACAATTGCCAATCAAAGTTTTACATTGGAAAACATAGGAAAAATCTTTAAAAATTTTCTTCTTAAGAACAGCAAAGTCAGGTAGTGTAGATTTGATTTTGTTTAAATCATGATTCTCTCTCCCCTGCCCCCGGTGGTGATGGTGGTGGGGGGATAACACTTGCATATTTAAACATTTCAATAATGAACTGATTTCTGCTTTCTCTTGGCAAAGTGCTCAGGTGAGTACCATGGGCTTCTTGTCATTTGATTATAATAAAAAATCATGCACAGTGACATGAGATCTTCAATTATAATCAGTATAATCAGCATGTAAAAAAGGTAGATATTCATAATTTCATAGTCTGCTCAATAGATGATTGTCAGACGGTCGGAGCTAGAGCAACAGACTCTTTGGCTAAATGATATGAACTTGATTCATTTTTTAAGAAATTGGAAAATTCACTTCCAGTTCCAAGTAAAAAAAAAAATCCTGATTTTAAAATAAAAATTTTGTCAGTGCAACTCCTCAAGAACAGCTGAAGATATGGATGTGAAACATGTCAGAATGAGACAGCATGACAAGTAGCTGTGCCATCAACACTTTTTTGGGGTCGTCAGTGCTTCTAGTCCCAAAAGGAAAAGTAATCAACAAGAGGCTCAGGGGCCACATCGCTCACCTGAGCACTTTGGCGAGGAAAAAGCAGAAATCAGTTCAGTATTGAAGTATCAAAGTATTGAAAAGTTTGCCATTAATTTTTCACAAAATCATAATTATCTCCCCTTGGAAAAAAGCATGGCCCTTCATTTGAACAAACTTGAATCACCTTTACCCAAGGATACTTAGTGGCAAGTTTGTGTGAAATTGGCCCAGTGGTTCTTGAGAAGAAGATGAAAATGGGAAACATTTACGACAACGACGATGACAGACAACGGACGAATTTCGATCAGAAAAGCTCACTTGAGCTTCAGCTCAGGTGAGCTAAAAAGTGGACAAAAATTGTCTTTCAACATTTTTCTTTGATATCTATAGGCTTTATAGAGTGTCTTCTTAGAATTCTTAACTTATCTGTTTTCAGATTACTTATTTATGCAATAACCACAAAGATGTAACCCACCCAATCTTTCCTGCATCGTTTGGGGTTCAAACCCTGCGACTGATTTATTCAAACTTTACTTTTATAGACTTTATATAAAAAACTAAGACCATTAAGAATAATGGCCTACAAGTGAATGTAGAAGAAAGAAAAGTTTTTATTCAAGTGTGTAATGAGGTAAAGTGTGTGTAATAGGGTTCGTTGAATAATTTAAAAACGCAGTTGATCCTTGCTTCATTGTTGTATTTTATTAAATAATAGTAACCATGGTAACAGTAGAGTAGTATAATATAGTAGACCCTTTAATATGGTCAAAAGGTCTGGATTATATACTAGCTGTTACACATGTAGCTGTGACAGCTCCTGAAATTCTGGAATTAAACAATCAAAGAAAATAAACTGCTACTCCCCAAAAATGTATGAAATCAGGAACATCAAGACATCCTCTCAGTTTGAACACAAAGACTGGTATGACCAGTTCTAACCAAAAATACACTGCCCACAAAGAGATTTCCCTCCAAAAACCCCGACCAATGAAATCTCACTGATGGGTCACTTCATAGGTCACTGACCTCTCAAAGTTTATTACTATAAATACTATAAGGGAAACATATTTATTTATACTAAAGTAATTCCTAAATAATTGTATCTTCTAAAGTATAATATACCTTAAATAAATAATAAATTCCTGAAATATAAATAAGTGAAATTAAATAAATTTCCTGTAAATAATAATGTCACAATTATTTTGTAGATGATAATACTAAACCTGTCAAATAAACACAAAATCTAAAATACTAAAACTATATACACTTTTCAAATATTTACACTTCACCACATATTCCCCCCAGGTGGCAAATGACGTCCTCGTCATTCTAACCGTGGTCAATTATGTTAAGTATAGTTGCTGCTACATCTTTCTCCATCCCTGAAAATAAATTGGTATTAGAAACAAGACTTTGTATACAATTTATTTTTTCCTCCCATGGTGACTGCACCAATGACTTTGTTATATACTTGCCTGAAGAATACCACTCTGGTGGTTTTCTTACCCTTTGCGATCTTCGTAATGTTACGGATGTTTCAGGTAAGGGTACCTCTTCCTGAACATCTTCAGTTTCTGTCTCCTTAGGTTCTTTAGCATCTTCCTGATTGTCTTGTACTACTTCTTTGTTCTCTTGTATAATCTCTTCATTCTCCTGTATAATCTCTTCGTTTTCTTGGATATCCTGTGATTTTTCTTCTATAATCTGTGGTTTCTCTGGTGTAACCTGTGGTTTCTCTGTTGTAATCTGCTGATCAGCATTATCCTTCTCATCCTTCTTTAAAAATTTTCTCGTCCTGACTGATGTTTTAACCTCATATGTTTCATCTTCAGAAGAAGACTCAGAAATTGACTGGGAATCAGTCACTGAATTCTCTCTATCTGTGATTTCTTTCTTCCTTGTCAGCCTGGTTCGTGGCTTAGGGATGGGTTTGTCCTGCGGTGGAAAATTTGTTGATTCTGATAAATAACCAATAGGTAAAAGTAAATTCCTATGTAAATTTCTTTTCTTTCCTGATCCATCTTCTCTAATAACTGTATAAACTGGGATGTCTTTGTTGGGTTGCTCTAGTATTACATAAGGGGTATCCTCCCACTTGTCTGAAACTTCTGACCATCATGGATAAACTCAAAGAACAACATGGCAACAAATATCTACAAAATTCTAAATTGAGAACATCATGGTATTTGGCTTTTAGATGCATCACAATTCGGGAAAAAGAGCTCAACAGGAATAACAACACTTTGGCTTTGATCAGAAATACATCTCATCATCCGATAATTATTCAGCCAAATTCAGTCATGGAAATTCCAGGAGAAATGTACAAACAAATTCCTTACTTCAATACAACATGTATTCTACAATCATCAGAAGACTCCTACTGCTATCAGGATTTAGATGTGGAACCGCAGCTGATAGATTATGACTTCAATGCCAAACAAATCATCAATGTCTGCGTTTCAAATGTGACAACGAGAACAATCAACATCCCACCTAGAGCAGTCATCTGCGAAGTACAACCTGTCACAATAGAAGAAATGCCACAGAAAATTGAGACGGCAGATATAGATGTCATGAAGAAAATTACCATTATGAAATCAAAGTTATCAGATGAAGAATATCAGAGAGGAAAACAACTCATAGAGTCATTCAGAGATATATTTTCCACCAGTGACAGTGATATAGGACATACAGATCAGGTCACACATAGAATTGATTTACTGGATGAGAAACCGTTTAAACAACGATATCGGAGTATACCACCATCCATGTACAATGAAGTCAAGAAACATATACAACAACTTTTAACAACAGGCATGATTAGACCTTCCCATAGTCCTTGGGCATCCAATGTTGTTCTGGTGAGAAAGAAAAATGGAACACTAAGGCTATGTGTGGATTACAGACAACTCAACAAGATCACTAAGAAAGACAGCTATGCTTTACCAAGAATGGAAGAAATTTTCAATTGTTTAGAGGGCAGCAAGTACTTCAGTATTATTGATATGAAAAGTGGATACCATCAGATAGAGATCAAAGAGAGCCACAAAGAAAGGACAGCATTCACAGTTGGCCCTTTAGGATTTTTCGAGTACGAGAGAATGCCGTTCGGACTAACAAATGCACCGGCAACTTACCAACGCATGATGGAGAATATTCTACACGATTACCATCTGAACATATGCTGCATATTTATTGACGACATCATTATATTTGGAAGAACATTTGAAGAACATCTAGAAAACATAGAGAAAGTACTTACTAGGATACAACAGGCCAATCTGAAGTTATCACCAGAAAAGTGCAGTTTCTTCAAGGACAAGGTAAGGTATATAGGACATATTGTTTCATCCGAGGGTATTGAAATCGATCCGGAAAAGACAGAAAAAGTCAACAAATGGCCTACACCGAAAAATCCAGAGGAGGTAAGAAAGTTCATTGGTTTTGTAGGATACTACAGAAGATTTATCAAAGATTTTAGCAAGGTAAGTAAGCCGCTTACAGATCTTATGCCAACTCCACAGAAGCAGAAAACTAAGAAAGCAAACAGAAAGAAATGGGAATGGGGAGAAAAACAGGAAGAAGCCTTTAGAACTTTGAAACATCACTTAACATCCGCACCAATTCTGGCATATGCTGACAGCCATTCTCCGTTTGAGCTTCATACCGATGCATCCGGAGTAGGACTTGGAGCAGTTTTGTATCAGCAACAGGATGGAATGAAGCGAGTAGTGGCATATGCAAGCAGAGGACTGACAAAGTCAGAGGCTAAATACCCCCCACATAAATTGGAATTTCTTGCCATGAAATGGGCCATATGTGACAAATTTAAGGACTATCTTTATGGACAGGATTTTACAGTGCTGACAGATAACAACCCAATGACGTACGTGCTAACGACAGCCAAATTAGATGCCACAGGACACCGATGGCTTGCCGCATTATCAGCATTTAATTTCAACATCTTGTATAGACCAGGGAAGAAGAACAATGACGCTGATGGACTTAGTAGAATCTCACCACCTGTAAACATGGAGTCAATATCATTAGATTCAGTCAAGGCTATCTGTAACTCAAGGATTTCTGGACCTTACATTGAAAACTTGTCAACATCAGTAAATTTAGAAGAGGATGGAACAGTTACAATGGACAAAGAGATAATAGACTGGACAAAAGCACAGAAGGTAGACCCAGAATTAGACAAAATAATTCATTTCGTTAAGTTAGGCAGAAAACCAACAGTTGCAGAAATTGGACCATCACCTTACATCAGACAATTTCATCATCTTAAATTGCAGAATGATATTTTGTACAGAGAGGTTATCTACAATGAGGAAAACAAGAAACAGCTAGTTCTACCATCAGATCATATAAATACAGTATTGAAAGCACTACACAATGATATGGGACACCCTGGGAAAGATAGAACATTATCATTAGTACGAGAGCGATTTTACTGGCCAGGAATAGACAGAGATGTAGAAGACTGGATACATTCATGTGGAAGATGTGTTAAGAGAAAAACACCAGTAAACCAGAGAGCTCCACTGATAAGCATCGAGACCTGTTTTCCTTTACAACTTGTCTGTATGGATTTCCTGAGCCTGGAAAAATCTAAAGGAGGACAAGAGAACATACTCATCATAACTGACCATTTTACTCGCTATGCACAAGCCATTCCAACTCACAATCAAACAGCTAAAACAACAGCAAGAGCTTTATTTGAGAACTTCATAGTACATTACGGGATACCAGAAAGGATACACTTGGATCAAGGAACCAACTTTGAAAGTGCCATTATAAAAGAACTCTGCATATTAACAGGAATGAAGAAATCTAGAACGACCAGTTACCACCCCATGGGAAACGGCATGTGCGAAAGATTCAACAGAACACTTCTAAATATGTTGGGAACATTGGAAAAAGAAAAGAAAAATGACTGGAAATCATATGTACCATCACTTGTTCATGCATACAATTGTACAAAACACGAAACTACAGGAGTATCACCTTATTTTTTAATGTTCGGGAGGAATCCGAGACTACCGATAGACGTTGCCTTTGGGATAGGAAAAGAAAATCAAGAATCCAAGACCAAATACATAAGTGACTTAAGGGAAAGACTTGCTAGCGCATATCAATTAGCAGAAAAAAATGCAAAAGAAGCACAGATGAGACAAAAGACAACATACGACATTAAGGCAAGAGGAATATCTTTACAAAAAGGAGACAGGGTTTTAGTTAAAATTTTGGCATTCGAAGGAAAACATAAAATTTCAGACAATGTGGTAGTGTCAGATACATGGCATCCTACTAGCTTGGGCTAGTGGGTTAACCCTTTAGCTCAATTGGTAGAGCACTGGACTGGCAAGCCAGAGGCCCCGGGTTCAATCCCCAGCAGAGGCACAAAATGTCTCTGTTACATGTGTTTGAAGTAAGTAGTTTGTCAGCTCTGGGGCTCTGGGGCTGAGAGGGGCAGAGAGAAGATACTTAATGCATTTTCAATATCTGATTTATAGAACCCTGCCCCAACACCAGAACCCCTGGCCCAGGGGACAGGAAATTCACAATTCTGGAAGAGGCTCACCTTCCTATCATAACTATGCACTTACTTTGATTGCTTAATACATAGGAGCAGAGAAGAAGTTTTTCCAAAAAAAAAAAATGCATTTTCATTATATAATCTTAAGCACCAGAGGCCCTAGTCCAGGGGCCAAGAAATTCATAATTTTGGAAGAGGCACCTTTGCTAATGATAAGCATGCACTAAGTTTGTTTGTTAAATCCCCAGGAGCAGAGAAAAAGATTTTCAAAGAAATAATGCACTATCAAGATATATATTCAATACATCCCAGCCATAACACCACAACCCCTGACCCAGAGGCTCTAAATCTCATAATTTTCCAAGGGATCCTTGCTTATCATAACCCTGCAATTTGTTTATCAACTTAATACCCATGGACAGAGAGGATACTGGATACTTAAAGAAAGTATGCATTTTCAGTATCTGATTTATAGAGGCTTGCAACCCAGGAACCATGAAAATCACAATTCTGGAAGAGGCACCCTTGCTCATTATAACCATGCACTTACTTTATCTGCTAAATACACAAGAGCAGGGAACGAGATTTTTGAAGAATTAATGCATTTTCACTGCCACATATACTGGCCTACCTATTAGTCATTGTGCCTGTAAGTCACTTGTATTTTTTTTATTGTAATTTTAGAGGAATTTGCCATTGACCCAATAATAAGTTGGTATATTTTTTTGCCCAGATTTGTTCCAGTTTCAGATAAACATTGTAGCATTTTTATACGTGTTTCAATTATGTTTTGGTTATGACATTGATGTTTGATCTTAAATTATTTATTCAAAATTTAAAGATCATTAAAATCTATAAAGACTTGTATGTAGTGCATATTCTCACCTTAGATCTACCTTTCTTGTATGTTCCCACGTTTGTCAATGATAATCATTTGAAGTTATTAAATAAATATTTTATCTCCTCTCTCCAGAGAATCCTGATGTTTCTAGGACTCACTTGTAATTCGGACGTAGAGTTTTGGACCAATATTTACCTCCTAAAAATCCAACTTAAAGACGAGTATATATATAGTATATAATCAATAGAGCCCTGCCCTAACACCAGAATCCATGACCCAGGAGATTCACAAATTTGAAAGAAGCAGACTCTTGCTCATCAGACCTATGCACTTAATTTGTTTTCTTAATACCCAGGAGCAAAGAAGATTTTCAAAGACATAATGCATTTTACTATACACGTATGTCTAACAACAGAGCCCCTAACCCATGGGCAATGTAATTCATAATTTTGGAAGATCAATAGAGCAATATGTAATATAATAGTGCATATAATCAATAGCGCCCCCCACCCACAAGAATTCCTGACCCTGGGGCCAGAAACATCATTATTTTGGAAAAGGCACTCTTGCTCATCATAACCATGCACCTAGGGAGAAAACAATTTTAAAAGAATTACGGTAAATATTCTATTTTCACTACATGATCATTAGAACCCCACCGTGTCTGTAGAATCACTGACCCTGGGACCATGAATTTTAAAATTTTGGCAGAGGGCTCATTGCTTTTTACAATATCATGCCAACAGTTTGACTGCTTGATGTCCAGAAAAAAGAAGAGGATTTTTTAATGATAGCACTAATTTTGATCATTTAGCCCCACCCCTCAGGCTGAGGGGGCAGGGACCATGAAATTTACACTTTTGTACCCCTCACCCATTGATGCTATATACCAAAATTGATTGAAATTGGTTCACTAGTTCAAGAGAAACTGAAAATGTTCAAAAGTTTATGACTGAAGCACAACGATGGACAAAAACAGATAGCAATAGGTCACCTGACTGACTCCATTGACCTAAAACTTTAAATTCCAGTAAACTTATCACATCATTTAAAAGAAGTCATTGTTGAAGATGACAGTGTATCCTCCTGATTTATCAAAAGTTAGAGTTATCTCACTTTGCAAAACACAAAGAAATTTTTTAAATATATTTTTATTGATTGTCTCAAAACAACCAAACCAACACAAGACAAAGGGGACCATTAAAAGCAACAAAATTCTTTGGTTCTAAATTCTAGCAATGCTAAATTTTGGCAATCTGTATAAAATATAGAATACTCAAATATGTTATAAAATTTAGAGGCATATTAAAACACTAGCTATTGGACTGAGAATTTAGACCATCAGAATCTCATTTTTGACTTTTAAACTTCCATATAAGGGTATGAAAAGCATTTCATATACGTTTCATTGAATTTGATTGTTCAAACACCTACTTTCTGGACATGGTGGCACATTTTTAGTTTGAAAGTAAAATATTTAGAAATTCACAAATGATTTCGACAAAATTGCTTGATTGCAGTTACAGTATGAATATGGGGAAAATCCTATTGCGTCTTAATTATATAACCCAAATTTAGAAACTGCCAAGAACAATTTAGCTCTCAATTTCAAGAGGCCATTATATATATATATATATATATATATATATATATATATATAGAGCTATCTATAACCCCCCCCCACCCCCCACCCCACCCCCCCAAACAGTCTAAAGAATGATTTCCAAACAGAATAGATATAACATGCCGCCATCCAAGGCGATACAGATGTTGTGAGAATCTGACAGTATAAATACTCATAATAAAGCATGAATCATACATTGTACAATGTTTAGTTTACAGCTCTATCAATGCTATCTCCATAATACTGAAATTTGTAAGGTGAAACAAAATGGCATGATAATTTTGTAGAATAACAAATATCTGGAATTCAAATTTGAAGCTTCTTTAAGACAAGGGAAGCTACTCAGAAGACACACCTCTGATAACTTCCTTCAGAGAAAATAAACCTTCTATTGTTAAGAATTTTCCCTTTCAAAAAAAACAAAATAACTACATAAATTTGGATAACTTTAAAATTCACAAAATTTAAAAACATTTATCTAACAACACAATTGCCCCATCAAAAGAGTGTATTTCCATCAACAACAAATATATATATATTTATCATTAATATACAAGATAGCAAACAAAAATGACAACTCACATCTAACACAACATCACAACAAATACACTTGATCTCTCTCTAGTCAGTCGGCAGTTCTCGTTACAAATAAATCCTATTTATGCAAACAAACGTGAGGGTTATTCAGATCATGATACATTGTATCAAAGCATATATCTTTCTTAAATCACAATTTATCTGAGACAATATATCCATTCATCACAGCACGAGTCCTTATGACATACCGTAGCTTTGATCGATAACATGAAGGTTCAAAACAGTTCTGCGACATATGTACTTTTCCATTTGAACATGAAGTGTGTGATCATAGGTCAAAGTTCAACTTAGTTCGTTTGACATCTGTATTGTCCAGGAGACTCAAAGCCTTCTTTAAATTTCAGAACAAGTCTACAGTAGTAACTCAGACTATGAACATAATAGTTATACCTTTTTTAAAACATGCAGAAAAAAATTGGATTTGTAAGTAATGCAGTAAAAAAAACATCAAGGCATTCACACCTACAATTTAATTAATGTACCAGGAAAACTCGTATGTCAAATGATCTTTAAAAAGTTATCCAATTCATTTAAGATTTACAATTTTCTCTTTTGTCAACTGACTCAAATATAAACATGTTTATAATGCAGAAATAAAAAAACATTCACATGATTGTCATTTGTTTGGCATAAAATCAAGTCAATAAATTACATATTTACATATCATATGTTATTAAAATGTGTATATCAACCAAGATAGCAACATCATCTCAAAAGGGAGATAACCTCTACAGTGGAAATCAAACAGATCTTTTTATTGTTGTGGTTTACAAATTATGGCAAACTTCAAACATGGATTAAAAGTTCTGGACAGAGGCAAATCAAAAGATTGGGATTATATAATAATACAAAGCTACCGGTTCATATCTACCAGTATTTTTTACATGCAAGCACCAAAACACATTATGAGTACAACTAGAATTAAAACTTTGAAAACACACTACCTAAACTATTTAATAAATACCTACACTACACGACTCATTTAAAAGAAAAATTATCAAAACACATTTTCAAATAACAACATAACTTTGTAGACATTATGATGATAATTTTCATCTAACAAACAGAAAACTGAACACTGTCACTATTAAGTTCCATAATCTTCTCCGTGATTTCACAATCGGAAATTCATCTTTACTACAACAGAAGCAAATGAAGCTACAAATGTTCCTTTAAAATGCTATCATCACTGACCAACCGGCTTCAACATTTTTTGTAGCACTGGACAGCTGTTTCTATTGTCATCTATATGCTCTCCACTTCCATCCACTTTAGCAGAGTCTTTGGCATTTGTACCATTCACAACTGTTTGTGGAGATTTTTTAGCACCTTTTGTATGTAAAGAGTCCACTACACTAATTTTGGGAACCTTTAGCATTCCTCCATCACTAGGACCCTCTGTGGATAGTCTTTTCACTTGCACCAATGGAGAAGTTTCTCCTGTTTTGTTCTTCTTCATCACCTCTCCAGTAGCAACATGACAGAGTTCTTCCTCATTTCGAACAATCCACTTGTTGTTTCCAACTGAGATGATCTCCACTGCATTTTCTCCAAAGATTAAGACATTTTTGTCATAGTGAGCAATGGTTGTTTTAGTAGGCTCTGCCTCAGGAGCTGTTTTGTTTTCTGCAATATGCTGCTTCTTGCTATGATCGGTAGTAGGAGGAAGTTTTGAAGAACTTGCCATCGAGTCTGTTTTCTCAGAACTCAAACCAGGTGACTTTTGGACCTCTTTTAGAGGAGTTGATGAAAGGTCCAGAGGTGAAGTTCGACTCTTCTCTGATGAAGTTGGACTGGGTATAGGGAGCTGCATTGGTGATGGAGAAAAAGGCCATCCACTGACCATACCCACCATTTTTCCTGCTTGGGGAGGGGATGGTCTGCTAGGAGCGGGTGGACAAGTTCCCAATCCTCTATCTGGGAGAGAGTAGTCATAAAATCCAGCTCCAGATACAAATCCTGGAGATGTGGAATTCTGTTGTGATCTGGATTTCCTGCCTTGATGCTCTCCACTGTTTTCTGCTTTCACAGCTTTGGATTTCCCTTTTGACTGTTTTGTACTACTTGTGGATGTTGTACTTGTTGGTGTGGATTTCATTATTGAGGGGCTGTACATTGGAATGGTTGCATATAAAGGTCCCACAGCTACACTGTATGGGGGTGGCATGTCTGCTTTGGTCAAAGGTGGTGAGACCTGTGGAGACTTTTTCTTTGCTTCTGTCACTTGTTTAGGATCCTCCTCTCTCAACATAGTAGTGGCTTGTGTAGAAATCAAGTGGGACAGAACTGCCTGCAGGTTGTTTTGCCTGCTAGTGTCAGCTGTAGACACATCAGTCTTTTCTGAGCCAGATCCTACTTTATTTTGTTCATCATTGTTATATTCCAACTGAATGACCTTGATATCATGACCTTTTGAGGAATCTCCATCATCACTGGAGGATTCCTGTATGAAGGACACTGCTGTCTCCTGTTCTTTTTCTATGTCATATGCCTCCGTTTCTTGATTTTTCTGTGAATTTGTAGGTACCGCAGTAGAAGCTGGCTGTGATGGTGAAGTCACCTGATAAGTAACAACTGTTGAACTTGGAGATTGAGGAGATGCTGATGTCATCAAGCTCTGACTGGGCATGCTCACAGTTGGTATGACAACCGTCTGGGGAGCATCAGTTGGGATGCTGGAGATTGTCTGAATAGGAATGACAGTTTGGCTCTCGCTGGCATTAGGGGTTAGATTTGGTACTATCATGAAATGCTTCAAGTGTTCTGGATCTATAGTCAATTCATCTGCTTCACCCTGTTGGGGAAATAAATTAGTATCAAACAATGATATGATGACAAGTGTTTTTAGAAATGATATGAAATAGTGAGCTGAAATAAAGTTCATTCTATAATAATTCATCTATAAGTTCCTTTGTCCAAACAAATATTGTGTCATTTTTGATACTCTATAAACCACTTTTCCTTCTCTAATGCTGAACCATTCAGAATCTTACATCATCTGAGTCAACAACTGGAATTCCCTCGATGCAGCGTCTCTGAAGAATGGCTTTGTCACGGATAATTCTGTTTATTGAACTGATGGAGGGTATATTCTTCTCATTACAAATCCCATCTCCAAGCAGTCTGCAACAGTGACAATATTTAGCCAAATTAACATATTATTGTGATATTATATTAATTAATAACGGAGCAGTATTAAGTACTATCTATATTTAGTAACATAAACAACGGACCTCTACAACCAATATGACAAGCATATGCACCGTCAGTTAATACCATTCAGCCTTCTCCTTAGATACAAGATCTTTTTTTTAAATATTTCATACAGTATATATGTAATTATATAATTAATGGATCATAGGTTTGGAAGAAATACATGTACAAAAAAAATTCATATGGATAGATTTGCTGAGCATTATACATGTACTTTAAATTACTCGTTTATACATTCAAACATTACAACATTCTAATGTTTAATTAAAAGAAAATCTTTCTCCAGATGAGATTTATAGCAATACACAAACCTAATAAGGAAAATTATTTTATGAGTATCAATCTTTTCTACTAAATGGTGAAACTGATAAAATTTTAATATAATTTGGTTTAACTTGTAATATTTTGTCCCTGGGCAATGCCACTTATAAAGGAAAAATTCCTGGAAAAATAATTTATATAAAATTTCTTGGTAATTTTCAGAATTACTGAGAGCGTGATTTGATCTGCTGGGCATTGATTGTGAAGTTGTTAAGTGGAACTATCTGATCTTGTGACCATTTTTGCGTATCTAGGCAATGTTGCACACCACTGCTTCGTTCTCAACAAATTGTTCAGCAGAGTCTACCAATCAATAGGGAAACACACCATGACTTCTAATCAATACCTTACAGCAACCCCTTGATTTATTGGAACGCACTCATGCAAATCTACACGAATTTTCTGCAAGAACAATTCTAAAGATTGCAAATGGTTATTTTATACATTCCGCTATTTTTTTTTTTTTTTAAACCAAATGAGTCCACTTTTAGAAAGAGATCTGTTCATTTATTCCTTAATGTTCCATGATTTTCTTTCAATTGTGGAGAATACATAATTTGAAATATCAGTTAAATATTCCATTTTAAAAAAAGGAATGGTCATGGCTGAAAGATCAAGCAATCAGATATCTGTATAGGTACACCTTATTAAAACTTTGTCTATGATACACTCTTATGTAATGAAACTAAAGCAAATACATAAGACATTGGTATCTTTTACCACTTGCTGCCTTTTAAGTTGAAGATAATCAAAAGCCATTGCATTGACTATTGAACACACTAGTGATAATAAAAACACATTTTGTAATACAAATTTCTACAATTTAGTGAAAAATGTTTTAGCAACTTTGACCTTGACATCTGGGTCATGATCAACTACTTTGACCTTAACATCGGGTTATGAATGCAGCTCATCAGAAGTAGAATTTTAAAAACTACACTTTTAGATTATGACTGAAGAAATCAACCCTTAAATGGGCCACCATGTATCTGTGCTACTTACTTCTGTCTTATTTCCCATGCAAACATCTGAGGATTTTCTAACTTGTACTGCCGGACACAGTTGACCACATCAGGGGTCGTGACCTTGGGCTTACTTCCACCAATCTGTCCTGGGTTAATACTTCCCGTTTTTCTATATCTGTAAAAAAAAAAAAAAAAAAAAAAAATTGAGCCAAATTTATTGAAGTATATTTCATTCAACACATGACCTTGAACTTAAGTTTGAAAACCTTTGCAAATTTACAAAAAGAAAAAAAGAGTGTTATACCAAACTATATTACACAGATCTATCTAAGATAGAAGCCCAGCATTAATGGACGAAGACTTCCCATTATTTTCAACTTCATGTCCATACATCCTATTTGTGTACATAGTCAAAAACTAAATTTTACATTTATTTACAAACATTTTGTATGTCATAAATTAAAAAAAAAGATATTTCAATATCGTAACACACAAAGACAATCAGATATGACTGTGTACATGTCTCTAAAAAAGGACCAAAAATTGTCTGCTAAACCTTTTAATTTACAAATTGAAAGTAAACAAAACAAAAGCATTATTTTGACTGACCTCATATACATTAACAACCAATTATTCCAAGGTAATTTAAACAATCAGATTGAATCACCCATGAACAAAAGAGTAGAAACAACAGTGCACTGTGAAGATTTAACTGTGTGTATTCATGGAACTATAGCCCCAACAAGGAACAGGATCTTTGTATGTCTTTGTACACTGCATGTCAACCCGTTGGTTCATAGACATTCAGTGATCCGTGACAGCAAAGTTCAGTGTATTTCAAAAGCCTCTCTTAATTTGTCTAACCACGCTTGCCTGCCTCCAGATAAAGCGTCACTCTTTAACTTATGAGAGGAATAAAATCTACAACCTTATAAAAGGATTAGGTGGATTTCTGACTATGAAAGGTAATGGACTGGAAAATAAACGACAAAAATATCTGTCAAAAATCGGCCATTTCCCAGTTCCTGATGGCTGCACAGATAACAGGGATGCTTTCAACCAGTGCGCAGATTTCTTTTTCAACTTGTTCACCTAAAAGCGTATCATAAACCCAAATACCCTTAACATATTAACACAACTATAACTTCTCCCAGTTAAAAAGACACCAAAGTGATTCTGAAACTGTCGATGATGGCTTGAAATTTTATATATAGGTATCAAATTTCAAATATACCTGAAATCAGATGAAGAAAGTGCACTGGGTACATGTATATATTTTTCTACAACACATGTATTATATATGAAATATTTATTTGAATATCTTATTTTAACTCTCATCAAGTAGCTTTAATGTTTTGATTTTAATCCTAATCCTACATAATTATGGGGTGATTTTCAGTGACAATGTTTAACTGTTGTTAATCAATCAACTGCCTCTACATCTAAGCAATGAACTGTCAGTTCCATATCACAGTAGCAGAGATACAGGTTCTCAACAGGCAAGGATTTACAAAAAAAATATGTGAAAAATAATATCCTGAAATGAAATTAATGTCACCGATATTAGAATATCTATAAATTTAAACCTTTCTCATCCATGCAGCAAAAAAATAATTGTTAGTTGCTGGAAAAGAAATTGGTGAAATTACTTTTTTTAAATAAAGGTTCCATGTGCAAGATTACTTTTCAAGAATAGTGAAAGATGAAGAATAGTGAAAGATGAAGACTTGACACTAAATAAAAGAACCATCTTAGACTCACTCTTTCTCAAATACATGAATCTTCCATGCACATTTGGTCCACAAAGGATTTTGTTCCTATAAGAAGTGGAACTACAACCTTACTTGCCAGTTCGCATTAATTTCCCTAACTTCTTTGAAGTGAGCAAAGAAATAATTTTCTACTATAATACTAAAGGTGTTGAATTAAATTTTAACATTATTCACTGTATTCGTTTTGATGTCATCTGAAGAGGCTAACTATACATACACAATATATACTGCTGAAGCAGAATTTTTTCGGGGACAAAATTTTCATTGATTTTCAATCTAAAATGATTTTGTGAGGGCTTGATGTGTTGTTAAAAAAAAATACAAAATTAAAATATATATTCACATAAAAATATTTGTTAGAGAATTAACATCACTGACAATTGTCACCAATAAAATAAATGAATAATTCTGCTTTTATAATACACATTCAAACATTGATATCTTGAACATCAATATCTCAAATACCATGGATATATCCAAGAAAGTTCAAACCACTTTTTAAAATGTATTTTAACCTCAAATCCTCATACATCTCAAGTTTTGTTTTTTTTTTCTCGGTCCTAACAAGTTCCATACATGTACATACAGTATTTTTCATGACCCAAATCACAGCCAAAGCCCAAAGGCAGTTTCTCTTAGGAAATGTGTTCATTTATTTCTAAAAATTAACAATTTTTTTTTTAATATTTCAATGGAAAATTCTTCAAAAATATGGATGAAAAACATAAATATACAGTAAAACTTGTCTAGACTCCACTGGTTCAATAAAAAATTGCTGAATGTGACAGATTTTTTTAAAATTAGACAACATTTGAACTACTGAATTTACTCAAACGGTCAAAAAGTTTTCATAATAATGGGCAAGATTTCAGAATACACAACATCCAGATTAGACAGGTTTTACTGTATATACATTGTCCACAGTACCTATTTAGAATTTTGCTGACACATCCATGAGACACCTGTAGCTGCCTGCTGATTTCACAGGGACGAATGCCTTGTAAAGCTAACTGTAGAATCTGAACTCTCAAATGATCAGGAAGGGGACGGCCATTTGTAAACTCTCTGCCATACTGGTTTATATTTCTTCCACCAACTACAATAATAAGCATTTTTCAAAAATAAAATCAATTTTAATATTCCTATTCCAACTTTATCCAATTATCCAATATCCAATCACTTCATTTTGATTTTGCTAAGAATCATATAGGACTACATGCAGTAATGGTATATGCTCCAAAGTCAAATTTTATTTAGAAGCTTAAATAAAACAATATTCTAATCTGAGCAAATCTTTGTTAGTTTGCTACAGGAGGAAAATCAAAGCACATATCCTTTTTTTCACAGCAGATGCCATGACCTTAGACATTGTAAGCAATTTAAGACTGGTTTTTCACAAGCCCCAGGACCTCAGAGCAATCCCAGGTATGCTTTTTATCAGCCCAGCCTACAGTGAAGGTATGATCATCAAAATCTGAGAGCCATCTTATCTTTGTGAAAACAAATATCTATTTTTAGCAGCAGAGGCTATGCTATTTGACCCCTGACCTTTAAGGCCATCTCTCTTTTTATTTTTTATTTATTTTTCTTTTTTATGTAGCTAGCATTTGGTGCAATTACAAACATCCAGATTCAGGTCATTCTCAATTTAAGCCTAAAAAACTATAAGAATATTCATGAAATTTTCACATCCTTTGGCAGTATCTGCTGAAAGTACCTGTGGGTCAACTGACATAAAACAAAAAATTACCTCACAGAAAAAGTACGACTTTTTTCAAAGTCTAATTGCAATAACTCTGATGATTCTGGGTCAATTAACACAAACTTATAACTTGATCTGTAGGTCATTATTATAAAGGTAGCCATTGGAATCTTCTCAAGTACAGCAAAAAATAGAAAAGGACAGGAAAATTATGACGGAATTGACAAACTGAAAGGGGTAACACCATGTTTATTCATCATCTATTGCATGGATGGGCATAAAATATCTATCAGAATGTACACACTGTATAACGAAAATGAAAATTACAACAACAAAAAACGGGATTGTAAGGAAAGAACATATGACTATTTTTTGTCTCTATGATGTCTCAAATTATGAGGAAATGGAAGAGAATGAGTAAATTCAACTTTTCAGAATCATAATGTCCACCTTATCAACTTTCTATTTCACTTGTATTAATGGTTTCCACATCATATCAAAAGACAGGATGTTGACACACCTGCGCTTTATTTTTCCTAATCAAAAACTGATGTAAACTAAATGTACATTACTTTTCTCTAAAACTCATTTCTAATTTTAGCCATTTCCTTGTCTACCTAGTGATATCATGGTGGATGAAAATATTTAAAGATTTCAAGTCCACAAGTATTTCCATTCTTTAAAACATAAATCGCACATATTTATACTGGCAATGATGATTTGCATGTGTATCTAATATGATCCAGTCATATGCAAAAACAATCATTCAATTCTTATAACATTTACATATGATTACACTCTTTTAGGAACATAAACTTCAAAGTTTTGTCTTGAAAATGATTTTTTAATTATGTTTGACAAGTAAATCATTGCGACATCATCCTGATTTAAGGCTTACCGATTTTATGAAACATCCAATGCAAGTTGTTTAAGCTTTTAAGGAGTTCTAATTTGAGGAGAGGGGTAAGCATTGCTGCATAGGATTCCTTCTGATATTTCTTAGATGAATCAAATTACCTACACTTTAAATCTGAATGACAATAATTACCTACTTTGCAGAACACTTCATATTATATTACATTATACAATGTATTCTTAAATTAAACAAATTCTACACTTATCTGATAATGCTTTCATTGATATTATCTTTAATTCACACTGGTCTTATGTCTTAACATACCTGAGTGTCGGATTCTCTCTCGGCCACCCTTCACCATTTCATGATCATCACCCCCATCTCCTAGAACTCCATCCTCATTTTCAGTATTCTCTGAGTCTGATCCAATTTCCAGTAGACCTTCTATGTTGACCTTGGCCTGTTTTTTCTCTTTGTCACCAGATTCACTTGGAATCGGATTGACTGGGGTCTCAGAAGTTGCCGTGGCTTCCTGATTCAGTTTGGTGAAGTCAATGGCTGAGAGTAAATTCTGATGGTGCTGCATTGCTTGGCCAGTCTGCTAAAGAGGTTCAGACACTTACAAATCTAAAGGTTCTTCTTGCATGAGGGAGTCAAATTTTATACTGAAATATAGTCATCTCTCTGCCCTATAAAACTTATTTTGAAATGAGATATGCCTCCCACACCTTTTACCTAGTTAGTGTATAGTAGTAAGGAAGTTTTTTTTAACTTTACTTGCTATCACCCAAGTGGGATAATAGATAAAGTAATCAGCATACCTGCAGCATGGACTGCTGAAACTGGATGAGGTTGACTAGATACTGCTGCTGAATCATACGCTGTAACTGTTCACTAGCGCTGATACTGCCACTGTCTTGGGTGGTTGTCGCCTGGACAAACACCGCAGGTGGTGCTGTCTCCAGCTGAGAGGTGGTTTCCCCAGATACCTGCACACCATTTTCTTCCAGCTCTGTCCCCTTTGAGGCTGTGGTGTTTTGGTGATTACTGTCTGAGGATTCTTGCTTGACCTGGATGTTGATAACTTCTGCTGTCATCATGGCAAATCAACCATCAAGGGATGTAACTCTTGTCTCATCAGGGAAAATCACTCTAGTTCCAAAGTGAGCTAGGTTATGGCATCTTCCTGATCCACATGGTGAAGGTTTATGTGTCTATGGTTACTGATTCTAATATCACAGCTTTCACTTCCTACAGAAAAATCCAATTAATAAAAAAATTTTGTGTCATCTAAATGCAAAGTAAGGATTAAAGTCTATTTAGAAAACTATTAACTATCCGTAAGCAATGGATGACTTTTTCTGAAATTATGCAAATAATTCCTTACATATCCTATATCAAGCCACCTTTGATAAAACAATGGTTGTTAGGTGAAAAATGATTACAGTTTATCCTGATTTCAGATGAAAGCATATATTTGCATATTCAAAAATGTAATTTCAAACGAATTTATTGTCTGTTAAATGACATGGAATCAACCGTAACCCCAGACATTCAGAACACAAATTTAGAGGATTGTTATCACAGTAACAAATTGACTCTTGATATTTTCAAGAGAGGCAATTTCCTGCTTTGTTCATGGTCCAGGGCATTTAAATGCAATCGGCATTAATCCCTTCATTAAATTTTCTGAATTTGTGCAAGGAACGTCATGGTATTTACAAGGGGGTAATTGTTTATGCAAATATAGCATGGCCCTGCAAGGATTTGGGTGATTAGGGTTCTATGGATAATCATTCAGGCATGACATTGCACGTTAAGGTCCATTAACTATATTGTTACATTGCTGCATACTTCCTGTGTTCGTGATGCCAGGTAACATGGACTTAGAATTTCATTTCCAATTAATTCTAATAATGTAGGTCCTTGAATATTGCCTAGATATAGAAAGAAAGGATGTCCTCCTTTTTTTCAAATACAAATTTACCAACTACCTGTACCGGAACTACGGTATAAACTTTTAAGTTAACATAAGTAACATTTTTGCTTTTATGAATTTGGTTTTAAATTTAACTGACCAAAAGTCTCTGTTGTGACTGTAGCTCTACTGATTTAAACAAAGTATGAGAAAAATTGAACATACACTTAAAATTTTCTTTTTACTTGGAGCTGTAATATGACACTTCATTCTTTCAATCAATCAGGAAGGAGCATAGTGATAAAATAATTCTAATGTAATTTGAAATATCTGAATTTTTAAAAATCTATTTTTGATACTTTTATCACAAAAATCAGCAAAGTCTGTTTTAGGTTTTATTCTTATAGGATAAAGTTAATAAATATCCTTTTCATATTCTCTTTTCTAACACTGTTCACTAAAATCAGAAACTTGTGTACAGTTTATCTTCATGTAGTTTATATATACACAAAGTTTTATTCAAATCTAATTATAACTAGTATATTAGGAATGAATTTAACAGTTTATTCTATTCTTTACCAACCATGGCAACACTGTTTTATAAATTCCTAATTTATCAAAAAGAATTGCATATTTTGATGTCAATGTAGTTTACTGAAGGTACCATGTTTTATTGACAATGGGCCAAAGATGTATGAACAGTAGCATTTTATAAGAAGTCCACATCATTCTTTTTTAGTAACCATGGTAACATAGCTCATTACAATGATAAATTGATGTGTAAAATTATATATCTTGATTAAGTCTACTTTGGTACCCAGTATCACTGAAATCAGGCCAAAACTATACACAGAATAGCATTTTAAGATATATTAAAGAGATCATTTAATTTATAGTAACCATTCTTTACCATTCATGAAAATTAAATGCAATAGAATTAAGCATCTTGATAGTCTAGTTATGTACCAAGATTTATCGAAATTGAGCAAATCCACAAAAGGAGCTAATGCTCTTTTCTGGTGTTTGACTTAGTAAAGCTAAGATTTTCCAAAAGTATGATCTATGGTTAAAATTTTTCTTGTTCAACGTATGCATGTTTAAAGTACAGTGGATCACCAAATTTTCGCAACACCATATTTTTGTGAGATACCCGGTAGTCATTTACTATTTATTAGCAAGACAAAATTTTCACCAATTTTGGTTATTGCTCTCTATAATTATATTTACGTGGGTAGACTCTCTTGTAATTACATGAAAAATAAGTTCCTGTGAATAAAAAGTAATTTACAGTATCCTTTACATTGTTCACATCAATATGAGAGCATGAGTAAGGAGCAGTTGAGAAGGACATTTCTGACACATGTAAATAGAATGTTTTCAGTGTCTACAAGGCACCAGTTTCTAAAATGATTCTCAAAGTTATACACTACAAAGTAACTAATATGTACATGTATTTTCTTTTTCTGTGACATATTGTCCCATCCACATGCTTTTCAGTAACTGCTAAATTATTTTTTTCCTTTCTGCATTTGTGATCTCTTATTACTCTGAATTCTCCAACTTTTTGTAGTTTGCCAAATATGCTTACAAATTACAAGAAACTTCTCATGGCTTTTAATTATTTTTCAGTAAACCTGGATTAGAAATTCATATGCCCTCAAATGAGATGTCATTGTGGGGTCATGTAATTTGAATTTCAGTTGCATAAGAACAACAATGCCACTTATCCGAAAAATCGGATTGGCCATCCATTTTCATCAGCGTCCAGTATAAGCCTGATTAGGAAAATTCTGTCCAGTCTCTAGCAATATTACATAACACTGGAGACTGTTCTAATCATCTTTACACTTCTTAGTTATGACTTTCCAATTTCTGACTCCAGACATATCAGGAATTAAAATCAACTGGAATAATCAGTGTCAAAGAAATTAATTTGCAAATAAATGTATTCAACAGAAGACTTGTTATGCTGCAGAAACTGAGAGTGCACAGTTTTTAAGCAGTTTAACAAGTCAGAACACTTAAACATAGCATTATTCAGATTTGAGATTATTAAATACTAAGTTTTATTTTTTTTTTTAATCTGATTTTAAAAAAATGAATAGTTTAAATTCATTTAATTATTATTTATTAATTTATTTTTTCACAGTGAGATATATACTTTTTAGAGTGTGAAATAAAAAGCT
The DNA here is from genome assembly GCF_033153115.1 of Saccostrea echinata. Taxonomy (NCBI): domain Eukaryota; kingdom Metazoa; phylum Mollusca; class Bivalvia; order Ostreida; family Ostreidae; genus Saccostrea; species Saccostrea echinata. The sequence goes on from NW_026889803.1 coordinate 2,331,796, forward strand.
TTTTTCATAACCTAGCTGGGCAGGCAATGCAACCACTGATTGTTATATGCTTGTACATACTTATTCAACATGCTTTTAAAAATTATGTTATCTAAAAATACTTGCTTAAACAAATATGAAGACTTAAAAAATACTCAGAACTTGAAACACTATTACAATATCTAGATTAATGAAAAAAATCAGGAAGTAAAAAGAACATTGTGATACAATGTATAAATAACTACAATAAACAGTATGCCAAAAATGGTTTAAAACTGTTTCCTGAGTTACCTGATCAAGTCTGTTGCATCCAGATTTAGAGAGGAAAAAAAACTAGTATCAGTTGCAAGCATTAACTGGCATATTACAACCAGTATCCCTTATAAATATGAATTTTGTCACCTTAAAAAGCAACCGAAACCCTGTCTTCCTTAAATTTTTGATAAAATTCACAAACTGCAGCAATGTTTCTCTTACCTGGAAATGCGTATACATAGTCATGGCTATGCTTGACCTCAATAAATCTATGCTGATAAGGGCTTGAGCATGAAACACGTGTTGTCAATATATCTATTTCGGGTGAATGAGAAAAAGCACCGATAAACACTGAATGGATCCACCTTATGACTACTAAACCCTACCTGTGTACAAAGAATACTGCTACAAATTGGCTCCTAAATCTTTTCATCCATGACAAGGGAGATAATTCTATCATCTGGAACACATAAGAGGAGCTTACTATTTTCTCCTACATCAAAATTTTAAGGAAAAAAACCCCTAACATATCTAATAAGAAGCCCATAGGTCATGAAGCTCACCCGTCACCTACCAGTGAGTCTCAAGGAAGCAATCTGCATAGTGGGATTACTTTTTGTAGCCTCCCCTGATGGCAATGGCTTAAACAAAACACTACAATGCTTCTATAACAATTTCAACATGCAGCAACTGATCAATGTAAGATTTGGTTCTACATAAAAATTTCAGACTGAGTACTTCCTCTATTTATAAAAAAAAATAAAAAGTTCATAGTTACAGCAGACAGAACACAAAGGAAATTTTAAAAAAAAAACTTACTTGTACCCTTAGCTCTGGTGAGTTAAAAAAAAATCAGTGATAAACAGTGCTGAAAATTTACATATTGAAGTATTTCATCAATATTTGAACTTTGCCATCCCCCCCCAATATTATTTATGCATGTTCCTTTGACTTTCTTGAGGACACATAAACTAAGAGAACTATTACTGTTTTAATACACTTACCTTACCCTTAGATTCTCTAATGCCTGATGAACCAATAGGATACAGTAGCCAAACTTATACTACGCTAATGAAAGGTTAAGAAGGGATTGATGTTGAAAACCAAATCAAATTTCATCCAATTCTGATGTAACCATCATAATCTGGTATCATTATTTCATTAATTCACAGACTGATGATAACTTTAAATTCAGTTTGCTGCTTATATTTAATCTTTAATTCCTTAAAATCAGTACTGATTAGTATTACATCCACATTGTCAAGTATCCAGTCCATAGGTAGTTATTTTTATCAATTAGGTAGAATCCCTCCCCCAATTTTTTCAACAACAAAAAAATTAATTTGATGTCATAGGATTCTTATTATACACAAAAAGTAAGCTTCAAGGCCTTTTAAATATAATTTATTCAAATTAACAAATGTAACTTCAACCTTAAAAACAGAATATGAAGTAAGCATGTTTTAAAAGTTAGTACGCTAACTGTTCAAGTCTTTATGTTCAATTTCATAGAAGTTGTTCACATGTATAAAAATGCATATTTAAAAAAAAAAATTAAAAATTATATCAGCGAAAAGGGATTATCTTTGAAGTGAACTTATAATAAAGTGTTATTAAATAATTAATATCAGTGACTTAAAAAGAAAGGATATTACCACAAAAAATGTAAAATCATTTCATTACATTCCTTAGAAGATAAAATTTAATTTGACTAAGTAGCTTAGACATTTGGGAGGCTTAAGAGTACATTTTAAAGAACAAAATCACATAAAATAAATGAGGCATGATGGTGAAATTATATTTTTATTAAGATAACATCTTTGATAAAAGGATAGAATATAACTTATGCCAACAGGTGAAATTTGATGGCAAGACACGAGGATCCCTATTACACGGGTAAAATACATCAAGCATTAACAAATAATTAAAACTGAAAGTAGATACCCACCTCACACTTTGACACCCGTACTACTGTTATTTCCTTTAAAATAATAAAAAATTCACAGTAACTCAATACAGTATGTTCTCTTCACAAAATCAATATCTCACACTCAAAGCTCGAATGCAGCAAGGAGCATGACAATAATCCGGGCAAGTTCAGAAATTCCTAGTACATCTAAAACCTTTGAAAAAAAATTTTGAACGTCAAAATGAGGTGAGTGCGTACAATACAAACAAAATTTTCTAGAACTGCTGGTCTTTATTCAGTTTGTTTTAGTTATACCTGCTAAATATAAAATGCAATGAATTAACAGCTGCTATGCATGGTTGCTCTCTGGCAATAACAGCTTGCCAGAACTTGGCTTTTCAAACTCACCCAATCAGAAAAATCGGTGGAGTGTAAACTGTGTGGTAATTTGAAGCTGCGGCACTCATGCTTGCAGCTGTGTGTCTTGACAAGGCAAATCTATAATTTACGCTAATAACTGTGTTTGCCAGAGCCTTATTTTTTTTTTTCTGCCTTCCATCTAAATCCATAAAAATTAACGACACACTTTTCCTAACAAAGGATGAACAAAAAAATCATGAATTGTATAAATTTTAATTAAAATTTTCATGCAAAATCTGGGGATATAAGGTCTTCAATAAGTCTTCTTATGAATTCTGAAGTAGGAAGTAGCATACAGTAACTTCATGCATACTTGACTGCTTTGTGGATTAAATCAGATTCCGTAGCTAGTGGGCAGAATAACAGTATCAAATTCTACATCCCTAACCCGGCCATTACCCACATTCCATGTAATAGATGATATTCATGATTTCATTAATTTAAGATGCAAGTTCCATGATCATATTAAAATATATTTGTAGTTTAATTCAAAGAATTTTGTATAGTATTTAGCTCTGATTCATTTTTTGTATTCATTTGTTTTAATGCCTTGTAAGTTTTAATTTTATGATTATCTTTCCCATCTCCGATATTTAAGTGAATGAATTTGTATAATAACAAATTATCCCTTGCTTTGTCCTTGGCGTTTCATTACTGTAATATTAGGAAAATGTGTTACATGTACAAACAGAGACACTTCTTTACATACAATTTTACTCTTTTATACCCAGAAAAATAAGGTGAAGTGGGAGAATAATAAAAAGTTGGAACATTCCTTTTATCACAGCCATGGTCCCTGACTACATTTACCCACAAAAGATAACGGCTAGCAGTTCACTGTCACTGACAGAACACTACGATTTTGAGGACTTAATTGATTTCCTTTATCGGTCTCACGTGGTCAATAGTGCTTTAAATCTCCTTGTAAATCCAACAAAAATGCATTTAACCATAACACACAATAATGCAAGATTAATGACCCGATAAAGATCAATCATTGTGGAGCGTAGTGCACTAGGAATTCCTCCCAAGCAAATCCAATATGTGTAATCCACCTATTCTTTTTTTTTTGGTCACATATTGCAAAATAGCAACAACCTTTTTTTGAACATTCAAAATCAATTCTATCGAATTTTGAGTCTTTCAAAAGAATACCTTGTGTTTGAAACATTCAAGAAAATACCATTGTTGTTGCAATGATATATTTCTTGGTAGCTAATGAGGGATTTGATTTGACAAGCATTAATTCTGATGTCTCTACATGCAATTAGAATTTATTCAACAAAATCAAAACCTTTTCCAAATCACTTCATTATCTCTTTTAGTTAAAAAAAAAATACTCAGTAAATATGAAAAAATATACCTCTAGCAAAATTACATTCTCATAAATCATTTACAGATCTTCCTAGTCTTTTTTTTTTTTTTTTGTTGTTGTTGTTGTTGTTTGTTTGTTTTTGTTTCCTTTCCACCTCCCTCGTTTCAATCTCTTAATATTGTTTTTTTTTCTTTTTCGCTCTCTCTCTCTCTCTCCAAAACAGAGATTTGTGTTTAGTACCATTACAGCCACACTATAGTACTTGTAGTTTGAAAAATGAGGAAATAAAATGTCTGACTTGTCACTCAAAAAGACTTTTTATGCTTACTTACATCTCAACAAGTGACGTGACAGACCTACGACTTCCATCAAGTCTGTACTATAACGTAAAACGCAATCTGGATTCTGGAGGCTGACCAATACGACAATCTGTAAACCATGACTAGCAGAAGCAGGTCATTAAACTTCTGGACTGCGGCATCATTAGAAGTTTTTATTTTCCATGCTTCATTAATTTACAGAGATAAGCTTCCAGCAGACAGATCATCAGAGCTTGACAGTAAACCATCGATTTTTGTTGATGATTTCTTGGATGTTTTATGCCTCATATATGCGAATTAATGTGTACTAGCATTCACAAAAGTTTTTTTAAAGATAAAAATAAAACAAATGCTTATTTTACACAGACTACAACACATAAAAGTCTAGTAAGGACAGTTCAATATTATTATGCAATTGTTTTGAACATTCAACGTTAAGAGAAATGTATTAAATAGTGCTGACTGAATATTTTCCAAATGTTGCTGACAAAGTGTGCATTATTAAATTTACCTATCCCTGAATCAGTGGGAAAATATCGAGAAAATGTAGTGACACTGTAGTTTAATTAAATTCCGATAGAGTTGGTTGATGCAGTTTCCAGACTGTTGAAGAGTAGCCATTCAACAAACACCTACCATGAGATATCCTTAAAAAAAAACTATATTTCTGTTCTGTCTCAAGTTTCAAAATCAAACACGCCATGTTAATCTACTGGGCATTGCAGGAAACTTGACATAATGCAGGGAAAAATGAAAACCTATCATCAATACGAGAATCACACCTGGGTGTTCTATAAAGAACGTAAAGCATCAAGTGTCTTGGCAGCTTCTATTCTTTTCACATGGCTTCCTGCAAGTGACGCGAAACCAAATAGTTGAAAAAAAATAAGATTTTCAAATATTTCCACACCCAGTAATAATTTTCTAACCTAAGAATTTTTGGGAAAAAAAATTATTGCATCCCTCTTTGCTGACGTACTCCTTTAAAATGTTGTCCATTGCTGCGAGCAAAAGCCATGAATGTGTTGTAAGTATTAAAACACACAAAAAAATCATTTTTCTAAAAGCAGCATCTCACATTCCTTTTTGTCAGAAAATCTGGAAAAACTTATTTTTCATTTCTTGTGATTATTCATGCATGAGCACACTTGTTAAGATTAGAGGGCAGGGATGCATAAAGACAAACTTTAACGGACTGGAAAGCCTTTCTGCATGACTTGCATATGAAGCCTTTCAGAGATTAAATCTCCAGTGATGCGCAATATTACGACCCCCTGACGATTTATGCCTAATGAGCACAATGTTCTCTCAACCTCTGTGTTTAGTGATGCGTGAAACAAACAACAGAAGAAATTTTCATTTACATGCAAAAACTAGAAATCACCTTGTATAAAACTGCCATCTTCAAAGAAAAAGTTTTCCACTTCCATTCTTTTGATGAAATAATTAATTTGCAATTGATTAAATTGGGCATACTGTTTTTTATCTCTCCCATACTAGAACTGTGTGATAGGCAAGCAAAAGCAACTCACATGCCAAGTTACCTATCATCAGTTATGCAGCCTACCTGAAGAAAGGATAAAAATTGGTTCTGCTTCAAGACATCTTCACACATACCATAGTAGACAACTTTCTTGGACAAAAAAAAGTTCCATTTACATCAATAGAGTAATTTTGCAAGTTAGCAGCTTGTACATTAGCAGCTTGGAAATGCTGACAAATACAAAGACTGCATACTGAAATCATGGAGGATCATGGCAAGCATTAGAATAAAAGAGACACCCTTTATTTTTTTTTTTTACAGCAAAGGGGCATAACTCTATGTAAATAACCACAAATAAATCTTCAAGTAACATTCTGTAAATAAGCACCAAAGCTCCTTTAAGAATTCATCCCTATTAGTTTCCATATAAAAACAATTTACTAGGTACCCTTTTCAACTCTCAATAAAATTTAAATATCAAAATGTTAAGAATATGGTAAGGTTTAAAGAAGAGTATTTTGTTGTACACTCATGCTGAGGAAAACCCCATTTCTGAAGGACTTCAATGTTTAATGTCTCACTATGTCGTCTCTTTTAAACATTCTCATTACTGAAAGGCACATCTAGTAAGCATCCTCTTTACAATTTTCCATGTACCCTGAGCAATTATTGGGGGTAATTTTACTTTTACATCAATACAACTAAATAGACCTGTTACTCCAAAGCAAAAATTAAGCTAAAAAAATATATGATTATCATTTTAGCAATTCATTAATTCAATACCAACAGATGACAAATATAATTGTCCCACATTACTGGTATAGCAGTATATTCCAATATAACCCACTGCAAGAATATATCATGATATAAAAACTATGTACCAGCATTTCAAAATATATAATATTAAATTTATAATTTATCTATTAAATCTATACCTGAAAATTATTCTGATTCTACATACAATGTACTCTTAAGTTGATATTAAAAAGATGCAGTTCCTCACTGTTGGAATTCCCATGGGCACAAATCGCACCCCTTTATATAAGCCAACCTGTTATTGAAGTCTCATGATGCAGAATTTATTAAAAAATTTCTACTTGAGAAGAAAAAAAAACTTGCCTTCATTTAGATATATCAATGACCTTTTATCAATTAACAATATTCATTTTTATTCATATGTTAACTTAATATATCCCACTGAACTTGAAATAAAAGACACCAGAGTCTGCCACATCTGTTTCATATTTGAATATTTTACTGAATACAGAAATTAATGACATACTAACAACTAAACTATATGACAACAGGATGACTTCAGCTTTTCCATCATCAACTCCCCCTATGTATATAGTAAAATTCCATTATAATATCACCTATTTTGCAAATACAACCTATCATTTGATCAAATTTTGACTGACACATTCAGAGTTCACATGGCAGGTGTGATGGTCGACAGGGGATGCTTACTCCTCCTAGGCACCTGATCCCACCTTTAGTGTTTCCAGAAGTCTATCTTTTTGCCCTGTTTATGACTTGTATTATTTATAAGATATGTGAGTTTGATCACTTTCTTTATCTTCACCTTTTTCATAGTAATCAAAATGGCCAATCAATTTGAGTACTAAGGCAAAAGCCTCTGTGGCAGAATTCTGTGCCAAGAGAAAGAAAAAGAAATGGTGCTTTTACTTAAATTAATACCATCAAATGTTGCAGTATGTATAAAATGCAATAATTTCGGGTGCAACTTCTAATTATATGCCCAAATCTGTGTCTATCATCCAGCTATATGTATCCATTAAAAGCTAAGGAAATCCTTTGGATCTTAAAGTGTTTATTAGTCTCTATTCAATTTTTCACTGCTAATGTATAAATTTGCAATATATCACAATATGCAATATGGTGTTCACTATTTTTTGATCATATTTTATTGACAATATGTCAATGGGATTGGACACAAATTCAAAGAATTTGGAATATATAGTCTTCTCCTTTCTATTCACTTATATCTCTGAACCATACAATTTTACATGCATCATATGAATTCAAAATCTAATATACACACAGAAACTTAGATTTTCATAAAGCCTAGAGTTTCTTTTGTAGTTAAGTAATAGGAGTCAAAATCCTTCTACAAGATCTAAGGACAGGCTATCCTTCTGATTCAAGCAATAAAAACACTGTACTGTACATCATAAACTTTGAAAAATTCAACTTTTCTGAAACTGCTGAAACACTCAAATAGGCATATTCTTCAAATACTGTAGATTCCTAAATGTACGCGAGGAATTAATTATCGCGTAATTACGCGAGAAGCAACACTCGCGGAATAAAATTACTCGCTTTTATTTTTATGGTATTGAAATGCACGTAAAACCTCTAGATCAACGGTCCACTCGCGATTTATTGTTCTCGCGATTTGACGTCTAGGGGCCAATTCGCGATAATAAGTACTCGCGTAAAATAAGGAATTTACAGTAATTTATCCAAGAACCACTAAAGTCAGTTTCATACTTTGTTTCTTATACTCCCTGGCAGTCTTAAAACTCTCTGTAGGTATTATAATGGAGCAATTTCTTTCTCTCCTTAGGGTGTGAAACCCTTATCACAGCAAATATTACACATACTCATAGGTTACAATCATTAAAGAACAATATTACAAGTTTTAAATGAAGCAAATCATACCAATTTAATACGTTCCAATATTAAATCAACCATTAATTTTTTCTGAAGATAATGCTTTTCTAAAGTAAATACACTTAGATTACAGCTATTGTGCATGATGACGGTTAACGGTTGAGGAAGGATTTAATTTGGAACTAATATATATTTCCATTTTTTTAAAAGAATAATTGAAAAGTGCTGTCAAATTCTGATAAAGATCATCAATATTGAGAAGGCTTATATGGCCTCACTACCCAGTTTAGGCTCATAACACTGATGATTAGGTACATTTCTGATTGTTTTGACGGTCGCTGCTTCAGATGGTTATATAAACAGTACTCACATTGTCTCACACGAAGCGTATCAATCACGGGAAAAGACTCCGTATCCGCCAGGAGACCATGACGGACAGCTTCAAAATGAAAGTAGGGTGCGTTCTGCATCAATGCGAACGTCTCAATACAAACTTACCTTTTTGCAATGGCGCGTTTTCCCCTCCGGCTATGATCTACTTTGTGTTTGTCCGCTTGGTTGGTTTGTGTCTGGGAAACAAAGTAGGTCATCTGCGGATCAACCACGCAAATAGATAACTGATAACAAATTGGACCCTGCTTATCAGTGCAGAAGGATATTGATTTTCCATTCAACCCTGTCAGCATGCGCGAAGTGGCACGTGACGCTTTGTGGGGAGCAAAAACTGTGATAAATCTCGAGAGGCGGATCAATATTCGTAACACGATCTGACACTGCGCTGTATCTGCTTAGATACAAGGGGTGTGATAAATCAGCTTTTATTTGCACGAAAAGAATTGTTTTTGATGAAAAAAATTAAATGTTATAAAAAAGAGAATGTGTCAAATTAAAACAGTATTGTGATGAAAGTGTTGGATTTTTTCATAACCTTTTAATTTTGTCACAGTTAAAACTAACAAATAATCTTTCAAAGTGTAAAATTAAATGAAATAGAAAACAGATTTTTTTCAATTTTGGATATCAAATAACACAGTGGCAAATCCAGAAGTTTATGGGTGTGGGTGGGTGGGAGTGGGGGTGCCAGAAGGACTGAAGGGGGGCATGTACCTCTCTCATTAGGAGGGTTCAAATTGTAACCATTAATCAGATTTTATTATATGCATATTTTTAGGTCAAATCATTCAATATTATTTCTGTTCATACTTGCAGATCTTTAATTAATAAAATTCACATTGTACACAACTTCCATCTACACAAGGGACACTATTCAATGCACTTTTTTAAAGAATTTATTATTATCCTTCTTTTGTACAGGTCAAGACTAGATGCAGTGTTTTACTTTCTGAATGGTGAAGCCAACTTGATTTTGAAAATATCATGTTACACTGTTTGCAAACAGTAATGAAATACATATAGTTTATTCATGTGGTTTAATATTTTAGTGATATTCATTTATCAGCAAAAAATTTTTGCAAATATTTAAGGAAGAATATTACTCCTTTTAAACAAGTTATATTTGTGAAACACTGATGCCCCATATGGCAGCCCAAGGTCAGGGTTAAAGTTATTCAAATGTAGGTCAAGGGTTCAAAAATATTGGTACCCAAACAAAGGTCTTGTCACAAGAAATACACCTGTAAAATATTAAAACCCTAGCACCAACCATTCAGAAAATATGGCCAAGGTTAAAGATTTTTCAAAAATTGGTCATATTCCAAGGTCAAGGTCATGAAGTCAAAAATATTGGCACCAAAGGAAGACCAAAGGTCTTGTCACACAAGGAATACAGATCTGAAATGTGAAAGCCCTAGCACCAACTGTTCAAAAGTTATAGGCAAGGTTATGCAAGTCAAACTCAAAGGTCAAGGTCATGAGGTAAAAAAATGTTGGTAACCAAAGAAAGGTCTTGTCAAAAGAAATACACATGTGACATATGAAAGCCCTTGCACCAACCATTCAAAAGTTATAGGTAAGTTTAAAGTTTTTTTTTTCAAAATTGGGTTAACTCAAAGGTCAAGAGCTCAAAAATGTTTGTACCCAAGGAAATGTCTGGTCACATGGAATATATTGTGAAATGTAAAAGCCCTAGCACCAACAGTTCAAAAGTAATGGCAAAGGTTAAAGTTTGGTAAATTTTTGCAAAAGTAGATCAAACTTCAAGGTTTATAGGTCAAATATGTAGGTACCAAAAGAAAGGTCACAAGAAATATGCATGTGAAATATGAAAGCCCTAGAACCATGAGAACCAATCACTCAAAGTTACAGTTTTTGTGGAGAAACAGATTATTGTCCCCTGCTTTTGCAAAAGCAAGGGGATATCAAAATGCATTCATCTGTCAGTCTGTCTGTCACAAAAACTTTTACCTTGGTCATATCTTTTGATTGAGAAGAGATAGAGATTTCATATTTCAAATGTACTTTATCTGTGACAAGACCTTTTCAAATGTACCATGATTTTTGACCCCATGCCTGGACCTTGATGTTTGACCTACTTTTCAAAATTTTTTACATTAGATATAAGTTTTGAATGAGAGAAAATAGAGCATTCATATTTGAACTGTGCATTATCTTTGACAAGATGTTTCCGAACATGCTTTGACTTTTGACCCCATGACCTTGACCTTGATGTTTGACCTAATTTTCAACAAAAATCACATTGGTAATAACTTTTGAATGAGACAAGATAGGGCTTTCCTTCTTGACAAGTGCATTGCCTGTGTCAAGAAGTTTCCGAATGTGCTATGATATCTGACCCCATGACCTTGACCTTCAAATTTGACCTAATTTAAAAAAATATCATTGGTGCCAGCTTTTGAAGAAAAGGTAGGGCATCCATATTTGACATGTGCATTACCTGTAACAAGACCTTTTCAAATGTATTATGATTTGTAAGCCCATGACATTGACCTTGAAGTTTGACCTGATTTTCTAAAAAAATTAACATTGCTGGTAACTTTTGAATGAGAGAAGATAGTGCATTTATATGTCATGTGCATTACCTGTTTCAAAACCTTTCCAAATGTACTCTGGTTTTTGACCTCATGACCTTGAAGTTTAACCTACAGTCTTTTTCATTTTCTTTTAATTGGTAAGAACTTTTGAATGAGAAAAGATAGGGCTTTCATATTTTACAAGTACATTACATATGACTTCACCCCTCAGAAAGGTATAACAATTTTGACTTCATAACCTTGACCTATATGTTTAAGGAAACACAAACAAGACATGTAAAATTTGCCATAAAATCCTTGCATCCAAATCACTAAGACACTGAAAGCGGGGCACCACAATTCTTTGAATTTGCTTGTTATGGCCACAGCAGCAGCAAATCTATTTGTGGTTGTGTTAGAAAGTGCTCATGGGGAAATGAGACATTATTTCTCTAGTAGTTCGGTAAAATAATTCGTTAATGATAACATGGATAAAAATTATTAGTAAAATATTTTAAAAACTTTCTTTCAACTAAGTGTTTATTGTTATTATTATGCTTCAATTTAGTTTTTACTTCTCATCAGATAATTATTAATTTATGATCATATAAAAACCGTTTACAAAAGATACTCCCCAACATGGGAGTGTGTAAGGTATGAAGGCAATCGTTATGATTTTCCGAATAATAATCACAGTGGTAAAAGTGATGAATAAAATTGAAAAGATGTTAAAACTAGTAAAAATTGTTTTGAATATGCTACAGCAGCGAATTACACAAGGATAACTTTTTTTCTACACTTGTCATTTATTGTGTTGTCTATCACCGTGTCTTGCAGCATAGTCTGCAGAACCCATCGGCATCATCACGTGACAAAGATCCAGGTATTAGCACATGGGTCACTGGAGATCTGAATATAAACAGGCCTACATCTTCATTTTGATGACAATACATTTTATCACTGATTTTCATATCGACGAATCAATTTGATGAGCAAATGCACTGAAATTTTTATTCATCTTGCAATTCTTTTTTTTTTTTTTTTTTTTTTTGAAGACTGAAATAAAAATGTTCACTTTTTTCAGCTTTGAAAATCTTGCACTTTCCTTGAATATTTACTTGCAAAAGTACTTTTTAAAATCTAAATTTGTTTGCAGCCAATTTGATGCTTTTGCATCAATTTTACTTGTTATATACAGATTTTGATTAAGTTTGAAATGTTTCAGGATCCTGGGCAAGTTTTAAGATTTCATGAAATATGATGGGTTTTGCAGCACCCCTCTCTTCGACCATGAAATTCACATTTTTTACCTCTTAATTATAGATGCAACATAAGAAAAACTTTGAAAATACATTTTACCATTTTAGAGAAGGTGAAAATGTTCAAATTTTGTCATCACTGGACGGGAACCTATAGCAACTGGACACCTGACTATGGAGACCTAAAGAACAGGGGTCATAGTGACAAAAGCTTGTTAGTTTTACAACTGTTACAAATGAATTAAAATATCCAAAAATCGTAACTTCTTACATTTTCATCTACCCTTATATATACATTACATTCTAGTAATAATACCTTTCCCCAAAAATACATTATTTCCTTCAAATTTCACATATCAGTTACAAATAAATTTGTGCAAATGTCATTGGCCAGAAAATTACCAATACATATATATCTTATTCATTTGGATCCAAAGTGAAAAAAGAAATAATAGTTCATCTTCATCCCACATTCTATTTCTGGGTTATCTCCTCCTTAAAAAGAAGCAATGTTTTGCATAACCCAACCCAATATCCAAGGAAAATTAGAACAAATCATCCCACATTCAGAACAACAAAAAATAGGCCTTAATATAAAGGCTATTTTCTGTTTTAAAGGAAAAAAAAACAATACAACACTTATTTAGTATGTAAAAATATATTTATTAGCTGCCCATTTCAGGAAGTTTTAATAACTTGACAACATTGTCTGTGAATTCATTTCTCTTTCCAGGGGAAGATTTAAACTGAAAGATAAAACAACATTAAAATTTAGGCTTCATGTTATAATATACATTTATTGACTGGATTCGAGGGCAACATGCATTTTGTCGGACCCAAGAACCAAACTGTTTGCCTGAGGCCATTAGGTCCTGACAAATCACAAGGATTTAAGCAACCTTTGTCTTAGTACAGGTAACTCTTGATGGCTCGAACTTCGATCTCTCGAAGTTCTTGATCGCTCGAAGTGAGTCTCCGGTCCCGAATTTTTCCCCTATATAACTAAGCAAATTTACTCTTGATTTCTCGAACTCTTGATCTCTCGAAACCCTTGATCCCTCGAAGTCAAAATTCAGTCCCGCTATGCATATTCTATTAGATTTTACCCTCGATAGCTCGAAGTGGCTATGTGTATACAAGGTTATATAATTGGCACCTTTACCTGGATATTTAAATGGCCCCAGGCAGAAGACGCGGGTCTCGAGGAACGGGATGTTTATTCAGGTGACACTTATGTTGCAAGGTGATAATTGATTTATAATTAATCATTTTTGCCTATATGCTATTAAAATAATTATCATCGACTGTCTTACGATGATTCAGAGACGGAATGTCAGTGAAAAGTAGTAATTGATTACAAGACGAAACACTAATTTAATTTTTATTTCGAGTCAGTGTCAAAGTTAAACGAAATATGAGAAAGCGTTAACAGCCTCAATGTCAATATGATGACTATTGTTGGACAAATACTTACAGAACTCCGTTCAATGATCATGTTAATATGGATTTATAGTCAATGCTACATGTATGTATGCGACGTGGTAAAATGTCGTTTTCATGTAACGAATGCGTAGTATGATGTCCATATTACAAAGAATAAATAAATATACATGAAATGATTTACATATTTTGCTTTACTCAGTTTAATGAAATATTCATCTAAATTACGAAAAAATATCGTTGTTTTATATAAACCACGTGTAAAAGGTTAGCACTGCATGAAAATCATTACATCCGGTAAGACTAATTTTAAAACCTGTCAACAAACCCGGAAAATTCCGGACTCTTGAAAACTCGAACTCTTGATCTCTCGAAGTTTTTCCTCGGTCCCGCGGACTTCGAGGTATCGAGAGTTACCTGTATGTTTACTTGTACTTTAACACTGCAGATCAAACACACTATAGGCATACTTTGAGTGTGTATTTTAACCATGTTAAGTCATAAACTTAAGACATGGACAAAAACTCAAACAATATTTATTTCCAGTGACTATAACCATGTTCAAATCATCTTGCTGTATACATTACACCCTCATGTATAATGATATATTTAAAAAAAAAAATCATATGAAATATTTTACTTTTAAATACCTTTACTGGTTTGAATAAAGGCACATATGACAGGAACTCCTTAGGGTGGTACAAATCACAGAGTCTAAGCCACATTGGATCTGGATCCAGGGAAATCAGAACTGTACAGGTTTCCAAGGCAGTCTGTAAGTTAACCATCTATATTTACAAGAATTGTGCTGTACGAGTATCATTCAATGGTTACAATACTTAACATGATTGTTAAATGTTAAATCTTTAGTTATAGGATATCATATAGAAAAAGTAAAAAAAAAACTCTTCAAACCTTCTGCAGGACACTTGGTTGTCTGGCACTGAGATAAAGGACACAAACAGAGGATACAAGGTCAAGGATGTTTCCTTGGACACCAAGCTGTAAATAACATAGGATAAATGTGTTAAAGAAAAAACCTTTATGCCTTGTAACCTGTTTAAACAGAGGACCTTGGTATATGAATCCAATAGTTACATACAATCACTGTTGGAAAGCTTTGTCTCAAAAAGGATCCTGTCTTTACTTTACCTGTTTACAGAGCATCCCAATACTAGATAGTATGGATTGCTGTAGTTTGAAGTTTACTGTGTAAAGATAGGCTTTACTGGATCCCTTGCTGAAAAAATACACAAAAACACTTTTAATATTCAAAGACCAGCAATTACAAATGTATTCAGAACTGATCAATACAGATCATGAGCTAACCTGATTTCTGCTTGTTTTTCCAAGAAAGTCAGCATTTTAGGAAACACATCCTTGGTGCAACGACGACAGATAAAATCACCGGAAGACTCAGCCATGGTAACCAATGTCTCAACAGCCTATGAATACAAAACACTGCTATAAATTTACTGGCTACTTAACATAATTTAGCAGAATGTTAATGTTAATGTTAGAAACAATAATGAGCAAAATTCAAATTTTTACTTGTTCCAACCTTTTTAGTTACAAGCTTTTCCTGATCAACAAATCTGGCAGTGAATGGTAGCCATATTTCATGGATTGATGGCAGTAATTCATCTGAAACCAAAAGAACAAGCCATGAAGAGGAGTTTGGATGTGAACTACTTAAAACAAAACTTTAACTTCCAAAATGGTCCCAAAACGTACACTTTCAAATCCATTAAATTATGCCATTGCTACATCAGAAAGTACCTTGATGAGAATGTAAAGCTTGGCAGGAGGAGGCAATGGTGTCCAATGTAAGGAGCCTTACACTGGGATTTCTAGAGGAAAGGAGATGCTTGCTTCTCAGCAACACCTGTAGTTTGGGAGAGAAATTTGAGTATTACTCAATGCTTCTACCATAATCACATGTACCGACAGATACCAAGGGTATTTGATTACCGGTACATAATACAGTCCCCCACCAAAATGCAAGACTGTGTTTTAACCAAAATACATGATTAACTGCAGATTTTGGCATCCATCAGACTGCAACAAAAATATGTTACACCTCTCAGAAATACTCTCTCATCAGACATTACCTCTTTTACAGCTTTCACATGTAGTGGTGGTTCTTTTTTCTGATCAGTCTGCATTTCCTCATCACCTTCAACCTTCTCATCAGTCACATCATCCGGGCAGTTTTCATTTTCAGACATATCACCTTCTGATACTTTCTTCAGATGTAGGAATTCTTTAATGTAGGATACCACATCCAGATTTTCATCAATCCTGTGTGGACTGGGAGATGGTTGCTTCTTCTCTGTATCCTAAAATGGAACATAATATCATTAAGTTTTGTTTTCTTATTTCAGAAGACAGAATCATAATATCTAAATCTATAGCTGAAAACAGTAGTTAACTCACTGGATTATCTTTGAACCACCTCAGCACAGCTTTCACCAGTTCATTTAGAACACTCAGAAACAATAATGCTTCCTGCTCATAATTATCATCTAATGACTCTAAAATCTGAAATGATATAAAAACTTGAACTGCTAACTAGTTGCAAGCAATTTGAAATTATCAGTAGGGCAATTATGGTTCTTGCTGGTGAAATTCCATATGATATTTCTTTTAATTTTTTTTCCTCACTGAAATGTCAATTCTATTTCAAACACAAAACTGGCCAAATTCATTGAAAAAGAGTAACAGGAGACCACAGTACTCTACATAATTACATTGCTTTTCCTGACATATGAATATGTCAGTTACTGGTAAATAAATCAAATTCTCAGACCATATCCTCTAAGGACACATATTGTCAACACTTTCAACATACTGATGCTTGATATCAAGTAACAAATAGTAGCCATGTTAATCAAAAGAAGATCTACATATGCCTAGAAAAAACTTTCTTTCCATTTGCATCACAACCTTCACTCCAGATGATACAACTACCACACACCTGAATGAACATGAGAATGCTTCAAAATTTATTTGAGATGTTGTAGCTTTATTTCTTATAGATTTTTTTTCAAAAATCTTTCCTAACACACTGTGAAATTACTAATTTTCATGGGATTTAATTTTCACTGTTTTTCATGGTATGAAGATGTCCTCCACAAAATGTCACATTTCAAATAACATATGACATTTCAAGGAGGACATGATTATTTCAAACATAATCATGTGTGTTCTTCCACTATGAAATCAATCTCCACAAACCAATATTTTTTCCTCAAACCATGAAAAGTTGATCCCATTAAAACAAGTGAATATACAGTATATGTTATACTCCTTTGTAACTGACATTATTAAAAAAGTTTTTTGTTTGATGTACTCCGACTCACATATTTCAAGGTGGATAGGTAGGTATATATATATATATATTTTTTTTTTCATTTCTTACACATATATATAATCATCATAAAGATCACACACTTAAAAATTTATTGATGGTTGCATTATACACAGGACAACTAAGATCAAATATTTATTGCTATAAAACATGCAATCTAAAGCATCAAAGAAAAATGATAAACCTTGACTTTGAAAATGATCAAATGACAATCTTCATTTATTTATTTTCTGAAGAAAAAAATGAAATTTAAATTACTGAAAAAAATGACTGGGTAGGGACAATTTTGACGGGTCGGTCGGAGTACATCAAACAAATAATTTTTGATTGTTGGCTAACATTTGAACCTCTATTGAGGCCCCTTTCTAAATCTGTGGGCCATGATTAGAACAAAGTTGAATACATACAACATGGTGATGCTTCAATATCAGACTGACAAAATGTAGTCTTCATATTTTTCATTAAAACATTCATAAAATTTTCCCTATCGCTAATTTGAAATTTGCAAACTGAGGAGTTAATTAATCTTAATTTGACAAATGAATTTTCTGCAGTAAGCAAGGTAATTATTCCAAGGGATTAACTGTATTTCTTTCATCCTTTTATTGTAAGTTTACAATAAGAAAATTTTCGACAATGATAGAAAGAGGTTATTTTACTGAGAATAAAGTAAGTTACATCATCCAGGATTGACCTTTACGTCAAAACAAACGACATTTGCAGATAGAGGTGTTAATTAATCTCAATTTGACAAATAAAGATTGATTTTCTAGAAAACAGCAGGCAAGTTAATTAATAACAGGGACTTTCATAGGAACATTTTCAGCAGTTATCTCTCTTTGACCATTCACATTCTTGCATAAAGTTAGGAATCTACCGCACCACCCCAGCTTCAAAGAGGATGATATGGAGAATCAAACTTGGTATCAAAATAAGTCTTACTGCCTATTCAACGAACACACAAACTTTGAACTAAATAAGACAACCATAAAAAAAACTTATTAGAAAAAGAAGACAGAAAATATGTGGACAGAAGAATGACAGACGGACACACAGACAGACAGAGTGATTTCTATAGGGCATCCGCATATACTTGCTGGGCCTAACTGAAAACATGAAGAACCAACCTCTTGCACTGTATCCTCGATAAGAGGTAAAATATCACTGCTACTGTACTGCAGCATGACTTTCAAAACCAGGGGGCTCTTCTTGTTCTCATAAAAATGTCGCAGCCTCAAGCTGATGGCATTCACCAGGTAATCAGCATTACGCTGCACAAGTTCTCCAATTGATCTATAAATACAATATGATAACCTGGTAAAGAAGAAAGTCTCTCTGCTTACTAATCTGGTAAATATTCTGTAATTATGCAAAAGATGGGGATGAATATAGGATGATTGGATATGATTTTTATCCTGTGAGTTAAATGTTTTCTATCCTCAAGCTTGGCAAGGAGAGAAAACATCTGCGTTGGATAAAAATCACATCCCACAACAAACCATGGGACACACATACCTATGGCATGTTTTACACTTTTTTATATATATGAATCCACTTTCACTTCATCATTTTCACAAAAAAAAAACCATTGTGTGGGATATGAAAAATTTATCCAATGTGTGATAATTAAAGGAGTAAACATGTGATAAAATGAAATTTGAGCATATTTAGTATACCATTATACTGGGTAAAATTTGAGACAAATCACTGCAAGTCAGCAAAAGGAGTTTTCCACTTAAGTGGTCCCTTTTTGCCCCCTTATTTTACTGATTAAACATGAGGATATTATATTATTTTTATTTTTAGGGTATATAATATAGTATAATTAAAGCACTGTACATTCTTCTTCTTCCAATAAAGTGCAGACCTCGGAGCAAGTATTACTGCACTTCATGAATAATTTTTTATAGTTTTACATTTGACCTCCAAAATGAGCTATTTTCAACAAATTTAGGCACATTTCTGCAGTTAAAACTATGATGCCATGGTGTCAACAATGCAATATATATGACATCACAATGCTTTTAAAGACATTGCAATGTACAAGGCTATATTTCAGCACTGACCAAATGTAGCTTTGGTTTATTAGGTTACCTTTATTCAGCCAATGCAAGCGGTGGCTGCAGGATGAATTTCAATCTCAACTCTGAAAGTAACCTGTGCTTGATAGCTACAAAAGCTGTGAAGTCACTGAAGTATGCACCTATCACTAACTTTTGATATTCATGATAATCAAGGAACCCCACATTCAAAGCACAGCTTTGCATTTTGTCTACAGCAATTATTTGACATTTTCAGTTGTTGACTCAAATAATTCAGACATAACTTAATAATATAATTTAATTTTTAAGGTTTTTATAAAGGTCCAAAATTTGACGAGTAACCAGGGACAACAGATAAGCTTTGTTGAGACTTGTTCTTTTACAAAGGAACAAAAAGATATATCAGTTTTAGAGTTATCTCTCCTAGCTTAAGATGACAAATGCTGTAAAGAAAATGAAATGATATCATGTACAGCTAACGATCCCCGTAGATTATAATGTAATGTCAACTCAATGTCTTTAATCCTGGACTCTAAGATAGTTCTGATGAAGACCTACTTGTATTGGCAGACATGACAGATGTCACACAGGGCTAAGTAGGCAGTGCTGCTGATGTAGGCCGTCTCGTCCCCCAGCTTCTCCAGTAGTGGGTAAATAGTCTTCATCAGGAAGGGGATATACCTATCCTTAAGTACCTGTAAATATAAAAGTTTATACTGGGAAAGTTCTTACTTTAAGACTCAAAGTTGTGGTGTACATACATGTAGTTAATGCCCCTCATCAGGATACGTATTCAGTCCTTTGTGAATTTAGTATATATATAATTTCACTGACAAAACAAAATCACATTAAGAACTGTATTTTGTGATTGTGCTCATCTATTAATAACTTTAGATTTTTCTAAATTTTGAATGAATAAACAAACAGTATTAAATACAAAGTTATCACCTCCAAATAGCACATAATTTGGAATTTTGAAAATATTTGCGTTTTTTAGGCTACACTCCTCTCTTATATTCACCTTTGCAAATGACCCAATTCCCTCCAGATAAAGGCAAATCTGGATAATGTTCCTGTTGAAGGTAGCAAGGTTACTTCCTGTCTCCTTGGTCATTAGTTCAAGAGCCATCAGTCTGTTTTCAGGAGTGGATCTCACCGAGTGATTGTGGTGTGGACTTGTCACAAGGCACAAATTAGACGGAGAGAGATACTCATCAATTAACATTCTATGTAAAAATAAAAATGTGTTTTCAGTCCTTAAAAAAAATCAGTTTTTCTTTGTGATGGGAAAGATAACTCTGTAAACACATCAAAGAGCAAAATGTGAAACATTTTAGAAAAGAAATTAAAAATGAAGTTTTCCTTACAAAATTTTAAACAACAGAAGATACCTTGATTAAAACTGATGCAATCACAATTCATAAAGCATGAAATAACTTACTCCACAATGCTCTCCAGTTCCTCAATATTACTCTCTCTTCTCTCTTCAAAATCTCTCTCTTGATAGGAATTTACTTAAACAGTAGAGTACAAACATAAAGCACTTTTCATGAGAAACAGATTGCAAGCAAAATATAATTACCTCACAAAAAAAGCCATATTTACACTTTTGTATACATATGAATAACAAATCAAAATTGCAACAAAAATGAAGATAATTCTTAATACCTCCCATAGCTGCTGCCCCCATCAGTAACTCATTGATTATCATGGTGGCCTGCATTTTGTGTAAAATTGAGTCATGAAACAAGTCCAGAAAGTGGTCCACTAATAAAGAAATACTGCCTAAAACAGAAAACAACTTCAACATTACAATGTTAAACAATGCCCAATTACCAATAAATGTAGTTAAAGAATGTGGCCCATGTTCATCTGTATCTTTCTGATATACATGTATGTTAGGAAAATATTTCACAATTCTCTTTCCTACACCCAGGGGTCAGAATATCTACACTACAAAAGAATGTTATGGTTCAAATAAGCTTTAAATAAGTGGGCTTTGATTGATAAAGTCTTTCTTCATAGTCTGATATTAAAATATGCTGTTCTTTATTTGTTCTTGTAGGGTGGATCAAATTTACATCAGCTTTCAGCACACTTGTCATACATATGATATCTAGTATCTGTATTTTAATGCATTCATTTTAATGAAATGGAACAAAATTCTAACAAATAAAATTTTTACCATAATATCCCAGCAATCTGCAAATATTTTTAAGTTCTTTCTCGATTTTCTTATCATGGAAATGTTTGAAATTCTTCCTGGGTTTGATTACGTCAGGTACATGGACAGGAGAAATAAAATCAGCATCTGGCAATAGGAAAATAGCATTAACAAAATAAATTCAACAGAGTTACATTAACAACAGTTCACTATACATATATTTTAGCAGCAGTTCACTATGGAGATATTTTGACAGCAGTATGCATTGACAACAGTTCACTAAGGAGAATTTTAATAGTTTACTATAGAAATAGGTTAACAGCAGTTTATTATTACTTTAGAAACACATTAATAGCAAACTACTACAAAGTTACATTTACAGCAGTTTACATCAGGTATAAGCAGCAGTTTAATTAAAATATATCAGATACAGTAAGAGTAGTTTACTATGTCCAATCCAGCTAGTTCTTTCTTCAATTATTTTGATGTCTGTTGTGTCTAGTTCAAACACCTGAATGAGTGATACAGATAAACGCTTCAGATGCGAGGACGACATCAGAAGGTGGTTTATATCACATCCTGTGGGAAACAAATAAACAAACATTGCAATGTTATGCTACAAAAATTACATACTTGTTTTATGATAGGGATTCAAGAAAATTTGCAAATTGTAATTACCTAACAAATCAATGTAGCCTGACATCAGAGAGAGAGCTGAATATTTCCTGTCTTCATCTGCAAATCAAATACATGTTAATGTTTAAAAAATGGTGTAAAATGCATCTTCAATTATTCAAATCACTTGATTTAAAAAAAAAAAGTTTCCCTATGTCAAAACATTTTTATTGCAATTTAAATCTATAGAACATTTAACAAGTAACAACAACAAAAAGAACAGTGTTGTAGCTTATTCATGATTTATATCATGGAGTTATACCAACTGTCAAAGAAGCTACATGTAAAACAATGGAGTTCTAATGAGATAAAGAACACTGCATTGAATTTTTTACGGTTCCCATGAATCAGCGTTTTAAAGAAGTTAAAATATAATCAATCTTGCATTATAAATACCACTGAAATAAATTGCCACAATAATGCAGAAGTGTCTGATGAGACTCTGAACTTTTAATGTTTTTTTTAAATTTTAAATATTTCAGAGATATTTATTATGTAGTGTATGAACAGAATAATAAAATGTATGTTTCAAACTCTATTACCAACTGAGCGGATAATTCTGGGCAAAGACATGGAGAGATTGTGTAAGTTTTCCTCCAACATTTCCACCAGAGGGCGACACTCGGTCCCGAGGTGGGTGTGGGTGAATATGTTCAGGATTTTCCTGCTTTTGTTGGCAACATTGGGATATTCATCACTAATAAGCCCCACTAGGATCTCCAAAAAATCAGGGATGGAGGAGTGAAGAGATCTACAAGAGATGTATTTCCATGATTAAACATCATATCTCAATGTTATATAGTCTGTTACCCTAATACAACATTATCTTTATCACATCCAAATTTTGTTGGGAATGTGATTTCAAGATGTAAAATGTGTTCGATGCAGTTTGCAGTGGTTTGCAGAAAACAAACGATACTGCTGCAATAAAAACTCTGTTGACATAACCTTTTTTCACAAGATCCATCAAAACTGTCATAGAAACTTATAGAATGATTTATAATGAAGATTAAAGCCCTTGCCTTGTGCACCCCTGTAGTAAGCTTCCCGCTGACTCTGCTAATGCCATTCTGACCTTCCAGTTAGAATGACCCCTGACCTTACAGATCTGCTTCACTAGTAAGTTTATCTTATTCCCAGTAATTTCTACCCAAGTGGAATCTCTTTTGATGGCAAGCTTCTTGATTTTCTCATCAACTGGCTCTGTCACTAACAGAAGCATTAATGATAGAGAAATTATAGCTCGTTTTTAAAGAAGTAGTACTGCTAATAACATGTAAAACCAAAAAGAAATCAATTGAAACCTGTAATAATTGAATAAATGATTGCAAATCGCTTAAAGTCAAATTTTTTTTTTAATTTTTTTTCATAAAACCATATCAACTGGAGTTTACTTATCTGCATTGCAGATATTCACTTTTCACCAAATGTCATTATCAGAAAATCAAAACTGTTCTTAGAAAATTTGAGCATTTCAATAGTTTTGTAATGACATGTGCTGAATACAGTTTATATTATTTATAATTGTTCTTTATTAAGAGACTTGTCTTGCTCACCTGTTATTGAAGGCTGGACTTTCTTCTGACTCTCTTCTATCAAGATGTCATCCATTGTGAGGCCTACTATTTTAGTCCAGGCATATATTGCAGTCTGAGAAGTGAAAAAACAATACATTTAATGATAAAAAGAAAATGTTATTAACATTGCAGAATAACTTTAAAAAAAAAAAGAAAAAAAGAAGACCTTTTAGTATTGAACCTGATGGTATACAGTAGAACATGCTTATAGCCAAATGCCAGGGAACTACAAGTTTGATTCATTATAAATGCAATTCACTATATCTGATAAGTTCAAATAAGTTAATCAGGTTACAGGGAGTAAAAATCACTCAATTGTAAACAATAATTCACTACAAGTGTGTTCAGTGTAACCATATTCTAATAAACTTAAAAACTTGTAACTGACTAAGGCCGTACATCATTCCATAGGTGACTTACTGCTATAACACTGTGTCCCTGTTTCTGATCACCGGTGATAATCTTACACAGTGTAATGGTGATTCCAGGCAAGAATGAGGCAAACGTGTCTCCTAACATCACCCGCACTTTATTGCAGTCTGAAAATGTGAATTACGTCAAACTTTAAATTAATAACAATGAATAACCTCTTTAATAGATCATTTCTTCATTTTCTAATCTTTTCTCCTTAAATTTCCTGTATTCTCTATACCATCAGTAGGTCTTATTCATGAAAACTTTTTTTGCATCTAAACAATCTTGAAAAATTATATGAAAATAAAGCTCTCATGAATAAAACATGACCTGCATAATGAATCCAACTAAATTAGTAAAAGTAAATCCACACATTACTACACTGGGCTACTGTAATGTCATACTCTGAAGTGTTTACCTATGACATAGCCAATAATTAGTAATATATGCAAATTACCACATGATCCAATATAAATGTATCCTCATAAACCCAAAAAACTGTTCACTTATTTCTTAATGCTACAATGTATGTACTCACATTTGCCATCCACTTGACTAAGCTCTGTTAGACATTTAATGGCAGATACTTTGAGAGATCTGCACTTTTCAGTGTCTGCTAGGTCTAACAAAATAGACACTGCTAAACCAAGGACTGGGAGACTCTGGATTGAGAACAATTTTTGGATGATGCTGTAGTCGGATTTAGACACCAGTGTCTTAATATTCTGTACAACTGCTGCCTTCAGATCCTCTGATTTTGCTGTGGCTGCAAAAAATGAATGATACAGAAAAGATACAAACCGGGTAACAAACGATACATTCAGATATTAACAGGTATCATTTTTAAACCCTGTTACATACAGAAAAAAAATTGGCTGTTAATAAGTATTATGGACCCATTTACGTCAAAGAGAACAAAAGAACATCATCTTTACATATTTTAAAGAGTTTTTTAATCGAAGATTCAGGGGCATATAGTTTTTGCCCTGTCCATCCATCTGTCTGTCTAGCTGTCTGTCCATCTGTTTGTCCGCAAAAACTTTAACCTTGCCCATAACTTTTGATTGGTTGGAGCTATGGCTTTCATATTTCATGTGTATTCTTTGTGACAAGACCTTTCTTTGGGTACCCTAAATTTTGACCTTTTGACCTTGACCTTGGAGTTTGACCCACTTTTGCAATATTTTTTCAGACTTCAACCTTGGCCATAACTTTTGAATGGTTGGTGAAGGGCTTTCAAACTTCACAGTTGTATACCTTGTGACAAGACCTTCCTTCAGATACCAGTAACTTTGACCATTTGACCTTGACCTTGGAGTTTGACCTACTTTTGGAAAAACGTTAACCTTGGCCACATTTTTTAAACCTTTGATGCCAGGGCTTTCATATTTCACATGTGTATACCTTGTGACAAGACCTTTCTTTGGATACCACAGGGTTCGACACTAACCTTAGTCCATTAGTCTCAGACTAATACATTTTCATTCGGACTAATAAAATATGTGGCTAATTAGTCCGAACAGACCAATAAAAATTTCTGAAAAACAATATCAATAAATTACCGATGTCCGATTCTCGACAACTTTTACTGGAAAACCCCGTGTGTATTTTTAGATTTCTAGCTTTTGGCGGGTAGTTACGCAATTTTGGGTCAATTCAGCGCTTAATTTTTCGACTGATCGATATGAAGAATAAGGTTTTAGCGATCATGATTTAGTATGACACTTTTAAGAAAGATGTTGGATGTAGTGGAAAAGCATAAAAAAGAAAAAAAAAAAAAAAAAAACGAGATCGAAAATACGATCGTATACTTGCTGATTGCGAGATTTCAATGAATCTGTGGAATACTAAATTTCATGTAAATACTTTGTTTATTTCAAAAAATAATACATATATTAATTGTCACGTTAAATTTATGTTAAAAACATTGATGTTTCTTTTTTTTTCTTTTTTTTTGACTGACTAATAAAATCCCGTGCGGACTAGTAAAAGTAATGAAGCACTAGTCCGGCTGGACTAAAGCCTTAAAAAGTTAGTGTCGAACCCTGTACCAAAAACTTGACCCTTTGACCTTGCCCTTGGAGTTTGGCCTACTTTTGCAAAACTTTAACCTTGGCCATAACTTTTGAATAGTTGGTGCTAGGGCATTCATACTTCACATATGTAATCATTGTCACAAGACCTTCCTTTGGATATCAACAACTTTGACCCTTTGACCTTGCCTTTGGAGTTTGACCTACTTTTGCAAAACTTTAACCTTGGCCATAACTTTTGAACCAGGGGTGTGCAATTACAAAAATTAAGCACTAGCCCACGCGCTAGTGGCAGCAATAAAGTTACTCGCCCCAAGTAAAAAGTTACTAGTCCAAATGTAGGGGGAGTAACAACTAATATTGAAAAAAATAGTTTATTGTTGAAAAAGTCAGGGTTTTATGTCATTCTTTTTAAAATTAAAGTTTAATTCTCACAAATATATTTTATGTAAACCACATAACATTTTTCTTTCATTTGAATGAGTGATCGTAAATAATTTAATGAGATATCTGCATGTATTTATTATAAACAGAGGAATGGAGGAAATTCGGGTAAAAAAAAAGATCGTGTTTGGAAGTAAATAAGTCAGGTAGTATTGCAATATGGATAAGATTATGGAGATTTACGAACAATAGGAGCATGCTGCCTGGAAATTTTTCATTGGTTGGGAATTTAATAGCAAAAAATGAGTGAAAATACCGATAGTGATTTTCATGTTTTACATTGGTAGTTTTAATTTTTACTAGCCCAAGGGGCTACCTCTGTTCAGAAAACTACTAGCCCGACCCCAAGAAATGGTAGCCCCGTGCATCGGGCGATGCTAATTGCACATCCCTGTGAACAGCTGGTGCTAGGGCTTTCATACTTCACTCATGTAATCGTTGTTACAAGACCTTCCTTTGGATATCAACAACTTTGACCCTTTGACCTTGACCTTGGAGTTTGACCTACTTTTGCAAAACTTTAACCTTGGCCATAACTTTTGAATGGTTGGTGCTAGGGCTTTCATACTTCACATATTTAATTGTTGTGACAAGACCTTCCTTTGAATACCAACAACTTTGACTTGACCTTGGAGTTTGACATACTTTTGCAAAACTTGGCCATAACTTTTGAATGGTTGGTGCTAGGGCTTTCATACTTCACATATGTAATTGTTGTGACAAGACCTTCCTTAAGTTCCTTTGGGTAAAAACAATTTTGACCCATTCACCTTGGAGTTTGACCTACTTTTGAAAGACTTTAACTTGGTCATAACTTTTGAACGGTTGGTGCCAGGGCTTTCATATTTCACATGTGTATTTCTTGTTAGAAGGCCTTTCCTTGGGCACCATTAATTTTGACCATTTAAACTTGATGTTTGACTTACGTTTGAAAAACTTCAACCTTTTCCATATCTATTCAATGGTTGCTGCTAGGGTTTTCGTATTTCAAAGGTATATTCCTCGAGACAAGACCTTACTTTGGGTACCAACATATTTGATTTGTATTTGATAAAGTTTAGCCTTTGATATGAGTTGCCATACAGAGGCATCAGTGTTTCACAAACACATCTTGTTTTTTAATTTGGATTTACTAATATTCATCTGGGATGTAACCAATTACATGCACATGTACAATGAAAAATTATCCCCTAATAGAAAACAATCTAATTCAGGTAATTTATCCCAACCCCTTTAAGGACAGAAGTTTGTCTGAGATATATCTGAGGTATCATCTTGACACAGTTTATAACAATACACATATGTGTGTCTATTACATTTGATCCTTTCACTTCAAACTCAATTGGGCTTATGTTTTAGTTACAGACAGTCTTCAAGTGAATCTAGAGACCATATCATACCACATATGACTTTGTGACCTTGACCTTTCAAGTTTTGGTCTCAAAACCAATAGGGGTCTTTCGTAAGTTAGAGAGACTCATTACCTTATTACAGTAGCTCAAATAGACCTAAGTTATAATCTGTAAACCATTTTACTCAATATATGAATTTCTGACTTCAACCTTTGTCATTTTGACCTCAAATATTAATAGTTTATAGGGAGTTATGATAAAAAAAAATTCATAGCAAAAGCTAAAGAACTTTTAGATATATCATCTGGAAAAAAAATTGTACCATTTCATTTCATACATGTATTAAATTTGTGACCTGTGAGATATCATCTGGAAATTTAAGTGTTACACACAGTGACAGACATATACACAGATCCAAATTAATACCCCCTGATTTTAGCGAAAGTGGGGAGAGGGATAAAAAAAGCTTTTGCAGTTCACCTTTGCCACAACCCTCCCCCTGTTCTGAAGGTGAGCTGATCATGATGCAAGAAAGTGTAAAGATGTCAGTAAACAGCTCCCATTTCCAAACTCTAGTACATCCAAGGATTTTCTCCATCAGCGTGAACAGATCTGTGTAAAAATCTTCAGAACTGAAAAGGAGGCAATAATAATTTTATTTTTATTACCATTATTCTCCAAGTCTGTTATGTTATCATCATAAAATATTTATTTTCTTTTCCCCAACTTCAAATCAATATATGATGTTGAAAATTGATAAGTAGTAAGTAAAACAATTCAAGGACAACCTGCATCACTTTATATAAGTGAAGGGTTTCAGAAATTTACAAAAGGCCCAACGGCCTTGAATCACTCTTCTGATAAACTGTACAACCTATCACTTCTATTTGAAGCCTCTAAGTATCCTGTATATTTAGATAAAGCCTTGAAATTCCAAAGGTAGGTCATCATGACCTACATTTTAGATGAAACATTTTAGATGAAACACTCTGAGAACCCAAGATGATTCTGAGAGTTGGTCATGGTGACCTACTTATCACTTGTCATTCTCTGAGGACCTAAGATGCATCAACTAAGTTTGATGATTCTTAGCCAATTAATACCTAAAATATTTTTAGAATTATAACTAAAATTCCAAAAGTAGGTCACAGTGACCTATTTTACTGACAAAGTTTGATGACTCTAAGCCAATAAGGACCCGATATATTTAAATAAAGCCATAAAATTTCAAAAATAGGTCACAGTGACCTCTTTTTCAGTTGACTAACTCTGCGGACCCAGGATGCATCAACTGACAAAGTTTGATGATTCTAAGCCAATTAGTACCTGAAATATTTAATTAAAGCCATAAATTTTCAAAAGTAGGTCACGATGACCTACTTTTCAGTAGACCTACTCTGAAGACCCAAGATGCATCAACTGACAAAGTTTGATGGTTCTAAGCAAATTAGTACCTGAAATATTTAATTATAGTCATATAAATTAAAAAGTAGGTCACGGTGACCTACTTTTCAGTTGATGTTTTTTGAGGACCCAAGATGCATCAACTTACAAAGTCTTATGATCATAGGCCTTAAAATGTCCAAATTATGCTTCTAAAACACTTTGAAAAGGAATGCCTGCAAAGTTCAAAAAGTAGGTCAATGTGACCTACTTTTTAATAAATATGTTTTATGGCCCCAAGATGCATCATCTTACAAAATGATTCTAAACCTCTCAGTATTCGAATTAATGACCTTAATTGTTTTGAAAAAGATTAACCATAAAATTCAAAAAGTAGGTCAAGGTGACCTACTTTTTAGTCGATGTACTTTGAGGACCCATCATACATCAACCGACAAAGTTTGATGATCATAGGCCTTAAATTGTTCGAAATATGCCTCTAAGTCATTTTAAAAAGAATGGCCGCAAAAGTTAACAAGAGGCCCATGGGCCACATCGCTCACCTGAGCACATTGGTTAGGCAAAAGTACAAATCAGTTCAGTATTGAAAAGATTACCTTGGGGTGGGGGTGGGGGGGGGGGGGCTTGAATTTTAAACAACCGGAACCTTCCATGTCAATTTAACAAATGGCTTTGTTGTACTCGAAAAGATTTTTTAAAAAAATTCCCATATATTCCTTTGTAAAAATTTGATCACCCATTGTGGCTCCTCCCTATCCCAGGGGTCATCATTTGAACAAACTTGAATCTACACTTCCTGAGGATGCTTCCATATCAATAAGACTAAACATAGTTTTTCTGTTCTTGAGAAGAAATATTTTTTCTATATGTTCTTATGTAAAACTTTCGATCCCCCATTGGGCTCCACCCTACCCCTGCAAAGGCGGATCCAGAGCCGGCAAGCCAGGTGTGCCCCCCCCCCCCCCCCCCCCCCCCCCCCCCGTTTTAATTTTTTTACATAAAACTTATATGTCCATTATCCTAAAATCAAGGAAAAAACATCTCTTCTTTGTAAGAATTCATCAGCTTCCCCCACCCCCACCAGGGCCTTGCTCTAGACCCACTGGGGGCTTCAATGCAGCCCCCAGACCCAATGCCTCTACTGCCCCCCCCCCCTCTTTATGAAATTCCTGGATACACCACTGCCCCGGGGGTCATCATTTGAACAAAATTGAATTTACACTACCTGAGGATGCTTCCATATCAAAATGACTTAACATGATTTTCAGTTCTTGATAAGAAGATATTTTCCTGTATGTTCCTATGTAAAATTTTCAATCCCCCATTGGGCCCCACCCTACCCCCGGGGGTCATCTTTTGAACAAAATTGAATTTACACTATACCTGAGAATGCTTCCTTATCAAAATGACTAATGATCATGGCTTTGTAGTTCTTCAGAAGAAGATATTTTCCTATATATTTCTATTTAAGACTTTGATCCTCCATTGTTGCCCCACCCTACCCCCCAGGGGTCATCATTTGAACAATACAATCTACACTACCTGAGGATGCTTCCACATAAATATGATCAATCAGGGCTTTGCTGTTCTTGAGAAGAAGATTTTTAAAGGTTTTTCCTATATATTTCTATGTAAAACTTTGATCCTCCATTGTGGCCCCACCCTACCCCCGGGGGTCATGATTTGAACAAATTTGAATCTACACTACCTGAGGATGCTTCTATATAAATATGACTCTTCATGGCTTTGCTGTTCTTGAGAAGAAGATTTTTAAAGGTTTTTCCTATATATTGCTATGTAAAACTTTGATCCTCCATTGTGGCCCCACCCAACCCCCGGGGGTCATGATTTGAACAAATTTGAATCTACACTACCTGAGGATGCTTCCATATAAATATAACTCATCATGGCTTTGCTGTTCTTGAGAAGAAGATTTTTAAAGATTTTTCCTATATATTGCTATGTAAAAATTTGTTCCTCCATTGTGGCCCCACCCTATGCCAGGGGGTCATGATTTGAACAAATTTGAATCTACACTACCTGAGGATGCTTCCATATAAATATAACTCATCATGGCTTTGCTGTTCTTGAGAAGAAGATTTTTAAAGATTTTTCCTATATATTTCTATGTAAAACTTTGATCCTCCATTGTGGCCCCACCCTACCCCCGGGGGTCATGATTTGAACAAATTTGAATCTACACTACCTGAGGATGCTTCCATATAAATATGACTCATCATGGCTTTGCTGTTCTTGAGAAGAAGATTTTTAAAGTTTTTTCCTATATTTCTATGTAAAACTTTGATCCTCCATTGTGGCCCCACCCTACCCCCGGGGGTCATGATTTGAACAAACTTTAATTTACACTACCTGAGGATGCTTCCATATAAATATGACTTATCATGGCTTTGCTGTTCTTGAGAAGAAGATTTTTAAAGGTTTTTCCTATATATTGCTATGTAAAACTTTGATCCTCCATTGTGGCCCCACCCTACCCCCGGGGGTCATGATTTGAACAAACTTTAATTTACACTACCTGAGGATGCTTCCATATAAATATGACTTATCATGGCTTTGCTGTTCTTGAGAAGAAGATTTTTAAAGGTTTTCCTATATATTGCTATGTAAAACTTTGATCCTCCATTGTGGCCCCGCCCTACCCCCGGGGGTCATGATTTGAACAAACTTAAATCTACACTACCTGAGGATGCTTCCATATAAATATGACTCATCATGGCTTTGCTGTTCTTGAGAAGAAGATTTTTAAAGGTTTTTCCTATATATTTCTATGTAAAACTTTGATCCTCCATTGTGGCCCCGCCCTACCCCCTGGGGTCATGATTTGAACAAACTTGAATCTACACTACCTGAGGATGCTTCCACATGAGTTTCATCTTTCCTGGCCCTGTGGTTCTTGAGAAGAAGATTTTTAAAAGATGCTATGAATTTTTCACAAATTCTCTATTATCTCCCCTTGAAAGAGGGCGTGGCCCTTCATTTGAAGAAATTTGAATCCCCTTCACCCACGGATGCTTTGTGGCAAGTTTGGTTGAAATTGGCCCAGTAATTCTGGAGAAGAAGATGAAAATGTGAAAAGTTTACGACAACAACGCCAACGACAACAACAACGACGACAGACAACGGACAAATTTCGATCAGAAAAGCTCACTTGAGCCTTCGGCTCAGGTGAGCTAAAAAGTAGGTCACTGTCACCTACTTTTGAGTCAACATGATATGAGGTCCTTAGAGACCTTGAGACCATGTCCTTTGCCCCAGGGTAAATCTTTTGCAAAATTTAATCTACAACATATCCTCAGCCTTTTGTGTAAGTTTGGTGATAATCTGCCCAGTGGTTCTTGAGAAGAAGATTTTTTAGCAACCAGTACTTTTGTTTCTATTTTCCTAATTATCTCCCCTTGTTTAAGGGTCACAACCCTAGCTTTAGTATAAACGGGAGCCCTTGGGCCAAGGATACCCTGTGACAAATTTGACAATAATTGGCCATGGGGTTCTTGAGTTATGGCCCATATTCTAACAAGAGGCCCAGGGGCCACGTTGCTCACCTGAGCACTCTGGCTAGGAAAAAGCAGAAATCAATTCAGTCTTGAAAAGTTTTGATATAAAAGTGGTTTGAGGTGGGGATGGGGTGGGATGGGGTGTTGATCTGAACTCAAATCTATACTTCAAAGGCATGCTTTTGAATTAATATGACAAATAATGGTTATGCTGTTCTTAAGAAGACAATTTTTATTGATATATCATTTGTATTCCTATGTATAACTATGATCCCCTGTTATGGCCCCTCTATTCTCCTGGGGGTCATGTATTCCTATGTAAAACTTTGATCGCCCCCATCCTACCCTTGGGGGTCATGATTTGAACAAACTTGAATCTTCACTACCTGAGGATGCACCCGTATAAAAATGACCAATCATGGCTTTGCTGTTCGTGAGAAAAAAGATTTTTACAAATTTGTCCTATGTATTATATGTAAAACTTTGATCGCCCATTGTGGCCCCACCCTACTCCCGGGGGTCATGATTTGAACAAACTTGAATCTACACTACCTGAGGATGCTTCCATATAAATATGACCAATCATGGCTTTGTTGTTCTTGAGAAGAAGATTTTTAAAGAGTTTTCCTGTATATTCTTATGTAAAACTTTGATCGCCAATTGTGGCCCCACCCTACCCCCAGGGGTCATGATTTGAACAAACTTGAATCTACACTACATGAGGATGCTTCCATATAAGTTTCATATTTTCAAGCACAGTGGTTCTTAAGAAGAAGATTTTTAAACGATGTCATTAATTTTTCACGAATTCATGATTATCTCCCCTTGGAAGAAGGTGTGACCCTTCATTTGAACAAACTTGAATCCCCTTCACCCAAGGATACTTTGTGGCAAACTTGGTTGAAATTGGCCCAGTGGTTCTTGAGAAGAAGATGAAAATGTGAAAAGTTTAAAACAACAACGACGATGATGATGACAGACAACGGACAAATTTCAATCAGAAAAGCTCACTTGAGCCTTCAGCTCAGGTGAGCTAAAAAGTTTACGCACACCACACAAATGGGCATAGCATTAGCTCTTTGAGCCTTTGGCCCAGAAGAGCTAAAAAGAGAGAGAGAGAGAGACCTACTATTTAGTGGACTCTTTCAATATCATTCTTAAAGGGTAAAGCAAATATTCTTGCAGGTCCTGTATGTATCCACTATCAATTTCCTCCAAAGCTTTTGTTAAAGCACTAATATTTTTTCTGGAATGATCATTGCTGAGCTTAACACACAAAGGCCTTAGTTTGTCAAGGGCCAGTTGGCGATAACAATTACATGCTTCCATTATGCTTTTCTGGAGTATGACGTTCCACTGCTTATTCCTTTAAAAAAAAAAAAAACAGGGTTAGCAAACAATTCCCAATCAAAAACTTAGACTCTATTAACAATTAAAGTGGAAAATGTATTTAGTTTTTGTCAAATGGGTTTATCAGTTCAGTACAATCACTACATTTAGCCAAGTAGCTTGAATTACCTATTTAGCTTTATTTACCTACCTGAAGTAGCTTTATTTAGCTACTAATTCATACTTATTTTCTTTAATGAGCATATTATTTTTCAGGATGTACAAAAAATCGTACTTAAATGCAGTAATAGTTTTCAACTTTGAAATGATCTGAAAACAATTCATGAAAAAAAAACCACCCCTGAAGATGTGTCTCAATCAGGACAATTGCAATCAAAGTTCTAAAAGTTATGGGGCTGTATACAGCAGTTTAATTGTGACCAAACAATTACTTCTTGAAAAAATAACAAAGAAAACCAGTTCTGGCTAACATGATAATTGACTGGTAATCCATCTGGAACAAACTCTTGATTAAGCTAAATAGCTTGAATTACCCATATAGCTTTATTTTGCTATTCAGAATAAATTGACTTAGCTATTTTATCACACTTTTTTCTTAAATGTGTTATTTCTTCAGCATTTACAAAAAGTCCCTATTTCAAGCCATATCGCTAAATCAATAGATTGTGCTGGACCTGGTAATAATTCGGCACAATGTGAAGTAATCATACTTGTCCATGCATCACTGTACACAAGGTGGTGTACAGTTACTCAAACAATGGAAATACATCTTCTGCTTAAAAACCTTCAAAAATAGCAATGTTTAAACTATCTTTGCTCCGGGTTGCTTTTTTATAACTCCCTTGTTCAAATATTAGTAGTCACATGTTTGAGATTTTTGTCTATTTTAAATAAAAAGCAACCTTTTGAAAACTTGCATTAAAAAGGCTAAATAAAGCTACTTCAAGTAAATAACTCCTGCTAACTGTAGTGATTGTATTGGACCTGTTTACTGCTTAATACAACGATCAGTGCTATAATTGAATTTCAGTCGAAAGATACATATAAGTGCAGTTTGATGATTTGCATAACATCTAAAAAGCGCTTACTAATCATCATTTTCTCCAAATACAAAGTCAGCAGACTTACTTCTCCCCGACTCGAGGGCCATGTAAACTTCCGGTTTCAATATTTGAACAAAGAACCCGATCAGAAAAAAATGAAATGTTTTTCAAAAATTTTAAAATAATTTTTATTCTACGTTATTTATTTAATCAATTAATTTCATACATTCATATTGAGCACGTAAAATAATTTGTGAAGCAAACAAATAAACTTAATCCCTGGATCTGGGGTGTATATATTGGATGAAAGGGGGGGGGGGGGTTCCCGTCCTCAAGTACCTGTGCAACTACATCGGCAATACACTGTTCTTCATTTGGGATGCCTGCTTATTATTGTGATTAGATGTTTATTAAGTTTGGTTTAAATTGATCTGGTGGTTCTGATGGAGTTCGTCAGTGGAAAAATTTGTCTCCTCTCCTTTTCGCACTTATAATGACTCTGATTTTTTTAATAGAATGACAAGGAAAACAAGAAAATTTTATTGGACTGAACAACCTGTCTAAGAAAATGAATAAAAGATAGAAGTGTATATAAGAATTATGATAATGTTGTGCGCGGATGACACTGTATTGATGTCTGAAACAAAGGATGATCTTCAATATCAACTCAATTGTTTTTCAAAAAAATTGTGAAACATGAAATTACATGTAAAAGTTGATAAAACAAAAATCATAATTTTTGGTAAGGGCAGACAATCTTCCACTGTAGCATTAACGTATAATAGTCATGTTGTAAATTTTGTATTTACTGCCACCCGGCAAATTTAAAATGTACATGACAATACCTTTTATCTGTACTTTATGTGAAAATGATACTCGAGACGAATACCATTATATTATGTCATGACGTCCAGCTTTAAACGATTGTAGAAAATTGTATCTACCAGCAATATATTTAAGATGACCAATTAAGTGATTTTAAGTTTTTAAATTAATTTTCGTGTAAAAAGGTATCCGTCAACAATAACCTTATATTAGTGAATTCATCAATATAGTTAATAAATTAAGAGAGTTACCCTTCTAAGTCAATGTTATGTACACTCTTATACATCATGTATTTTGCTTGATATTGTTTTGTATTTAATTCTCTGTGTTGATTTACACAATGTGAGAATTAATTGAATTGAATTGATGTTTATTATGTTTGGTTTAACTTTAAATTGATCTGGTGGTTCTGGAGAAAAATCGAAATGTGAAGACTTAAAAGATACACAAGGGATGGACAAAACTTTATTCATGAATGAGAGCTTGGGTCAGGGTTGGTTAAAAAGAGTAAAGCCATCTATTTTAATGATGTTGAATCTCCATCAACCAGTAATTCTTTGCTTGAAATTTGGATGAAATTCATCCGTAGCTCATGAGATATGTGTAAAGTTTGTAAACTTTAATATAAACGTGCATGCATACTTTTAATTAGTATAATACAAATGAACATACAAACAGACAGACATATGCTGAAATAATCTCCCCAAAGCCTCTAGCTTTAGTGAACTAAAAAGTAAAATAGCTAAATAAAATAACTCAACATCTGTAATTTTCATATAAACCATTGAACATTTATAAAGAGTTTTGCAAACCTTGAATTTTGGTCGACGTTTTCAGTTCTCATTTCTAACAATAAACACAAGATTGTTTATAGTTCTAAGTTTATTCAAGTGGTTATTTTTAATTTTCAAAGAAGTTTCACTCCAATGGAATTCTTTACTGACCTTATTTATCATTAATTACATTAATTTCATTAGAGTATGTTCACAGATTACACTTATACAAAAAAAGTGCAGCAGAAGTGTTATCGACAGGGTCGTAATTAGTATAGTTTTTGAAAAAAAGGGGGAGGGGGCAGTCTGAAAAAAAACTTAGACAAACAAAAAGAAAAAAGGAAGATTGCTTAAACTCGAAAATACGACTCTTTAAAAATATATTAGGAGAAGGGGGGGGGGGGGTATTGAAAACGTTTTGAAACAATCAGGGACCTATATAGTATATAGGTCCCTGAAACAATTAATTATATTTTATCAATCTTTGTTTTACTAGTATGTAATGTACGTCTATAAAATTTATAAAAAATATAATAAGTATCATCATATTTATAATTAGTTACACATAAAGAAAAGACAACATAATATTTTCTAGATAAAAACAGAACTGAGGTGCAAATCATCTGAGAGCGAAACAGAAACGGGGCGAAACGCATACCTACCGGAATGTACTAAAGAACATGTGATTATCATGTGACTTCACGTGTCAATAATGGCAGACAAAAAAAACACGTAAAAAGATAATCTTTCAAGTAGTATGAATAAGATAATATTTATAAGGTAAATAACACAACATACATTTAAATTAGAGTTATATTAATTGATTGAATATTTGTGAGTTGCATTACTTAATTGTTGAACATTTAGATGATGAATATTGTACAACATCGAGAGAGAGAGAGAGAGAGCATAAAAAATAATCTAATGGAGATAGGGGTATAGAACCACAATAATCTCGGTGGAGATTCGGCTGGGCTAGATATTTGGTCTGACGTCAGACCAAATATCTAGCCCAGCCGAATCTCCACCGAGATTAAGAACCACAAGTACTTGG
Organism: Saccostrea echinata; assembly: GCF_033153115.1. Lineage (NCBI taxonomy): Eukaryota > Metazoa > Mollusca > Bivalvia > Ostreida > Ostreidae > Saccostrea > Saccostrea echinata. Next base: position 2,369,775 of record NW_026889803.1, read on the forward strand.
GTCTTGGTTTATAAATATGTATACCTATTGATATGTAAAAAGGAGTACTCTGTGTATAGAAAATTTAATGATCTATGTACAATATTAATTTAAATTACATTAAAGATCTAATGTACTGTATTTGGGTTTGAAGTACATCATATGAAATCATTTACATGTTGTGGATATATGCCATATCTTACATCATGTATCCATTTAATTATTGCACATAAATATAATTGTGTCAATGTTCTAAAGTTTGCACCCAGTATTGATAAACCAAATGAAAATAATGTGATCAGTGAATGATCATGATATATATTACCTATAACAGTGTACATGTATAAACTGTGGATTAGAATATGTTTTGATCACAAGACATTAGTATCTTTCCATATAAGAAATTGTGTAGTATTTATCACATTACATAAATAAAATAAGAGGAGGTACTACATGCCTTGATAAATCTGAGTGCATTTCTTAAGCCTAAGAGGTAATATGAGCTTACTTTATTAGTTTATTGATTACTGGAATGGGTTGCATGAAGCTATTACATTTAACTGATAGCTAAGTTGTGATGTATATAAGTGAAATTAAACTCATAATTTCATATTGTTTAATCTTTAGTTTTATTTTTCACCTAAACATTTACAATATTTTTTTTTCATAGAACCATCAAGGTACACAATAAATATTCTTTCAAATTTGATTCTAATGGCTCTTGAAAAGTTTGATTATATGTCTACAACTTTCAGTCATTCAAATTCTTAGCAATGTTTCTTGTTGGTTTATGTACCGGTATATTTTTAATTTATATGAACAAGTTTACAGATTTTTTCAGTAAAATTTTTGCCCCAAAAATTCTTTGCTAGTTGATATTTTAATCTTAGTCTAATTCTCTATAAATGTAAAATAAAGCATTATGATCTTTCCTTTTTGAAAAGTTTATACCTGCCTACATTTTGAAAGCTCCCCTATATATAGTTGCTTTATGATGAACCGTCAATCAATTCTGGTAGTGTTATTTCGAGTTCTTTGTTCATTTTAATGACAGTGGATACCATTTTATATTGGGACAAAAAAGTAAATGGATAGAAGGACCAGTTATTTCCCATTTTATGTTTCTTGCGAAAATTGTGTTTTTCATTATCCACTATGCATAATTGATTTTTTTTTAAGTGAGATTAATAACCATATTTCTTGCTCTGAACATAGTGTCAAGATGTTTGATCCCAAGATTTCTTTCCATTAATTTGTTTGATTATGACCATAGTAATTAATTTATAAGTAAAGAGAAATTAAAATTTATCAGTTTTTTTTTAATCATAGACAAATGGTTCTTGATGTGAAAAGCTTAGGATTTCTGAAGACATGACAAGTTTTTATCGCAAGCTTGTTCGAAAGAAGTTTATAGACCCTGCTAACATCACAGAGACCAAATTATCAAGATGTTTGACTACTCTAGATCTCACAGCTCTTGGTATGTATCAGTACTTGTGTTTGCAATGAAGTATTACCTTAACAGAAAAAAAACATGTTCCCAGACTGAGCTGAAAAAAGACAAATTAATTTGTAAAACACACAGGGAGTCACTTTTCATGTTTCGCTCACCTCAACCAAGCGAAAGTAAGTTTATACTATTCCCCCAGCATTGATATAAGCATCAGCATCCTGGTTAAAGTTTTAAGAGCAGGTCTCATTTCCAAATAACTATCAGCTGTACCTAGACCAAAAATTGCATTAATGATGTAGCTCTAGATCAGACATAATTCATATGCTGTATCTAACCTTTGTTTTTCAAATGAGTGACCAGGTTGAAATTTTGGGAGCTTGTCCCTTCCCAAATAACTTTAAGTTCTATAGTTACCTAACTTGCATGGATGGTGTATCTCCTAGTAGGGATGCATTCTCTATCCAGAGTTGTCTTCCACTAGCTCACACCTCTGTCAACACTTGTTGTACAAGACTCTTGTACAAATTTTAAACGGTGAAAATTTGAAATTTAAATAGTAATTAATTATTGTAATTATCGATAAAGATGATAATTCATCATTTATTTTAAGTCTATAATCCCTCAAAGTGACTCATTTTCAAAGTTTTTAGGGAACTATTTTGCGGAGTAAAAATTTAAATCTTAATTAAAAAATCCTTTTAACGTGTAATAAATTAAAATAAATAATGTTTTCTGATAAGAAATATTACTAAAAACAATTATTAATACAACTTTTAATCATTTACAATTTTTCCAAGAATCTAGTATAACAAGCGTTGACAGAGGTGTATGTGGGAGCGTAGCGGGAACGACAACTCTGGATAGAGAATGTCTAGGGATGGACACAATTGAGCTTGTTTCAGATGCTGGTTTTGACCTACATTTTCTGGAAAAGTGACTTGGTTAAAGTTTTTGGAACATACCCATTCCTAAGTTACTATAATCTCAACTTGGACCAAAGTTGCCAGGATGATGCATCTAGAAATGAACACTACCAGATATGCTTCAGATGCTGGATAGATCTGACCTATGTTTACCAGATGAGTGACCTGGTTAAAGTTTTTAGGAGCTAGTCCATTCCCAAATATCTATAAGCCTTATGGTGACTAAACTTGCATGGATGATGCATCAAGGGCTGCACACTACCAGATTTGCTTCAGATGCAGGATCTGAGGTGCATTTTGCAAATAATTGAATAGTTTAAGTGTTTGGAGCAGGTCCATTCCCAAGAAATTTTAAATCCTAGCCAGAACAAACTTGCATTGGTGATTCATCTATGGATTCACATTACCAGAACATTTATTTGGAGTGAGACTGCTTCACTTTTAGATTCATGGTATATCCATTAAGGTGATGTTTGGTAACCTTTGCTTTGTAATTTTGGGCACTCCATAGTCCTATGTACTTCAAGGTCACTTTAGTCAAAAGCTAAAATTAGCCTTGCTGATCACTGTTTGTCTGTATAGAGGACCATAACTCTCAGTGTACATATTCACTATATTCATGTGTTAATAAATATGTGAATTCAAGAAATAGTGAATAAGTTTGCAATAAAAATTACCATTTTTATAAGTACTTGCAGTGTTCATCATGTCTTAGTTAGAATAATCTAACTGTGTCTTGGGACAAGCCCTCACAAGGTCAGTAGGACAATATTTAACAGTAGAACATTCTATCTAATCATGTCCGTCATCTGTCCTTCTGTCATACCCTGCGTTTAGCTCAGTTTCAAAAAATACTATTCAAAATATTTTTATCAAACTTTATATGCTGATACATATTGGTGAGAGCTATTCAGCTTCATTAACATTTTTTGACCTTGACCTTTCCTATGACATTGATCTTGCTTTTCAAAAATTTGTGTTTTGCTAAGTGTCAAAGGAACTATTTAAGATATTTTTTATCAGATTTCATATGCTTATACATATTGATGAGATGTATTCAATTGCATCAACATTTCTGACCTTGACCTTTCTTTAAACCTTGACCTCAATTTTGTGTTTATCTCAGTTTGAAAGAAACAAATCAAGATTTTTTTAAATCAAAGTTCAAATGGTTATACATATTGGTGAGTACTATTGACCTGCATCAATTATTTTACCTTGACCTTTCCTTTGACCTTGACCTCACTTTTCTTAAGTTTGCCATTAGCTTAGTTTAAAAGAAACTATTCAAGATATTTTTAAGTAAGCTTATGCACTGATACCTAATTTGGTGAGAATTTTTCAGCTGTTTCCAATTTTTTTTCCTTGACCTTCCCAATGACCTTTGACTTTACTATTTGTCACAGGTGGTGATAAAATCAAGTCTCAACCGGGACTCGAACCCAGGGCCTCTGGCGTACCGTGCCAGCGCTCTAACCACTGAGCTACTGAGACCCGATATATTGACTGACTATCACGCACCTGTGAACCCGGTGACATATTCCCCCTCTTTGTAGAAATTCGTCCTCGAATTCTAGGAGTTAAGGAAATGCTGTAAGGCATGTTCCTAGGGAATAGAGGGTAGCCCCACGTTGGGCGCCAAATGTCACAGGTGGTGATAAAATCAAGTCTCAACCGGGACTCGAACCCAGGGCCTCTGGCGTACCGTGCCAGCGCTCTAACCACTGAGCTACTGAGACCCGATATATTGACTGACTATCACGCACCTGTGAACCCGGTGACATATTTATTGGTCTAAAATTAATTTTTAAAGAAGCTATTCAATATAGTTTCATCAGACTTCATGCACTAATACAAATTTTAGTGCTTCATTACTAATGAACTCTGGATGGAGCATTCATGTACTATGGACATATATTACTGTTTAATAAATATGAGTCCTTGCTCTTATACTTAAACAGCAAAATGTAAAATTTCGTTTACAGTTTTTTTCATTGCACAAGTTTTTTCTTTTTTCTTTTTTTAACATTGCCTCAGGTCAGGGGTATGTAAATCCAATGGAGGGTTTTTCCATGCTTCAGCAAATTAAAACATTTCAGACAATGATTTGCCAGATGTATGGAATACTTAATTTAATCCCCCTGGGTATATATAAATAATGTAGTGAATACATCTCGCTGATGGACACCTGGTTATCGTGAGTGAAAAATTAAATATGCAGTTGTCATTCTTGCTATACAAGGTTATGAGGTTTCTTTATTTTATACAAATTATTTCCTTGAATTCACCAAACTGTGACTATGTCAGAAAAGAGAAAAAGTGAAAATTATACAACTTGTCGAAATAATTCTCTATACAGTATACCTGTGAAAACACTGGTTATAGCTACACACATTCGTATATCACCCAGTCTCTGAAATGCCATGACAATTAACTGAAAGGGTCATTGAAATGATGAATTGCAATTGTTATTATGGATAATTTGTAATTTTTGTAAGAATATCCTACAGCCAGTCTGAGAATGTTATGAAACATTTGGTACACACAGTTGTTTCAGGAACTGGAATGAGAGGGGGGACTTAAGGGGAATCTCTTCCTCTCCCCATATTTTCCAACCAAATGTTGCATGCTGAGATCAGTAGTGTCTTTAAATGTTTGATAAAACATTTTGGTACAGTACCTTTCACCAAGCTAAAAAAGCTTTCTTGGTGCTTTATATTCTTTTTACTGAACAGAAATACCTGAAGATGTATATGAATGTTTAAGATATAAATTTTGGTATAGCGTTTCCCCCAAACTGAAAAAGCTTAAAAGCTTTTTATGTGCTTGAGATATTTTTTTTTTTACTCTAGAAATATCTTTAACCATTTAATTCTAGGTATTGGCAGTACTCTGGGAGCAGGTATTTATGTAGTGGCCGGCCAGGTAGCCAAGGAGACAGCCGGTCCAGCGGTGATTCTGTCCTTCCTCATTGCAGCTTTAGCCTCAGTGTTAGCAGGTATTACACAATGTCAGAAACCAGCAGTAATTAGACAGTCTAATCTGATTTAAATCTCTGAAACTTACTGGTTTATGTAATTAATTATGGATGAAATGGAGAAATATAGAATTATTAAAGTAATAAATCTGTTCTACTTACAGTACTGGTAATAAGTCACAAAGTTAATTAAAGACTACTGTCAGAAATGACTGTTCTATATTACCCGGTACATGTACTTTGAATTTAATGTTTGATTCTAGGGTGAGATTATTTTAGAAATTTTGGATCTTTTAAGTACATCTCTTGGCCATTGAAATAGTGTTATCAATATGTAGTGCAGATTCAAATTTGCAATGGAAAATATGATGTGTCATTACTTGAATAATAAGTACTGAAAAATAAAAAGGTACGTACTTCTAAAGCTTAATTTGACATCTATCATTGGTACAATGTTGGTCACTTGCAATATCCATAACCTGAATGGCCACATATACCCCCTGATTCAATATCAACAGCAGTTTGATTATTGTAGGACTCAGAATTACTTTAAAAATGACCTCTTTCAGAAAATGTTATCAAGGTTAGTCACCTTTAAAATAAAGGTCACATCCCAGCATCTAGAGAATAGTATTCATTTGCATCCTGAGATGCAACTTTTATGCAGGTTAAGTCAATTTAGGAATTTTACTTAGTTTAGCATTTACGTTAGTTGTAGCATTAAAAGTCAAACCTGAGGTCAATGACGCACATTCCTTGAATATTTTCGACATACATTGCAATTCTGTGAAAGTTCTTCTCTTTTCTTCTAAAAGTCTAATTTATTGTCCCCATGGTGTATTTGACTTCTAGGTTTATGCTATGCTGAGTTTGGAGCCAGGGTTCCCAAAACTGGTTCAGCTTATGTGTACAGTTATATAACTGTGGGAGAGTTTATGGCATTCATCATTGGATGGAATCTGATACTAGAATATGTTATAGGTAAGTCCCTCCAGTCCCTTACAAACATAACAATTTCACAGAGTTTACAATTTTGCTTAAACTCTATTGTTTGATTTTTTTTAAAGCAATATCAAAGCCATGTACAGGTTTTTAAATCATCTGCAGATTTTTATTATAATTTCTAACTGTTTACCAGGGACAGCCAGTGTAGCTAGGGCCTGGAGTGCCTACTTTGACTCTCTAATCCACAAGGCTATCCAGAACTTCTTCAGGGACAATATGCCTATAGATGTTGGGGGACTTTCTCCATACCCAGACTTCTTTGCCTTTGGCATCACCCTCTTGCTTACCTGTATGTTAAAAGAACTGCTAGTTATTTGATTCTTATATAAAATCATCTTCAGAAGCCAAGTGTGTTCGATTTACTAAGGGGAGAGTAGTGAAACAAAAATCCTTGGCTTGTTAAAATAATTAGAAAAATACAATGATAAGAATCAAAGCTGCAATTTTCAGTATTCACACATACATAGGACATTCAATTCACAGATCAATCTTATTTTACCTTTATTTCAATTGGATATTAGCATGAAACAGTCATTCTTGTTCAATATTAATACAAATAAGAAAATGCAGCTCAAATTCTTATTTTAGCAGTTACGTGCTTGAAAATAGGATTATGGTACTTGAAACACTTGTCTGAATTTCAGTAAAATGCATGTTGCATAATAATTTCAGGTTTGTTAACACTGGGAGTAAAAGAATCTTCCCGATTTAACAATATCTTCACTGGTGTCAATCTTCTAGTTGTGTTATATGTTGTTATCTGTGGCCTAATTAAGGCAGACATCCATAACTGGTCTCTACCTAGGCCAGAGGTAGGTATTTTAAAATATAAGGAGAAAAATCCTATAAGTAGACTTTAAAATACATGTTGTATTACATACTTAAATTAATTCTATCATTTTTTGAAAGTTTAAAATTTATGAGCAACTTTATGATACATGAAAGAAACACTTACAAATTAACCACAACTTATATTTGTATTTCTCCCTTTTAATTTAAGAACAAATAGTTTTTATTTTTTGAATTTCGTTCAGTTTAGATAACTTTTACTCAATGTAAATTTAGTACAACTCCAATTCTTCTTTAAAAGCATACCAACTCCACTGTTAATTATGGAGATGGTGGATTTTTTCCATTCGGTTTCTCAGGAATGATGTCTGGAGCTGCCACTTGTTTTTATGCCTTTGTAGGATTTGATTGCATCGCTACAACAGGTATGTGAGTTCAGCAGGTTCATGTACAAATATACTTTTAATTGATAATGGCTTAGAAATGTGTACCATTAAGAATGATTATCATTTGCTGAAATGTCAATTTTCTTATTTTGTGAAAAAGGTAATACAGTAAAGATTTCTTGATTTCATAATTTATTTATCTTCAACATAAATTATTATATTATCAGGTCTATAACAATAACAGAACCCAGGTTTCCCTTTATGTCTTGGATTCACATTTAATTTTTTATGGCATTAATGCAGCTTGAAGTTATTTTTGAAGAATGGCATTTTTAAAAAATTTGATGACATTAAATTAAAATATTGAGTTGTTAATTATGTAACAGATTTGTCCAATGACGTTTTAACCTTTTTTACATTATGTAATTTCATTTATCCATACATGTTCAGTCCAGCAATTCCTCAGATATATAACTTAAAAAAAGATTCCACTTTTCTACTTCATGACTTTATCATTCTATACTGTAAATGTCAGCTGACAACTTTATTCCAATGAGCAACTCAGTCAAAATACAAATTTTGATTCATTTCTTTATGCAAACCAAAATGCATGTAAATTTCAGTTTGTGAATATTATACAGAATATTATTTATTTGAATATTCCTACATTAAAGCATGGTTACATTATTTAGGAGAGGAAGTCGAGAATCCCCAGAGAGCTATTCCCATCAGTATAGTTTTGGCTCTGCTAGGCTGTTTCCTGGCATACTTTGGGGTATCAGCAGCTATTACCCTAATGTGTCCTTACTACCTCCTAGACCATGATGCCCCACTTCCAGAAGTCTTCTCCAAAGTGGGCTGGAATGTAGCTCGATATATTATAGCGGTGGGAGCTGTATGTGGTCTGTCCACAAGGTAAGAATCAACTGTGGGATTCAAGTCTTTGTAACACTTTTTTGGAGAGAGAGGGAGAGAAATTAGAACTTTTCTTTGATGGATAGATTTTCCTCATATTTGAAAAAATCTTTTCAGTCTACTTGGTGCTATGTTTCCATTACCTCGTGTTATCTATGCCATGGCCAGTGATGGACTGCTTTTTCAGTTTCTTGGGGACATTAGTGAAAGGTTCAAAACACCTGTAGCTGGCACTCTCCTCTCAGGGCTGTTTGCAGGTGATTGTAAATTATCCGAATTTATATTTAGAAATTTTTATTTAGCACAGACGATTGTTTATAATAAGATTATTTAGATAAAGATTAGTAAAAAAACAAAAAGTAGATTTCTTCTTAATATGATATTTCTTAATTTGAAGGAGTCATGGCAATGATGTTTGACCTTAAAGAACTGGTTGACATGATGTCCATTGGAACCTTGCTAGCATACACACTTGTTGCTGTTAGTGTCTTACTGTTAAGGTATTAATTTCAGTCTTCAGTTTATCTTTAAAATATATGGTCGATGATAATCTTTTTAGCACACTCCAATTCTTTCTTCATGGCTTTAAATTTTTTCATTTCAGATCCCATACTTTTGATTATTAAATATTCTCCTTTTGTAGATACAAGGTGTATTCCTTTGACCCTCGTGATTCAGGAGACAGGTAAATTAACTTAGTTTGACATTCTAACACTAAATAATAACTTTTATTAACTACAATAAGCATTCTGAGAGCATTGTCAAAGCAAAACATGTCCCTTACCTTCCCCAGTGAATCTTAACAATGCATACATACCTGATATATTGACCACCTGTTTTCAAATTCAGGAATGTTAAAGTTATAGACAAATGGACAGATAGACAGACCAAGAAAAAAAACCCCTATAATTCCCAGGTTTTAACAGTAAGGGAACCAATAACTGCAGATCTTAGTACATGGACTGTACTTTCTGTTACAGAGATTCATTACTTGTTAATGATGAAGTGAATCCAGTGGGATATTTCCAGGAAATGTTCAACCATAGACTGAAATCCCCAACTCACCTAACGGAAACTGTATCATTCTGGAATATCACTTTTATATGTAAGTATTACTCAGGTTTGTAGACTTGACTTGCTTGACTTATTCTTGTTTAATCCATGAGGAGTATAGGGCTGCACAGATTAAGAGTGCATTTGCTTTTTATTTCTATAATTTAGATGAAGATTTAAAAAAAAATACTACTGGTAACTTACAATTTGAGGTCTTCCAATTTAAAAAAAAAAAAGAAGAAAACTTTGAAGTGCAGTTTATTCATTTTTTAAAATATATTATTTTTATGTAAAGTATTTTTTATTTATTTATGCCTTTTAAGGTATACTGATCATTGCGGAGTCACTGATACTCATCTTTCTAGAAGATTCTATATCTTCCGGGGAATGGTGGTCTATTACTATAGCTAGTGTTATTTGTCTTCTCATATTTATCCTTGTGTATTCAACATGGCTCCAACCTCAAAATCAGGATTTAATCAGCTTTAAGGTAAAATTTTAAAAAATGTAGAAAAGAATATTAACCATTCTAATTTTCCTGCAAAATTATTAAAATTGAAGTAACTTTACAACAAGTACATGTCATGTACTGTCAATGATTGCATTGTTGTGTTGGCTTTATTCTTTACTTCTATTAAAAAAAGGGGGAGAGAAAAAAATGAAAGAAGTTTTTAAATTATAATGTCTGTTCAAGAGGATTTTGTAAATGCACTATGATTTTTTGTTTATAGGTACCTCTTTTACCATTTCTTCCTGTGATTAGTATTTTTGTTAATGTTTACCTGATGTTGAAGCTGTCCACTGCTACATGGATCAGGTTTGGAGTGTGGATGCTAGTTGGTAAGTTAATTTTATATATTTATTCAGTTCAACATCAGTGTATACATTTTAAATCTCTACTTCTAGTAATTTTGCTAAAATATGTCATCAAAATCAAAAGTGTACAGCATTGCTTTACTATGCAGAAGTAAGAATTTATATTTTACGTCTCACTTTAAAAAGCTGCAAATAATCAGATGTTATATCTTGCACTTTTAACCTCTGCTTTATGCACTTTGACCTTTGACCTATCCTTTTCCTTCCAGGCTTTTTAATTTATTTCTCATACAGTCTCCATCACAGTGTAGAATCTCAACACGATGAACACATACCCCTAACTTCTAGATCCACCCTCGAGGAGAGTGATGATGATTTTAACGATGATCACTTTAGTGACAGTGATGATCATATCCTATGGAATAAAAATAAATGACATTACATTTCAATACCAAATCATTCATAAAATCATGATCATGCATCACTTTGGACCAAATGCACCATTCAGAAAGCAAACTGATATTTTTAATATTTATATTAGCAAATGTTCCATGTTTTGATTAACATTTTGAGATAAATGTGTAATTAAACAGCAACATCCATATCAAAATCATTGTCAATTTTCAGGATTAACTATATACTTTGCCTATGGAATCTGGTTCAGTAATGTTAACAGAACCGTTCCCCGAGTTACCATTGATATCAAGGCGAAGGAGGAGGAGGAAACCACACCTCTTCTGAGCAGTGAATCTAGAAACTGAGTGCCAAGGACCAAAGTGTACATGTAGTGAATCTAGAATCTGAGTGCCAAGGACCAAAGTGTTAAAAATATCAAAATTGTGATTCCTTATGTACTTGTGTAAAGTTATTCATTAAAGAAAATGTTGAATAAGCCATTAATGCAGTACATTTATTGATTTAAAGTTCTCTTCTAATGAACATTCCCTGGTATACAGACAGGGCTTTCATAAATTTTTATAAGATCTGTTTTGCACCTGCTTGTTGTTTGTGACAATCATTACATGTATGCCAAATGAAGCATAGAAGTGTCTATAAACATTTCTAGTTACTTACCTAAGTGATGATATTTTTGAACTTTTAATGGACTGGATTCTTTAACTTATACAACTCCTAATCTTATTCTTTGAGTTATATAAATTAAGACAAACCAGGACTACCCCCCCCCCCCCCCCAATCCTTTTGGATGACATTTATGATAAACTCAAATATTCATAATGACTCTTGCTTCAAAAAGTAGAATTTATTTTTTAAACATGACAGCAAGTAAAAAGGTCACAGAAGGTCACAAACTTGATCAACATCCCATTTTTTTTAAAACAGATTTTTAGAAATTTAGAGCTGAGCTTGTTCCAGAAAATAAAGAGCATGTTCTTGCCCATCTGCAAGATTCACAAGAACCAGACACATTTCCTCTGAGTGTTCTGTGTTTTCTAAAGCAAAATGATGGAAAAAGTTCAAAATATGAAAAGTTCCAGTTGATAAAATTGATCCAAGTTTCACCTTTTTGTGATCTTTTTGTCTGTGTTAAATCAAATCTATTAATGGTTTTGAACCAGATGTCAACTTAGATTAAGTACATGTAATCTCATTTTTCAGTTCAAATAAGGAGTCAAATTTAACATACTGTGTCCTTTAAATGTTAGCAATGCTTTTTGACATTATAAAAGTATAACCTTGAATTATTATTGACTAGATATTCTCTCTCTCAGTCTCTCTTTTTATTTTTGTAACATTATTTACTTAAAGCAAATCTTGACCAAGCTATTACTGCATAAGTTTATATGAGAGAGAGAGAAAAATGGCCCAAACTTCAAGGTTGTAATACTAGTAATAAATTTCCTTACAGTTGCAATAATAATTTCCTCATGGTGACATTTTGCTGATCTTCAATCTTCATGTAATTGGGTTACTTAAATAGAAAATAACAGTAGTATACATTTCACTTGTCATGCACATCTATTTTTAGCTCTACTGGTCAGAGACCAGAAGAGCTTATGCGATAGTAAGGTGTCCGGCGTCCGTCTGTCCGTCTGTCTGTCTCTCTGTCCGTCTGTCTGTAAACAATTTTTCAAAATGCTACTCCTCCTACAGTTTTGGTCTGATTTCAATATAACTTGGCACACAATTAGACTACACTAAGATACATAATTTAGTGCATCGGTTTTTGATTTGGATGAGCGGTGTTGCCATGGTTACTAAAAATAGTTCAGAAAAAACACGCCATCGCGCTAACACACAACACGCCATCATGCTAACACAATTATACACAACAGGTCATATTGCGCTTATACACAACACAACATGATGGTACCCAAAGAAAGGTCTTGTCACAAGGAATACACATGTGAAATATGAAAGCCATAGCTCCAACCAATCAAAAGTTATGGACAAACAGACAGACGGACAGGGCAAATTTTATATGCCCCCGAATCTTCAATTACGGGGGCATAAAAAGTAAAATTTTGACATCAATCATAAATACCTAGTGTATCTGTTCAATTCATGTTTGAATTCTACGAAACTGGAAAAAAATATATCAACTAGTTTCAGTGAAAATCTTTAGATATAATAGTCTGCAGACAGATGGACAGAGAAAGAGATATGCTATAATATACCCTAGAATGCTTCAGTTGTGAAGGATATAATAACGAATAAGCCCCATCCTGTGGTTTAAATGCATCATATCACAAATTGGTAAAGAATACATTGCTTATGAAAAAATAAATAATAATAAAAAAAAAGTTGCCTCCTTGGTCCCATTTATTGATAAGTTTAACAATTCAAACAGTTTGAGGATTAATGCATATTTAGAATGTTATAAATAACTAGTAAACAGTATGGCACAATATTAATAGAGATCTTCTTGCTCATTACTAGTTATTTTTTGTATTGAAATCTGAGTGGTACTATTTTGGAACTCTTCATGGGCTGAATTTATAAGGCGTGAAGTTTAGCTTATATCCTCTAAATTAAATAAAACTTCACTCTTTATCAACCAACCTTTGTCCGATTATTTGCATAAGCTATAAAATGGATTAACACGCCCCCAAAGAGCAAATTATATCGGGGGGGGGGGGCGCAATTAACATTTTCTTCTGGATGATCTTTAGACTGTTTCTAATGAGGATAAGGAAAAAAAATAAAAGATGGTTTGAAATGTATACATTTCACTTGTCATGTACTTCTATTTTTTATTTTCTACTGAGCACATAGTTAAGTCTTCCAGATCTATAAATTATATCGAAAACAAGAGGCCTTTGGGTCTTGATGTTCACCTGAGAATAAAGATATATTGATCAATATTTCTACAGTCTAGTAATCACCTTCACGTACCTGTATATATACAAGTCCCTTTGGTTTTTATAATCTCAAGAAAATAATGTTTCCTATAGATACCCATTTTGTTCTTATGACCTTGGATCTTCCTTTCACAGACCATGGGATAAAAATTAATTTCTCTTTTGGTTGTGGGCATCAATATTTGTCCATTTCTTAGCAATTTATCTCCAAGTGAAACTTGTGATGGAGGAACATTGTGAAACAAAGCAACAAATAGACTCATAAATGTTTGGATGTAGCAAGAGTTCATATATACACAGTAATAGACGAATGTTCTGAGAGTAAGAAGTAGTCCGGTTTAAATTAGAGCTGCCTGAACAGGATAAAAACTAAAGAAAATGACTACTTGAAAGTTGAAAACAGACATGTCATCTTGAACCAAAAATCAAAAGCTTGAGTATTTCTGAGACATAATTGATTAAAGTCATATATAGCGTATTTTTTATAAGTTCAGACTAACTAAAATTAAAAAGATCTTTCTATTTCTTTTATTTCTTTATATAAAGATACATGTAGGACTTTCCTGTAGATTACACAATTTAAATCTATCACGTTTTAAAGATATTAGAAATTTAAAACAATAACCGATTTATTTACCGACTCCGGATTTAATTAACAGACACAGTTTAAAAGCATTTTCACTATGGAAACATGAGTTATTCATGTTCAAAATCGGTGAAAATTTTAATTTGAACGTAAATAATATATATCATGTTTATCTACACTTAATCTCGTATTTTTATTTTTTAGCTCAGACATCTCTGGTTGTGAGCAAGTTTTGTGATGAGTATTAAAATATGACCATATCAAAAGTTATGGCATTCAAAATTGAAGGCCCATAGAAAATTTTTAAGACTTCTGAATCATGTGACCTTGACCTTACACAAACAATCATGTCAAAGAATATTGACTGAACTTTTAATCACAAGCAACGTTTGTGCCTAGTATCATCTAAAATATCTCCAAAGTTATTACCAAGGCAAGAATTTTGCACATCTAAAATCTGGCCTTAACTATCTCCATATTGCCCTGTATTAGGATCTGACATGCATATATTCACAAGCAACCTTTGTCTCAAGAATCAGTTTCTTTAAAGTTGAGGCTAGTACAATAATGTAGAATTTTAGTATCCTGTGCCCCTGACCTTGGATCATTTTAATTTTTTTTTTAAAAATACTTTTAACATTTTATTTAATGAAAGTGAATTTAATTTACCACACCTACACTGGATTCCAGGCTTCATAAAGCTCCTTACAAACAAAGATATATTGCAGGGTCCAGTAAATGCTTTACAAAGCCCCTACCCTTACTCCTCACGAAAATATTAGCAATTGTGAAGGAGAAACTTCAGACACACTGTACTACAGCATATTCAAGAAGTGATGTAAATCAGATGTGGATTCTCAATTTTCATGGACAGCTTAAAACTTCCAGTTTCATGGGGATATACATGTAATTTTTTGTGCGAACATATGTTATGAAACTTGTATAGTCATAGATCAATACCCATGGAGGTTGTAAAATTTGAAGAACTACCCTAAACTGAATTTTTTAAGAGTTAAATTTTTAACTTGAATTACATCCTAATTATATCCTTTGAGTTATACAAGTTAAGGTCAGGCGAATATCTGAATTTGTATCTCTGTAACGTACCATATACACATATAAATCTAATTATTTTGTACCAAATACACTTATAAATCTAATTATTTTGTACCACATACACATATAAATCTAATTATTTTATATCAAATACACTTCTAATTCTAATTATTTTGTACCAAATACACTTATAAATCTAATTATTTTGTACCACATACACATATAAATCTAATTATTTTATATCAAATACACTTCTAATTCTAATTATTTTGTACCAAATACACTTATAAATCTAATTATTTTGTACCACATACACATATAAATCTAATTATTTTATATCAAATACACTTATAAATCTAATTATTTTGTACCACATACACATATAAATCTAATTATTTTATATCAAATACACTTCTAATTCTAATTATTTTGTACCAAATACACTTATAAATCTAATTATTTTGTACCACATACACATATAAATCTAATTATTTTATATCAAATACACTTATAAATCTAATTATTTTGTACCACATACACATATAAATCTAATTATTTTATATCAAATACACTTATAAATCTAATTATTTTGTACCACATACACATATAAATCTAATTATTTTATATCAAATACACTTCTAATTCTAATTATTTTGTACCAAATACACTTCTAATTCTAATTATTTTGTACCACATACACATATAAATCTAATTATTTTATATCAAATACACTTCTAATTCTAATTATTTTGTGATTTCTAAACTTTTTTTCAAAGAATATAAACACAAAGATTGTGATATCAACACTTCAAGTAATATCCAATGGGATTACTATAGTATATAGGAAATAATTTCCTTTTGTATCCAGCACAAATGCTTGGTAATGCATCTCAATTTCTTTGTGAGGAAACTTGTTGAAGTAGCAATATCAAATTCAAAAATTCTTGGGAAAAAAATATATATTATTGAGGAACGTCTCGTCTGACCTTAAAAACTCCACTATATAAACCAACCTTGGACCGCGTGATGATTTTCATAGACATCGAAGCAGCTTTATAGAGATTAACACGTGCTCCAAGAGCCAAAAACGAGGGAGGTTAACTGCTTTTTTTGCCCCCTCTTTGAGGATGACATGAAGTAAAATGTCATATAATTTTAATCAAATCATATGATGACTCTTGTTTCACAATAAGAATCCAATTTAAGTGACGCAAACAAAAAGGGCACAAGAAGGTCATAAACATGATTAATATCCGTATGTCCCTTTTTTCTTCTTAACTGATTTTTAAGAGTATTTTTGTTCCAGGAAATAAAAAAAGCACATTCTAGCCTAACTGCCAAATCAATCAGTTTATCCAAAAGTATCATGCAGATTTCCTTTGTATGAAAATCAGATGCAAGTGTTAGTGCTCTGAATAGAAATGGAAAAAGAATACAAATAAAAAATTATAGAATACAAGTAATAAATATACAATACAAATGAAAATTTATACAATACAAATGGACAATTATAGAATACAAATAAAAACTATACAATATAAATAAAAAATATACAATCCAAATGGAAAATTAAAGAATACAAATGGGAAATTAAAGAATACAATGGAAAATTATAGAATACAAATAAAAATTATGCGATACAAAAAATTATACAATACAAATGGAAAATTATACAATACAAATGGAAAATTATTATAAAATACAAATAAAAATTATACAATACAAATGGTAAATTATACAATATAGATGGAAAATTACAGAATACAAATGAAAAAGAGGCCTGAAAAAGATCGAATATTGCAACATTTGACATGCCATATCTTTGGTTTTAATTTCTTGTTTGAACATCGTGTTTTGAAGAATATGTAGTCATAGATCAATGGTCATTAAGGTTGTAACTTTGTAGGTAAGAAGTACCCATGGGTGATATCCTCGAAAAGTGAACCCCCAATACAATAAAGATTCCACAAAAAGAAACTTTGATAGAAGTTTTCTACTTCATAGTTATATCCTCCTATACTGAGATTTGGTCCTTCATTTTAACAGATTTGAACCCCACCCCCAACTCCACCCCAACACACACAGATCCTTGCGGCTGTCTAACTGAATTGATCTTATTTTAGTTTAACTAAAAAGTGTACATACAACGGACGGCGAACGATGATTTTGCTATAAATACTTGCTTAATTCCACGTGTCACACGGTTGCTGGTAGATACATATTAGAGTTCATCTAACTATTGGTTTCCTTAAAGCAGGCTACGTTTATAACTTGACAGGAATGCGTTTCTACTATCACGACGCAAGTGAAGTGCTAATTGCTTTCTAACAAACGTTTTGCCATTCTTTTCATTGTGAAGCTATGGATCTACACGTTTGGAGCTTACTGTGACCCAAGTAAGTATATGGGTTTTCTTTCTTTCCTTTTTTTTTGGGGGGGGGGGGGGCTTGATCTATAAGATTATAGACTATAAGTCTATAAGATCTATAAGATTATAAGGCAGGGTCACTTTTATATGGGGTAAAGACTGTGTATCCAAACAAAGCAAAAATGGTGTGTTTTTTTTTCCAACCAAGACTGCATTGGAATTGTAAATACTTATTTGAAGAATAATTGCAAAGGATTGGCATGGTTTTTTTTTCAAGGTACCTTCACGTAAATTCTAAACTCCTTGAAAATGTAAAAATTCAATTCTTTGCATAAAATTCTTGAGATTCAGCTTAGAAGTATTTATTATGAAAAAAACTGAACCTGTGTTCGGGTCTACTATCTTTTCCACTTAAGGTCTCGGATTGATGGCAAACTGACGACTAAACTTTATGATAAACGTGAGGCTTCAACTTTTCTGTCGTCAACTTCCCTTATTAATGTACCAACAAAACAATTATCACCTGCATATGGAGTTTATGTCTCCCAGTTCATTCAATACACAAGAGCATGTTCTATGCAAACAATTTCTAAAACGAGGCAGGCTATTGATAAATAAGTTGATGATATGAGGATATCAAAATTCTCGTTTAAAGTCAGCATTTCACAAATTCTATGGTTGATACAATGACCTTGTTTGCAAATACAATTTGGCGTTAATTAAGTCGAGTGATGACTGACGTATTTCATACAAATTGTAAGTCCATTATTTTCACACTGAAATGTTTACGGATTTTTTCGCTTACCCGATCATAACAGGGAACACACGGCGGGTGTGACCGGTTGACAGGGAATGCTTACTTCTCCATGGCATCTGATTCCACCTCTGTTTTTAGAGGTCCGTGTTGACTCTACTCATAATTTGTATTGTTTAAACGAAATATCTTTACATTTCATTGAACATCCTTTATCATGCTATAAATACTCATATAAATACTATTATAAATACATAGGATACTTAAAATCCTAATATTACCTCTTTTGATTCAGAAAAAAAATGTTTAAGTTTTACTTGTTTGAAAAAATTGCATTAATATATTGTCAAAATGTCTACAAAATACGACAAAAGAAATTTTTTTAAATATTAAAGCAAACCCATCATAAAATTCCAATTATTTCGCGCCTAGTGTAAGAAAATTAATTTCAAGACTTCTCTCATACTTCGGAAGGACAGCGCTGCTAGTATGAGGTCAAAGGCCTATCATGGTGGTAACATATAAGTACAATACGTTGTTCCGTGGAAGTTCCAACGGATATAAATGGAAATAAACTGAATAATATGTTGCGTATTGATTAGAAATATATGCACGCCAAACTTTTTTTCCAAATCAAATGTCAGAATTTGCTATGACAACGAGCATAAACAAGAGATTCTTCATTCGTTCTTTATTTTCGCTGTGGTCTGTTTCTATCTAACCTGTATGTCGTCCTCGTCACTTTAACCATCTGCGCCTTATTAATTAGAGGTTCAGAGTCTACTTCTGTTTCCTCTTCGTCGCCTGCATGGCGTACATGTAGTAGTTAAAGTGTTTGCTCTAGACTCGCGAAGTAAGGAGTTGATCGTTACGTCGCGGGTTTGAATCCCACTGCGGGACGTGGAGAATGGTCCCTCTGATGAGACCGTATAAATTGAAGTCGCAGTAGGTGTTGGCACGAAAAAGATCCTTCACTGCTCAATGGCCCTAATGTTGGGTACAGGTCCAAATTTTCGGGCCTCTATCGGCAAGTGGGGCGTCTCCAAATGAGTAAAAAATTCTCAAGAGGGACGTTAAACAACAAACAAACGATTAAACAAACAAAAATCTTCGTCGGACATCGCATCTTGCATATTTGAGGGCATCTGTGCCATATATGTCAAATGATGTTACTCATGAATTTCTTTTACTCCTATTTTTGTTATTAAGATTTGTCATCCTTGGGATTACCCTGTAAGAACCAAGCCAGTAGCTTGAAAATAACATGTTTTGAATTGCAAGAAAATATACGTGGCAACCTGACTCTAAATTCTCCCAAGGAACTTTATCCCAAAATCTGTACAGCAACATCAATCTTTATTGATTGCTCTTCTATGTCTGGTGAGCTTTCCATGTTTTCTTTGTAGGTACTAATTATGAAATGTATTGATTTGAGAATCTCAGATAGTGCCAAGTGTTGTTAACACAATTTTTCCTAAAATTAAGTTAGAAAGCAGTCCATTTTCTCTCTAGAAGCATAGTACGTATATGGTAAGTGGTTACTCCTATCTGAGTTATAGTTATTTACCTAAGAATTTGATTAACATTGTTACTAATGTCTACTTCGGCAGTCCCATCACTCTGTGGGGGTAAGAAATGGTCGCCAGTATTTCCTTATTTAAAGCAACTGACATGTTCAAAGACAACATTTTGAACCTATCCTTGACCAAAGTGAGTTATTGATGGCACATTGAACCGGACAATCACTTCTCTATCAAGAAGTATCAAGAGGTCGATGTTGTATCTGAAACTAAACACCCTGAACCAACGTGTAAACTGATCACATGACTTTTGAACTTGGGGAATATATAACGTACCACAGATGTAATGCTCGAAGTTCTTGAGGATGTGGTCAACTGCACGTAACTCTTTGAAAGAAACACAGTACACGTAGTAGTTACACTTACTTAGAGTTCCACTTGTTATGCCGTAAGCCTTTCTTGTTCGTTATTCTTCTGGCTACATCTAAAATACCTGACTTGGATCAGCTGTGTCCAAACGGAAGAAGTTTAGAGGGGTGTCTGTGAGAGTATTGGTCAGACTATGTCTTGGTATTTCAGTTGCTTTGACCGAATAATGGCGCAGCCTTTCTATGTCAGGGTAGGCATTTGTATATATACTTGTAAAAAAATCTTTGATGAATCGTCGGAAACATAATCATAATACATGTGTATCTCAGTTGTATTGGGCGGAAGTGGTGACTGATCTACTGGAACTATCATGTCAGGATTGGTAATCACGCCTTCTTATGACGCCACATGTCCAAGGTATATATTAAGCTACAAACTTTCCTTGGTTTTATTTTGCTGTGTTACATTAAAAGTTTAAATCTGAAGTTTAAAGATAGATACATATATAAGTATAAATTTCAGATTTAAACTCTTAATGTAAAAATATACATAAATGCAATGGTGCAACATTAGTGGACGGGTATAACATTGGAAATATAAGCTTTGGGTAATTTTATCTATGTGCACAAAAATAAATCCTTGGTGTGAATATTCAATGAACATTAGTAAAAAATAGAAAATTACTTTAAAACGGAAATAATCTGGTATACTGATTCGCATTAATATCCACATTCACAGCAACCTTAACCTATAAAAGGTCACAACCTGTGGTAAAAATGGTCTTTTTTGTCTTCCTGTTCCAATTGTATTTCCTGGAATCCTGAGCAGAAATATATGTATATAATTTTTGGCATTCGAGATTCTCTCCCTGGGCTTGGTCTCTCTGATGTAGCCTTTTCTTTCTAAATTTCATTTCAAAGTATCCATTTAAAAGCGTTTTCAAACACTTCTCAGGTTTGCCAACATTTGCCAATATGTTTTGTCGATCACAAAATGCTGGGTAGACATACCATTATAGTCCTGCCATCACAATATCTGTCATTCAATGAAAGCAAATATGGCAATGGCGCAACATAAACAGTGGTACATGTACATATGTATATACTAATTGGAATTTGAGTGCCTGGTAATCTACGTACTCACAAAGAAATCTTGAACATTTATTGCACATTAGTTATATAAAATTATTGTTTAGTAAACAAAAAAAGCCACACAGATGGTTAATTACTTGATTCACATAGTTGGTAGATATTCGTATTTACTGCGATCATATACTGGAAGAGATTATATCCTATGGCAGAACCTTTCGCATGTTTCCTGATCAGAAATATAGAGAAGAAATAGACAAGCTACCATTTATTGATCCAGTGACTCATCTATTCCTCCAGGAGGAAATACACCTTCATTGTGCTGCCTTTTACCTGGCGAAAGTCAATGAGGTGGTTTGGAATGTGTTAGTATTCAGTAGCATGAAATATTCCGACCATGATCTTTTTGGAAGGTTTGATCACACTTCTTTCCTTCAGTAACATAAAAGGTGCCAGTCATGATCTTTTTTGAAGGTTTTATCACACTTCTTTCATTCAGTAGCATAAAAGATGTGACCATGATATTTTTTTTGAAGGTTTGATCACACTTCTTTCATTCAGTAGAATAAAAGATGCCAAACACGATCTCTTTTTTTTTTTTGAAGGTTTGATCATACCTTTTTTCAATGGCATAAAAGATGCCAACCACGATCTTTTTGGTAAGTTTGAATACACTTCTTTCATTCAGTAGCATAAAAGATGCCGAGCATGATCTTTTAAGAGGGTTTGATCACACTTCTTTCATTCAGTAGTATAAAAGATGCCGAACATGATCTTTTTGGAGGGTTTGATCACACTTCTTTCATTCAGTAGCAAGAAAGATGCCAACCATGATCTAATTTGAAGGTTTGATCACATCTCTTTCATTCAGTAGCAAAAAAGATGTCGAGCATGAACTTTTTTTGAAGGTTTGATCACTTCATTCGGTAGCATGAAAGATGTCGAGCAAGATCTTTCTGAGAAGGTTTTATCGCACTTCTTTTATTTAGTAGTATAAAAGATACGGACCATGATCTTTTTTGAATGTTTAATCACACTTCTTTCATTCAGTAGCATAAAAGATGCCGAACATGATCTTTTTGGAGGTTTTGGTTACACTTCCTCCATTCAGTAGCATGAAAGATGCCGACCATGATCTTTTTGGAGGGTTTGATTGCACTTCTTTCATTCAGTAGCATAGAAGATGCCGACCATGATATTTTTTTAAGGTTTGATCACACTTCTTTCAATCAGTAGCATAAAATATGCCAACCATGATCTTTTGTTGAAGATTTGATCACATTCCCTTCAGTCAGTAGTATAACAGATACGGAATTTTTTTTTTGAGGGGGGGGGGGTTGTTGTTGTTGTTGATCACACTTGTTTCATTCAGTAGCATAAAAAATGCAGACCATGATTTTTTTTAATTGAAGGTTTGATCACACCTCTTTTATTCTGCAGCATAAAAGATCATGAACATGATCTTTTTTTTAATGTTTGATCACATTTCTTTCATTCAGTAGCATGAAAGATGCCGAGCCTGATCTTTTTGGAGGAATTGATCAAGCTTCTTTGATTCAGTTGCATAAAAGATGCCGAATATGATCTTTTTGGAGGGTTTAATCACACTTCTTTCATTCAGAAGCATAAAAGATGCCGAGCATGATATTTTTTTTGAATATTTGATCACATTAAGTCAAATGCTGACTGACTTTTTTCATACTTATTGTTAGGCCATTATTTACACACTGAATATTAATTGTCGACGGATTTTTCCGTTTTTTTTTTCGATCATGACAAGGAGCACACGGCGGATGTGACCGATCGGCAGGGGATGCTCACTGCTCCATGGCATCTGATCCCACCTTTGATGTCTTAGATGTCCGTGTTTGCTCTGCTACTATTTTATAATGTTTAATGGACTTTTGAGCTCGAATAGTGTTCGTTATCTCCACATATTTCATTCTTACATTCAGTAGCATAAAAGATGCCGAACATGATCTTTTTTGAAGGTTTGATCACACTCCGGAGTGTCAATTCTGACTCCATTCTGAATGGAGTTTCAGTTCGTCAATATCCTCTGAAACAGCTTTACTTGTCCACGTTTGTCAGTCCTTTTCCCTTTATAGCCTTTGAAAAGAAACCTGGTGTATTTTGGGCTTCATTTTCGGCCTTCTTGACAATTGCTTTGAGTCTTCATTGGCTTATCAACAAGTCAGGTCTAAATTTGTCTGACTTCTCCTCCTGATGCTCAACAATTCTGATTTCAGGTTTGTAAAATGGTTGTTCCTTGGTACATGTTTAACTTCAGTTTACTCTTGTAAGCTACAGTTAACCGCACCTTAGTCTGTTAACTATTTTTTATTATGTATCTTACTCTAGCTATTTTTTACCAAGTGTTAGTACTTTTGTAAGATTTTGGTTCCAACATGATGAACTACTGATCAATTTCAAGTTGATCAAGTATCTATTTTGTCAAAATTATGACACTAAAAACAAAACAAAACAAAAAATGATGGCTTTTTGTCACTAGTTTCTGTTTCATTAAGGTGTCGTGCGTCATTCGTAAACTTTGGAAAATTTAGCTTCTGTGAAACGACGCTACCCACTTCTGCTACTTGTTGATTAATGGATTTATGATTAAAGGGTAAAAAACAAATTACATAGATTGCAACCAGAATTGGTACAGATACCGTATAGATTCAGCTGAAAACCAATAAATTACAGGCGTAATAAATCAGGAATATATGGAACTCTGAGAATTGCATCTGGATTTAACAGATTCTGGTTAAATCAATTTCTCAGAAATGATGCTAGTTAAAGTCTCCTGAAAAACAAGCACGAAACTTTATTCAATATATAAATGCATTTGCGGACACACACACAAGGTGGTGTACCACAGCCATAACGTCCGTAAAAATAAGAAAGTAAACGTTAAGCTTGTCCTTTTCCAAAGAAGAACAAATATCAGAGTAAGAGATAAATTTTTACATACACTTTCAATAGTGCTATTAAACTGGGATCTTAGATAAATATTTTCATTATCTTTTCAGCTTCCTCATATCAGGTTTACATAGTTTCTAAATACTAACAGATCGCACATAATTCTATCTAGATTTTTACTACAAACATATAGATCTTTTAATACCTTTTCCCAGATGTTTTTCTTAGTTTTCACAATGTACAAAAGGTTCACTTTTCTTTAGGCAGAAATGTTTGAGCTGGTTCGCATATTTCTGTAAATACGTAGAGGGTGCTAACTAGTATTTGTAGTGAATTACTTAATATATCTCGATTTAGCATAAGTACATGTAAATTGTCCCTGATAAACGAAGAACTGTAAACAAGTTTGAAGAAAATATTCCTTTTTCAAGCACTTAAGTAGTTTCGTGCAAAACGAAAATTACACGCCACGTCAGTTATTTCCATATAAGGTTTCAATACAATATTTTGTTATTTATCAGAAATATTGACTAGCTGATAACTAAGAAAATTAGCTGTTCATACTTAATTTTAAAGTCGGCAGGTTTGTTTTGATACAGAAAAAAAAATCACAAAAGAAAGATGCGGTTCTGCAATCGACTGAAGCTTATTTTTGAGGAAGAAAAATATGATATGCCAGAGCAACATGAAGGAAATTGTCTGTGATGCGTTTATATATTATTTTGACGTGAAGCAGTCACCCATCCAAGGTAGTTGCAGAACTGTAGCGTAATGGTTTTATATTTTAGTCTTTGACCATAACCCTACAGATCCAGTAATGCAAATACGAAATGTACGGCGCAAGATTTTCTGTACAGTTCAGGGATGTATTTCTCCATTTTCCAGCATTAAACATTTTATTCTCTAATTCTAGACAAATTCTATTACCAACCTATATATTTTATTCAACTCCTGACCCTTTATAGTCGTCTCTACAGACCAATAAACTCGCTTGTTTTGAATTTTCCGACAAAACATTCAAAACAAGAGAGTTTATGGTCTGTAGAGACGACTATAAAGGGTTAAGAGGTGGATTAAATATACTGGTTGGTAAAAGGACATGCCTAGAATAAGGGAATGAAAGGTATTTTGATGGTCCAATGCTGGAAAATGGAGAAATACATCCCTAAAGTGCGCAGAAAATCTTGCTCCGTATTTGCATAACGGGAACTGTAGTGTTATGGTCAAAAACTAAAACATAAAACCATAACGCTACAATTCTGCAGCTACCATCCAAGGTCTCGCCGCAGCTTTAAAATCTGTCTTAAATTTAATAGAACTGTACCGCATCACTAGAAAAGCTAGCTCTCTAGTGGATGACAGAAGTATCAAAATAATCAACTCACTCAGTCTCTTGAATTTAAATTTTCCCCGGATTTGCTGCATTTGGGACAGTCCCGACTTGGTGGTTTTCCTAATCTTCTATTTGAAAATTCTAATTCCGTAATACTAATCATGAAGGCAATTTGAATTTTTCAAAAGTTTAGAGTTTTTGGTTTGGTTACGGTTGATCACAGCATTTTGTTTCGTTGTTTATCTGTGAAAATGAAGAGTCTTGTCATATTTCTTAATGAAAAAATTTATGTACTCCTCCAGATGAATTGCTGAAGTTAATTTTTTTCTCAGTGGCAGTATGTACAAAAGGACTTCCCGCTTCTTTCCACGGAGGCCATCGAGTATGCCCGAGACTGAGAGCAGACGAGAATTGCACAGTACGTTGGAGAAACTGGACCATAGTATAGGTAACTGCATAAGCACTTAATAATATGCTTTCTTTGTCTACACACGAAAGGCCCTGCCTCTTGACATGTAGTTTGCAAAAAACAAATTCCCTTAAGTTTGGTTTAGAAGAAAACTTACTTCACACTTTCATAGTTATAATCTTGCAAAACTTGAACTGCTCAGTATCTTTGTAGTGTGTACTGGTATTGTTTCTTTCATTCAAAGGTAGGAAGAAAAAATCCATGATGCAGGAGAAGTCAGTCACAGTTTGGAACATCCAGAGGAAAGCATGTTTGGGAGCCCTCTTTTTCGTGTACGTCTTGCTGTCCGTACCCTGTATCATAGATCTCGTGCACTACCTGATATCCAGCAAGGAACTAGAAGAGGTAAACATTGCTCTCCTATAAGGACTGTGTATGGCTCTCAATGATTCA
This sequence comes from Saccostrea echinata, assembly GCF_033153115.1. Lineage (NCBI taxonomy): Eukaryota > Metazoa > Mollusca > Bivalvia > Ostreida > Ostreidae > Saccostrea > Saccostrea echinata. The sequence goes on from NW_026889803.1 coordinate 2,396,249, forward strand.
ATGAATTTAATTTTTTTTCCTTGATCAGAATTTGGTCCAATCATGATTGTCCAAAAGTTCTTCGTGAACCGTAGAAGAATTACATTTTTTATAAGATATACATGTAATTTTTACTAATTCGTTTTTTGCTACCCGAATTTGTCGGATCTGTTGAAAATAGCCTCGCAATTTGAAGTCTAGAAAAATTATACTACGTTGATGTGCGAAATATTAATTAATGTATTTCATTACAGACTATGCATATATTGGAAGAAACAGTGACGTTGCACTCCTCAACAACACGGGTGATTCAAGGTTTTCACTGTTTGTTTATGAATATAGACTGTGAAACTCGAATGTTGCGTCTTCTTTCCCAAAGTAGACACAGGTGTCTAAATGAAGATCACTTTTTTGAAGTAATCACTGCAATTGTAAAGTCAAGTCCGCAAAACAGCAGCTTTTATCCCTCTACAAATGGGTCTACCCAAAGTGCCTTTTCATCCTTTCCATGTGCTGAAACAACATTCCAGAACTTGCATACTGCAGCTCTTCCAAAGATTGGTTCTCTAGTGGTCCAGTCTTTAAAATACATACGTTCTTCTTACGCTGCTTTTGATGTTTTGGTTAAACTCTACTGGAACTGTTTTTCCAATGAACACACTGACATGCATCATTTCCTCCATGAGGTTAATTATGTAAAAGGGCACCTGTTGTCGTTCTTTTTAAAGGAAAAGTCACACGTTTCAATAAAACAATTGGATATTCTGTTGATAGAGAGGTTCAGACTTTCAGCAAATGGATCATCCGACTTGTGTTCAACAGCAATGCTTCAAGAATATTTGTCAACTGTTAATGAAATAAACGACATATCAAGTCAGCACTTGCAACGCTTGCTATGGTTTACTCAGTCCGAGTATAAATGGTCAATAATTGTCCAGTCTATGTACATTTTTGTCCTCTTAAGCCTACCGTTCATCTGTTGTTGGCATTTTGTCGAATACTGGCGTCGGCTCGTGCTTGTCCATAAATTATCACAAAGATACAACATGGTGACAGATCAACTGATGAAGGAAAAAATGGAGTTTAAGTCCATACTCAGTGAGGTCATTCCAAGGTCGAATTTTGGCGAAGTTGTCTCAGAAGGATCCAGGATGTCTTTGATGTCTTCAGCGTTTAGACCAGACTCTCAGTGCGAGCCAGCACAGGTATCTTTTTCAGATACTGAACTGTCCGATGGTGGCGATGACACGGATCGACCAATTCGGAACTCGAGGATATCGTCGGTAAATCGGTTCAAACAGAAGAGTGTACCGATGGGAACGATTCACGAGACATACAGCATCTACGACAAGATAACAAAGAAACTGTCCAGTAGGAGATCCAATCCGTCCGTGTCAAACGAAGTAACGATTTTTCGTTCAGACATTGTTGGATTTTCCCGAATAATGAAATATTTCACTGCATCTGAAATGGTGAATCTGGTGTCCTACCTGATGAAGTTGTTTGATGAGCGGATACAGCTGTATGATGTGTTTGTTCTGGGGAGAGAGGCGGACTCTTTCACGGTTATCTCTGGTAAGTCAGTGGTTTTGTGTTCATCGGGAAACCTTGTGTGGATGTAGGATATACTTGTCCTCTTCTCTAAAGAGAATAAATGTACACACAGGGAAGAAAATGAAAATGAGAATCCAAACTTTCAATTGTTCGCATACACATGTATATAATAAGCGATATAATTCAAAGTTTCAGATATATCATTGAAGCACGATAAGTTATACATTTATTGCATGAATGTTCAGGGAAATATGAAGATTTATCCAGCCAAGAAAAATCATTTCCTCCCGCGGGCGAAGCCCTCGGGGAATATGACTTTTCTTGGCTGAATAAATCATCATATTTCCCGAACATTCATGCAATAAATTGTTTATTATACCGCAACAAGCCAAGCTTTCAAAATAAATACACTTTCAAATTCGGTACCGCTCTTGAATTCACTTTCAGTTTTAAAAAATTTACTGAAGTCCCTTGGACATTTCACAGACAATTGTCTTCAATTTCTCTTCTTAAAGCATCCTTCTTGAAAAGAAGATCGCTAATTTCGTCACTGCTTGGTAAAGAAAACCTTTAAATTTCTATTATTGTAAATTTCGTGTCATCTGCTGCTCTCGGAAGTTTTCGTTCAACCAACGATGAGTATTGCGGGAAAATGCTCGAGGTCTCCGAAGAGGTTGAAAATGATGAAAAACATGACGACGACAGGGAAATATGAAGTTTTATAGCCCTGTCACATGACTATCTAGAACCAATCAGATAATATGTTGTATAGAATAGTTATAATGAGGTATGATAATATGTTTTATAACTTTCTCTACAAAATATCGCCAACTGTCTTGGTTAAAGCTGAACACGACTCGTAAATAGGCATACGCCATATTCGATTATACTATCTACGATATCAGCACCGGGATATACTCTTTGCATTCGTTACAACTGACTGCTTTATTGTCACGGGTATCGGCGTTGAATGGCGACATGTGTTCGTGCTGGTTATCTTGCATTGCCTTTGTTTATTTATTTTATTGCAGTGATGTGTATTTGTGTTTGTTTGTATACTGTACTGACCTGTGCGACTGTTGTAAGTTTCTTTGGTATCTTACTCTCCTGGTGTAGAAGAAGTACACAGTTACTTTTTGTCGCTACCGAGTTTTGTGTAGCATACGTCCGTCTTCACCGGTGACAACAGTTTACACTGAACAGTGACTAAAAGAGCGGCTTATATAGGCTCTCAGATACAGCGAGTAAATAATCGAATATGGCGAACAAATTCCTTTTACGAATCGTGTTCAGCTTTAAGCATCGAGGCATCACGTTTTACATTAAATTTGGATGATATAAAATATATTTTAAAAAGAACAGATTCTCGGGAGTATACCATGATCTGTACAAACATACATTTTTTCTAACAATAGAACTATTTTGGTAACCTTAACGATAGTGTAAATGATATTCGCAATTATCAGATTCCCTTGCAACAATACTTATGAACATTTGAAATGGATAGCAATAACACAGTGTACGAAACGCTAAACAATTACCATGTTTGGTGTAATTGTAAATTACTTTGAGTAGTTATTGACGATCATTCACAATGTAAAGTACGTATTAGAAACTGAAAATACACACATATTTTCCAGGTATATCATCGGCACAGACAACTCGCCACGCTTCAGAAATTGTGAACATGGCACTAGATTTGATGTCAATCAGTAGCGATTTAGAATTCCAGACAGGCCCCGAGACAAAATTGAGGCTCCGTATGGGAATTCACACTGGTAAGACACGAGTTTTATCTGGTCAATATGAATTATATTTATTTAATGCAACTTCCTTTCGAATTACATTAATTACAGTCAAACCAAACCTCGTTATTTGGAACTCGATGGGACTTGAAAAAAAATCGAGATATCCGAGGATTTGAGTAAAACTACATTAAGAAAAAGTGGTTGAGGTTTCCAAATTACTTTGACATATCCATGGTATTCGAGATATCGAGGTTTGAGATACCGAATTTCAACTGTATATATTTTTTTTTTTCTTTGGATCCAGGTATTGCCTACAGTAGACAGGTTGGTTTTCCAAGACCGCGGTACAATATTTGCGGAGATATTTTAGGAGTTGCCAAGAAGATTGTTCAAAATGCGCAGCGTAAGTTTCAGCTTTAAAGTGAAAGGATTTGATAAGAAAGTAAAAATCGGCCATCTATAATGAAATACAATTCACTATTTCCAAGTCATAATGGATTTGATTGGATACCAAAAATCAGCCAACTCTAACACGATTCATTGTTTTTCAGCCAATCAAATTCAAGTCAGCGAAACAACATATCAACTACTGTGTCGACATGTTGCATACAATCTAGGAAAGAGTGGTCATGTCACAACCGAGGTAGGTTAATAATTTGAAAATCTTATTTCTTAGTTTCTTTCTCAATGTACATTAACATATATTGCATTCCATTATCATATTTTAAAAAAAGTGTTTTTATTAAAGTGAATATTTTAACAATAAAAATTTCCTATCAGGCAAATAAGAATATCAAAGTTTATACTCTGAACGGACGTCGAGTGTCGGAGGATGTGACGGCTAGAGACTGTCCAGGGAAAAGGACCGCATGGATTCCTATACAACTGGAGCAGAAAGCACTGTACAGGTTGGTAATTACTGGTGAGATGTAGGGCCCAAGCAATCAGAAACTTCTTTATTTACCATCGCAGGCACGTAATATCGGGGGGGGGGGGGGCACCTTTTTTCCAAACATAACTTTTTACTAGTGAAAGGCCGATTGCCCCCCCCCCCCCTTTTTGTTGCAGTATAGGCAAATAAGGGTAATGTAGTAGTGTATGAATAAAATTTGGTACTGAAGGAAGTTGGAACCTACACCCCACGAAATAGGATTTTCGAGTTTGAACAACTTTCCTTTTTTTTCTTTTTTCTTTTCAAACTTTTTTTCTACGGAAGCCCGTTGAGGCCAGTTCAGAGAAAGATATATTTTTTTAAAAAATGCGTTTAAACATAATAATTATTGCGTTTAAACGCATAACATTGCGTTTAATCGCAATAATCATTGCGTTTAATCGCAAAAGATTGCAATTAAACGAAATCTTTTGTGTTTAAATGCAATAATTTTACGATTAAACGCAATACATTTTGCGTTTAAACGCAATAATATTTTTGCGTTTAAACGCAATAATATTGCGATTAAATGCAATACTTTTGAGATTAAATGCAATACTTTTGCGATTAAACGCAATAATAATTTTTGCGTTTAAACGCAATAATTTTTGCGTTTAAAGGTAATAATCTTTTGCGTTTAAACGCAATAATTTTACGATTAAACGCAATACATTTTGCGTTTAAACGCAATAATATTTTTGCGTTTAAACGCAATAAATTTTGGGTTTAAACGCAATAATTTTTGCGTTAAATCGCAATAAATGCAATACTTTTGCGATTAAACGCAATAATAGTTTTTGCGTTTAAACGCAATAATTTTTGCGTTTAAAGGTAATAATCTTTGCGTTTAAACGGAATAATTGTTCCTTTTAATGATTCGTTTTGCATTTAAACACAATGATACTGTAGTTTAAAAATTAGACATCAATAAGCCAAAGCTTATAATTACTAGGATCCAACACTTCAAAGAACCGTTTGGTTCTGTGTCTTTTTGCAAAATTTTCAAGTTTTTGAAAATTGTAGTAAAACAATGGCATCCTAACAAACCAGAATGTCTTACACGTATTAGAACCCAACACTCTTAATGAAGCTTTTGATCAATTGCTTACGTATCACAACTAGTATTGAACGTATCAGTGGTACTAATAAAAACTTGTCAATTTGGTAATACACATCGATCAGTCTGTTTTCATTTGATTTTGATCTCATATGATTCCATCACCTATGCTCTTGTGTTTACTGTATGCAATATTAGGAAAGGTTGTGAATATATATTTAAGTCTGAATACTTTATTATGTTGTACGTAATTCCAACATTTCATCAGTCTTTTCCTGAACTCCTTTATACATGAGTTAAACTTTGTGGCCGCAACGTGGGGGCCATTTTTTAATCATTTTTTTCCCTTTAGTCTTTTATTTAGAAGATCCATTCTAATTGTTTGCAGAAATTGTTTCAAAGTAGAAAAAATAACAAAATAGAAAAGTGATTTGTGATTGTAAGCAACTAACCAAATCTTCGTTAAGAATATATCGATCTAATAAGTTTAAAAATGTCTCGTTCTTAGGTTGCCTTTGTTTTTACAACCCGACATTTTTTCCTCCTCTATAAATTCACATCAGTAATTTATTCTTTCAGAGAGCGTTTGCTGGGAGGAATCTGATTCTATAAAGCTAGACAATACACAATTTCCAAATAAGTAAAAGGGAAAAAAATAAAATATATCAGTATGTGTGGGTCCGTTGTATTCTGCAAGGTTTGATACAAATGATTGCCTTTATACACAAAGATTATTAAGTTAAAACGCAACGATTATTACGTTTAAACGCAAAGATTATTGCGTTTAATCGCAAAATTATTGCGTTAAAACGCAAAAATTATTGCATTTGATCGCAAAAGCATTGCGTTTAATCGCAAAAAATCTATTCCGTTTAAGTGCGCAAAGCAATGCGTTTTATCGCAAAATTATTGCATTTAAACGCAAAAGATTGCATTTAATCGCAATTTTTTGCGATTAAACGCAAAGTGTTTTGCGTTTAAACGCAATATATATTGCGATAAAACGCAATCTTTTGCATTTAAACGCAATGGTTATTGCAATTTAACGAAATGTGTTGAGTTTAAACGCAATAAAAATATTTCTTTCTCTGAACTGGCCTCAAAGGGCTTCCGTATTTTTCAGGTAAGTTGAAATTTTTATTTTTTTCTCTGGCTGCCCCTCCCCCCTTTCAGAAACGATTATATAAGTCCCTGCATCGCAACATCACGGAAAAAAATACATAGTACTCCACTTATCTACTTAATTGCACTCTTTTTTCAATTTCGTTTGATTTTAAGTCTACTCTTTCTGTTTTCCAAATTTAAAGCAATTTGTCTTAAGGCTTACAATACAATAAAATCAGATTTTGTTTTTAATCAAAGATTTGAGGCTGAGGAGAATCGATATCTGGCACCGTTGAATTGGATGATGCCGAGTTGTTCCTACTCCATGGCATCTGGATCTACATCCCCCAGTATCTCCAACACAAGGTGTGCCTCACGTCAGAGCAGTTCCAGTCGCCCCCTCCGGATATCAACACAGGAGTCTTATAGAGGGCCATGGGATTCCAAGCATGGCAGTGCCAATCTAGACTTGTATCAAAGTTAGCAGAAATGTCTCAGAAAGCATTGGCTCTCTAAGTAATTAGGGATGTCTATTTTTGAAGATTAATCTTTTTCCAACTCCTAGGGCATTTGTGTCAATATTGATTTTTTTTCCTTTAAAACTTCATTAAGAAACATTGTAAATACCAGAATAATTTTGCTATTAAGAAATTCTTGATTATCTGCTTGACAAGTTAAAGATTCCACATCTTGATCAATAAAATGAGAAAAACTCTTTTGGAAGCTTATATGGTTTATTTGTTTCAAAGAGAGGGAAATGTGTGACATACACTTTGTGATATCAGCGAAGCTAATTAAATGACTAGACATTTGTAGAAAAGTAACACACCACTAAGAAACAGATCTAGACACACACACAAATCTCCATTTACTACCATCACAAACTGGATGAGCAATAACCTTTTTTCAATGCAAAAAACCTTAATATGTGGAGTAATTTGACATCATTCCACTTTTCTTCATCATACCAAAGTCAATAAAGTATTGAAAAGCAGTCTTGAGCTAAAATTGTTCTAGGAAATGTGTTATATAAAATAAATTAGATTTGAACAAAAACAAACTGACATTTATCATGGCATATGTTGTAAATGTAAAGCTACGGTAACTGCACTATTATTGACCATTATTATTTCAACAGGAAAGTTGATTCCACTAAAGCCGATGAGACACACCTTATATATTGTACTGAACTGTAAATTATTTAATTAATCTACCAATTCCATATTCAATTCCAAAATAAAAGCCAATTTCAGTTAATTCTTAAATTTCTACCTTCAGGAGTTTATATGGCCTAAAATAATCAACAGCCAATTCCATTTTTTTTTTCTGGTATAACTGATATAAAACTCTTCATTATTTGTGAGTTTAGATTACTTTCTTGGTTTAACTTATATCAGCTTTGTGGGGAAAAATCTACAAGTAATTTTAATGTACAGCATCCTTTCTAGTTTCTACACAACAGTAAGAAATAAAAAAATTGTAAAAACTTGTAGAAATGACAGAACATGTGCACTGATATGATATCATCTACATTGCCCTAGTACCTGTGCTCCTATAAATATCATGGCACTTCTAAATGGAAAAATAAGATCTGTTTTCACACACACATACAAATTCTCCAAGTCTCTGGGACTCACATATCACTAGTACACACACGGATAAGTCAGTGTATCTATATATTGCACATCAACAAGGAAGGTTAGCAACTAGAGACCCAGATGCCACTATGCTCACCTGAGCCATATTTCTCTCTCTGACAAATAATACGTAACTGAAACCCACTAAAGTGGACATACTCTTACAGTCCCCGACCTACAATTTCCAATCACAGTATACTGAAGCTTGATATAAAAATTTTACACTGTAATTTTGTTGCTTTACTGGAAGTCTACATATTTCTGTGCAAATCTTTGACCCCTTACTGTAGCCATGGTAACCCCACACTTGTCCTGAGGATTATGATACTAGAAGAACATGACGATATCAGTTGATGATTATTTAATTAATTGCTGTATCTATTTCAAGATTCTTTTTATTTTATATTTCTATATTTATAATAACTGCCCCAAAATTAATCTCAACAACAAGAAATTACATACATGTGTATATATTTCCTTGTAAAACTTTGCCCCTGTATTAAGGACAAACCCTAATCTTGGGGACCATAATTTGAGTAAATTTGAATCTGTATTATAAAAACTATCAAGGATGATTGTATGATGATTGTAATAGCTGCAGCTATTCAGTTCTTCACAAGAAAAAAGTTTTCCTATTTTGGCACATCCTAGTTCCAGCCATGATTTTTAAAAACATGAATTTAAACTCTTTAAGGGTGGTTTAATTTTTTTTTTTTTTTTTTTGGATTGGCTCTTTAGAAGATGAATTTAAAATGACACCATCCTGTCTCTACTATTAATTATTTATCTTCCCTTGGAAAGAGGTCCCCATGGGTGTTTTGAGTAATATTTTCTAAAACAAAAAAAAAAAAAAAATGGCCAGCGAGTCTGGAGAAATCCAAAATGTGAAAGGTTAACAGACAGATGACAAACAGATGTATAATAGAAAATTTGATCAGAAAAAGCTGGTTAGGGTATTCTACAAATAACCAGGAATTTTCTCATGGTAAAACTGATCAGAAAGAAATACAAAAAAAAAAAAACAGAAGTCTGAGACACCGTCGATTGTACATAATGCACCACATACTTTAATACAATATCCTATAAAAATGTATATATAAAAAAAAAATTGATTCATTATGATGGTTAAGGGATACAAATGTAGACACCCCACTATTTTTGGAGGGTAATACATTTTGTTACTGAAATAGTATTATACAGGTAAATGCTGGAGTGTGGTATCTGCAAATTTCTGAAGAATTCTGCATTTTATATGTTATACAAATGAGTGAAATAATATGTTTAACAAAAATAATAATACACATTTTCTTACATGAATGCCAAGGCAAACTGACAAACATTCATAAAACCTATAGAAAACAAAAACTGTTATACAGATATCTGATTGATAATGATTAAAGGTATACATGTATGTAGCTCATCTCAAAATAAGACATTTCCTGTAGAGACTAAAATAAAAAACAAACACAAAACAAAAATGCAGCATGTACAATGTATTACATTTGTTCAACTGTGTTACGGAACTTATGCAAGGAAAGAAGCAAGAAGCCCTTTAAGCATAGCTAGCAATAAATATATGCTGAAAAATATGTACATCTTTAATATAAAAAAGAGATATACCGGTAAGCAATGCAAATATCATCTCTTAAGATTTGTCAATAACAAATGGCGATATACAATAACAGAGATGTTTCTAACTGCTGGAAATGTAAACAGAACACAATATGGACTGTTGCTGCCCCACAGGATGGTCAGGGAGGGTGGTAATTATCCCCATACTGGTCAGTAGGGGGTTGTACAAGTCTTGTTACTCTACGTTATCCTTGCGCTTTAATTTCTCTGGATTTTCCGATGCCATATGGGTGAAGTCTTTGAATACATCATTAAATGTTTCATCTCCTGGTGGAATATGAAGACAAGTTTCATCAACTTAAATCATTTTAAATATTTAAAGGAGAACAAAGACACGAACAATGCTAAATAAGACTGTACACATTACAAACACTTATGACAAAGCATGATTTGAGTGCCAGTACATGCGAGTTCACTAGATATACCTAGAAGTCTCTGATGAGACTGTAGCTCTACTGGTGTGTACTTATAATAAAGGAAGATCTTATCATAAAAATAGCCTTCTTGTTTAAAAAAGTCTAATTGGACCAAAACTGTAGGAGGAGAAGTGTTTTAAAAGAATTCAAAGAAATTTCTCTATTTTTAGTAACCATGCCAAACCCCATATATTATGTATGGTATCTTAATATTATGTATTATGAACTGTGTATCTTAATATAGTCTAGTTGTGTACCAAGTCTTATTGAAACTGAAACATTTTGAAAGAATTTCAGAGAAATTTCTATTTTTAGTAACCATAGCAACACTGTTTGTCAAAATCAAAAACCGATACACAGAATTATGTGTCTTAGTGTAGTCTACTTGCATACCAAGTCTTCTTGAAATTGGACCAAAACTGTAGGAGGAGTAGCGCTTTGAAAAATTTACAAACAGATGGACCGATGATGGACCCCTTAACAATGCATAAGCTCTTAATAGAGCTAAAAATGACAATTTCTGTTGTTCCCATCATTCAAAAAACCTACTTCTAAAATGAACAGTCATAGTAATATAAGATACAATACTCCCTCTTATAAAAACATTCATTTTAAAAATAAAAGACCAATTTAATAAAACAAAATTAAGAAATCAAAAAAATCAATTTCTGGGCAATCAACATGAATTTGTTCAATTTTCTGGCACTGTGTGTCCAAAACAAGGTGGTTGCTCAATACAGCAAAAAGTAAAATGGACTAAAAGTAAATCTCTGAAATCAGACTATCTCTCACCTGGATTTCCCCCATCCTCTTTCATGTCCTCATTCAACTTTGCTAATCTCAATCTACAATGAAATAATTATTTATAATCCCTGTGACACTTTTACTGTCAATAGAATATAAAGACTGCTATCATTTAAGATTTTTAGGCACCACTATAGGAACTGAAGTCCAATGTTCAAGACTGTGATGCCGATTTTCAAATACAATAATTAAAAGGTATACCAGGGATACATATTTGTCCCTGAGTTTATTACAGCAATGTTAAAGAGGAAACAGAAACATAATCAGTTTTAACAGAATGGAACACAGTCTTATTTAATTACTACTGCAGCATACTTATCTATCTGAATTTGACTTCAAATAGAAATTGAAACAGTTTTTAATTGAAAAAAATACAGGATTTTTTTTTCACATGTTGCATCTTGTTTTCTAATTTCATTTTGGTAATTGGTTAATAATAGGGATGTCAACGAATAGTCAACTATTCAATTATCAGTCGAATGGACCAACTATCAAATAATTAAACAAAATTTCAAATAAGTAACTGCAAGAAAAAAGTGATAAGGAAATAGAATTCTCATCTCAAACTGAGAATCCTTCTATCCGTCTTTCCTTAGACACAGTGGATATGATAATTTTCCTCAATAAAAACTGTTGATTTTCCATGTACATGAAGAAAGTACAGTAATTACATATGCGTCATTACCACTAGAATTATTTATCAATTACTATCTGTTTTGTTTTTGTAATAAATTATGCATCACTATACTTGGCTTTGTTTGAAAAATTATTAACTGGACTTTATCCAATAACAATGTACCCATTATACGAGGGTTGTCCCAGAAAAACACGAACTTTTTCAATATTTTTTGTTTTACTAATATTATAAAGTTAAAAATTGACACGCACCATAATAAACATTTTTTTTTTTTACAAAATTCACAGAAATTTCAATAAAATATCTCTATAAATAATATTTTTCTCTCTGATAAATGACTCATTCAAAATAGCTCCCGGCGCAACACCGACGACGTCAAACGTAGCTCGGAATCGTGCGTCTTAAAAAATTCCTTCAAAGCAGAAATTCGATACTACATTTGATTTTCTTTTAGTTACCGAGTTATCCATTTCAACATACTACAGTGAAGAATAAATCAAGGAATTAAAATCTTTTAATGGACAATTTCCCAACCCCAATGAACTTAACTGCTCGCACAGTTAACGGCGGTCTCCACATATGACGTCCAGCTCTAGACTTTTCAGTTTGTCATCATTTTTGTTGGTCTACCAAACGCTTCTTCCATCGGATAACCAGTCCATCCACCTTTGAACTTCTTTTACGATGTATAAAACAGTGTTCGGTACATGTACTTGTGTCGTTCCCTCGTTCCCAGCTCTTTTCCCGAATGAACAGGAGTCATAGCTTGCTCCACACAGTAATGATTGATAATTTGGTGTGCGGCATTATCGCCCGACGTCACCATTTTTGACAATATCTAACTAATAGTGTTAGGTCATACAACATCATATTTTTGTTATTTATGATGTCAAAGTCTTTTTTTTTTTTTTTTTTTTTTTTTTTTTACACACAAGTACTTCAGATCGTGCAGTTTCTATGGATGTAATTTTTGTCACATTATATTTCCGTATAGACTTGTAATAAAGAAAACATAGATGGCAATTCTAATTTTGAAAGTCAAGAAATTGCCGTGCACCGACCACCGATATTTAACACTCTTTAAATGCCGTTTCTAAATGCATATGACACTCCAGCCTAATGGTATTTGGCCAAAATGATGAAAATATCATTTCCAAACATTGTGCCAAAAATGAATAATTTTGGTCAGGTAGTTTATGAACTATTTAAAAAGTTCAGGTTTTTCTGGGACAACCCTCATATATTGTTATTTCTAAGAATGTTTAAATGCGGGGAACATACTGTAGCCGTGGAAGTACTGCCGTGAGAAGTTTTGACACCTTGATAATTATTAAAACAATTCTCTTATATTGTAAGGACATGATAGCAGGGGCAATCAATAATTGAACAAGTATTATTTAACTGTTGATGTGTGGATAGTGTGTGTTTAACCACCCTCCCTTTTCAATTTGTTAATAAGCTTTAAAAAATATCGTACTGACCATTTTTTATGCTTACTAAAATAAAAACTGACTGTACTAACCAATTTATGAATGTATTGACGGGGAAATCATACATTTTTCAGAAATACCGTCTCAAAAATATAAACACCTTATCCACACATTAGTTGCATGTGAACATCTGTGTGTAACATAGGCAATTGATGTTCGGTAACTTTTTTATATAAGTTTACGTAAAAGGGTTTTTGAGTTATAAATAAATACACCATGTACCAATGAAGTTTGAAATAAAATTTTATTTTCAGAAAATGTTCCGAATATTTGACTATCGTTCGAATAACGCAATCGAATGTTCGACTAAGGAAAATAAATATTTTGACATCCCTAGTTAATAAGTTCTGCAAATTTCCAGCTCATTAATATAAGGAGCCCACATGGCAAATGCTAACATTAATTAGCATTAAACCTTGACTACAGTGTATGACACAATTAGTACAGGGATTCAGAAGGAACACCTCTAGATCAACAAATACTGAGTACTGACAATTAATGAATCCACTCTCATTAATATGTATTCTTTCAAAATTCTGTTTCTGTCGTTTTTCAAAATAAAATACACTGTATTAAAATATATGAGCTCAAGTTTCATGAGAATATGCAAATCCTATGTATTTACCGAGTGATCTACTTTCTACAGCTCGACTGTTTGACATTTTGTTTGTATACATTTGAGGTAACACATACAAAGACAGTAAATATAACCTCCCACAGACTTAACTATATAAGTGTACTCACAATGTTACAATATCAGCATTGGCAGCACTGACTGCTATCTCTAGAGGGTCCTAAAGGAAAGAGAATTATAAAGGGATACTCATATCAAGTAATATACATATAAAGTCCATATAAAATTATTCTGAAAGTATTCATATGCTATAACTGACCTGTCCACTGCCATCTTTAGCATGTAAATCTGCTCCTCTCTTAAGGAATTGACACACTTGTCTATTAAAAAAAATAATTTCTTAAAACATGTAAACAAGGTTAAAAAAAAGGTTGTCACATAAATAAAGAATGCAATCTGGGATCAGTTTGGTATTAGTTTATTTCCTTTCGAGATGCCATCCTTACCCTGTGTGTCCTTTGATGGTGGCATGGTGCAGAGGGGTTCTCCCTAGCTTGTCTTTGCGATCAACTTTAGCACCATTCAACAGCAGAAACTCAGTTATTGTTAACGAACCCTGCAAATATAAACATTGAATGAAAAAGTCCCTGACACTGAGAATCACGGCCAGGAACACGTTAAGTTCCTAGACAGTACCGTTGTCAGAAACCTTTAAAGTTAAGCACTTAAACTGGTTCGTTGTCATGAACATACAGGTGAGGTTATGTTAAAATCCGTCCGGTGTCATGACTTGAGTGGACAGGCTGTGAGAAGTTTTTCGTTTCTCAGGTTAAATTATCTATAACAATGTCTGAAATTGCAATGGGAAACAGGGCTGACACCGTATTTGGTGCTGTATGAATTTCAGCCATTAAAAACAAGTAATAAAAGAAGAGTTTGCGTTGGCGACATTAACTCTGTTGAAATCACTTGTGGCTTTGATTCGTTTTCCTACTGAGATGTTATATTTTTCGTAAATAGAATATAATATACACACCAATTGGTGCAGACAGTATCAAGACATGTTGTAAGCCTTTATAGAAAAATTGAGAACAAATTAAAACTGCAAATTTTGATTTATTTCAATTTTTGTCCGTTGTCATGACAAGATACAAAAATTCAGTCCATTGTCATTGGTCCGTTGTCGCTACTGTACTGTATACACTACGATCTTATGTTGTTTTAATATTGTTAAGCATGCCATCAAAAAGAGAGGTGTGACGGTACATATTGTCGTTTTGTACATATTGACGTCGGCGACAATGCGTAATGGAAGACAAACTGTACAGTCAAGCATCAGCACGTTTTGTCGTGGGCGACCATATGTACTGTGACCATTGGCACATTTTGTCGCAGATATACTGTGTTGAATATTTACTAAGGTCGTGAAGAGAGAGAGAGAGAAAGAGATTGAAACACATACACAGAGAAAGAGAAAGAGAGAGATCTAGACAGACAGAAGGATAGACAAAGTGTTTGGCTGATAAATAAGTAAACAAGTTGTATTTATTTAGCATTACTCGCAATACTGTAGGGAGAAATGGTGTTGCTCAGTGTCCAGCATTGGTTTACATGACTATGATATGTCAAAATACTGTAATTCTTGAGATATCTGAAAAATCAGTCTATTCTTTTTTCTCGTTATATATACATTGAATATATGAGATTGAAAGTTATTTGTTCAGTAGAAATGTTATCTGGAATTCATTTTTTTTTTTTGCTTAATTCTCATACGAGTGCCAATATAATTGGTGTGGGGATTGACATATTTTTAGCTCACCTGGCCCCAAGACCATAAACTGAGAAAAGACTTAAGGTGGTATGGGATGCCAAACGAAACTTCTCCTACAAATTTATTTACCCAAATTAGGAGGATTTGAAATACCCCAACCTTTCAGTGTGTTAAATTGTAATTTTAATAATTTTCAATTATTTTAATGAGAAATACAAAAAATTGATTTTTTCTTATGTAATTCTTTTTTCAAAAGCTTAATATTATAGGCAGGAGTTTACTAATATAAAGTCTATATAAAACAAAAATTACAAGAAATATGTCTTAGTATTTTTTTTAATTTTCAACAAAAAATAAACCTAAACAAGAGGCCCATGGGCCACAACGCTCACCTGAGTCAATATGGCCCTGCTGTTCTTCGTCAGCAGATTTCTTCTCCTATATTTCTCCTATATATTCATATATAAAGCTTTGATCGCCTGTTCTAGGCATACCCTACCCCAAGGTGCCATGTTTTGAATGAAATTGAATATAAACCTTCTGAGGATGCTTCTATCTTCACATAACTAATCATGATTTTGCTGTTCTTTAAAACAGAATTTTAAATATGTCTAACACCCTACCCTGAGGGGGGGGGGGGGGGGGTGTCATGATTTGAACAAACTTGAATGTACACTAACTGAGGATGCTTCCATATCAATATGACTGATCATGGCTTTGTTGTTCTTGAGAATGAAGAAGATTTTTAAAGATATTTCCTGTATATGTTCTTTTGTAAAACTTTGATCCCCCATTATGGCCCCACCCTACTACTGGAGGATGCCTTGAACAAGCTTGAATCTACAATATTTGGGGATGATTCCATATCAATATGACTAAGTGTGGCTTTGTTGTTCTTGAGAAGAAGATTTTTAAAGAATTTTCCTATATATTCCTATGTAAAAATTTGATCCCCCATTGTAGCCCCACCCTACCCCCGGGGGTCATGATTTGAACAAATTTGAATCTACACTACTTGAAGATGATTCCATATCAATATGACTAATTGTGGATTTGTTGTTCTTGAGAAGAAGATTTTTAAAGATTTTCCCTATATATTCCTATGTAAAAGTTTGATCCCCCACTGTGGCCCCACCCTACCCCCAGGGGTCATGATTTGAACAAACTTGAATGTACACTACCTGAGGATGATTCCAAATCAATATGACTAATTGTGGCTTTGTTGTTCTTGAGAAGAAGATTTTTAAAGATTTTTCGTATATATTCCTATGTAAAAGTTTGATCCCCCATTGTGGCCCCACTCTACCCCTGAGGTATTGATTTGAACAAACTTGAATCTACACAACCTGAGGATGATTCCATATCAATATGATTAATTGTGACTCTGTTGTTCTTGAGAAGAAGATTTTTTTCTAATATTCCTATATAAAACTTTGATCCCTCATTGTGGCCCCACCCTACCCCCAGGGGTCATGATTTGAACAAACTTGAATCTACACTACCTGAGGATGATTCCATATCAATATGACTAATTGTGGCTTTGTTGTTCTTGAGAAGAAGATTTTTAAAGAATTTTCCTATATATTCCTATGTAAAAATATGATCCCCCATTGTAGCCCCACCCTACCCCCGGGGGTCATGATTTGAACAAACTTGAATCTACACTACCTGAGGATGATTCCATATCAATTTGACTAATTGTGGCTTTGTTGTTCTTGAGAAGAAGATTTTTAAAGATTTTTCCTATATATTCCTATGTAAAACTTTGATCCCCCACTGTGGCCCAAACCTACCCCTGGGGGTCATGATCTGAACAAACTTGAATCTACACTACCTGAGGATGATTCCATATCAGTATGACTAATTGTGGATTTGTTGTTCTTCAGAAGAAGATTTTTAAAGATTTTCCTTATGTATTCCTATGTAAAACTTTGATCCCCCATTGTGGCCCCACCCTACCCCCGAGGGTCATGATCTGAACAAACTTGAATCTACACTATGTAATGAAGGTTTCACATAAGTATAAACTTTTCTGGCTCAATGGTTCTTGAGAAGAAGATTTTTAAAAGATGACACCAAATTTTCACCAATTCTTAATTATCTCCCCTTGGAAGAGGGCATGGCCCTTCATTTGAACAAACTTGAACCCCCTTCACCCAAGGATGCTTTGTGGCAAGTTTGGCTGAAATTGGCCCAGTGGTTCTGGAGAAGAAGTCGAAAATGTGAAAAGTTTACAGACGGACGGACAGACGGACAGACAGACAGACGGACTACAGACAAAATGTGATCAGAAAAGCTCACTTGAGCTTTCAGCTCAGGTGAGCTAAAAACTGGGAAAGTTTCATTTCTTGAAAACAGACGGATAACATTTCATGAAAGTCTACAATTAGAATGTATCTTAATATGTTAGCAAAATGAAATAAACAAATTGAAAAAATAGATTAAATAGAAAATATAGGATACATTTAAAACTTTTTGAATTAAAAGATCCGAACGGAAGAGTTATGGTCCTTCTTTATTTTCCAAGGGTTGAAAAAAACCTGGGTGCTATTTCAGAAATGATGAGCATTTTTTCCCAAACTTAAAAAAAAATAGCACTTTGTTGCAGTGGTAGTTTTCAACTTTGAACTGTTTTGAAAACAATACATGGACAATCGCTTTCCAAGACGTGTCTCGTTCAGATCAATTGCACTCATCTAATCGTTTTAGGACTGTATACAACAGCTAGCTGCTTTATGACCAAACAGTGACTTCTTGAATTAAATAACAAAGAAGACCAGCTCTGGTTAACGTGATAATTGATTGGTCATAATTCAGCACAATGTGAAGTATAATCGCACTTATCCATGCCTCACCGCACACAACGTGCTGTACAGTTACTCAAACAATTGAAACATAGCTTTTGCTTAAAAGTGTTCAAAAGCAGCGATGTTGAAACTACCTTTCACAGGTATTTGCTTTTTAAATGACCATAGTACAATTATATAAGTAAATTTATATACTTGCAATTTTTTTTGTCTATTTTTACTTAAAATGCCGACTTGTGAGAACTAAAATTAGCTTCAGAGTGTTCTTTTAAACGGTGTATCTACAAATTTTGACCCGATAATAAGCACTCATGCAAATCAAAACAATACTTCAAACGGAAATATGTCATAACGTGGAGGTATCCCATACTACCTTAAGTCAAAATTTCAAATCAGTATAATTTTTGAAATAATTTTAATAATGAAACACATTTTCGCCGGCGACAATATGAACAGGACGACTAAATGTTTCGCCACAATCACGCTACATGAATAGCATACGAGATACGTCAAGGAAATCGCAGAAATCAGTTCGGTATTCAAAAGTTTAAATACTAAAGTGGGAAGTGGGGGGGGGGGGGGGGCTTTTGAATTAATATGACTAATAATGGCTTTGTTTTCTAAAGAAGAAATTTTTATTGATATAACCTTTATATCCCTTTGTTTAACTATGATCCCCTGTTTGGCCCCTCTGTGGGATCATGATCTGAACAAATTTAAATCTACATTACCTGAGGATGCTTTTATTTTATTATGACCAATGACGTTTTTGCTGTTCTTGAGAATAAGATTTTTAAATGATTTCCCCTATGTATTCCCATGTTAAACTTTGATTTGAATAAAATTGAATCCACACTACCTGAGGATGCTTCCATATAAATATGACCAATCATGGCTTTGCTGTTCTTGAGAAGAAGATTTTTAAATATTTTTCCTATGCTATCCTAGGTAAAATTTTGATAGCCCACTGTGGCCCCATCCTACCCCCGGGGGTCATGATTTGAACAAACTTGCTAACTATTCAGCGATACTTCCACATAAGTTTCATATTATCGGCCGAAGATGAAAATCAAACTGCGGCCTGGCGAACGATGATCGGGCGACGGTTGGCCAACTTATAAATATTTTTACTTTTAAAGGTATCGATGTTCCTAGGAATTAATATGACTACTCTGCGTCACCCGATACTATAGTGTCGGCGATCATATTTTTTCAGCTGACGATACGAAAATAAATTGTTCGCCCGACCATCGGCTTCAATGTGACCTAAGCATAATATTTTAATTTTGTTATACTGATGATATACAAGGAATTGTATATGTTTGCATAATAGCTAGGATGTAGGTTCCTAAGAGAAAATGAATTGAAAATAAAAACATCGCTGAATAGTTAGCACGTTGGTGTGAGCTGCTTTAAGACAACCCCGAGATTCAAATATATTTGTAATATGCTTTGTATCTTTTTTTTTTTTTTTGAGTTAAGCATATATTTGATCATTTCTGTTGCATTTTATTGATTTACTTACATGTTAAGAAAAATGACACCGGACCAGACAAACTTAACATGTACTGACAACGGACTTTTTGCTTATAAATTGCGATTTCTTAAAACATGTTAGCTACAAAAGGCTGTCAGTTGCCTTATACATTGCAAATGAAGTTTCTCTTCATATTTTAAAATAAAAGAACCATTTCGATGAATTAAATATAAGAAATATATAATTTTCTAGCTCACGACCATGGCTTCACACATGGGCATGTTATCGCCAACCAAAACTCCTCAAAATGTATTATGGATATCAAATACATAAATCTTTGTATGGAATACTGAATGTTGTATCTGTTTCCCAAAATTCAAATTTATTCTTAGAATTTGTCAAAAACGTTAAAATTTAGGCATTATGTATAAATTCTTGTATCTTTTGCATGACACCGGACGGATTTTATCATAACCTCACCTGTATGCTCATGACAACGAACCAGTTTTAGTGCTTAACTTTTAAGGTTTCTGACAACGGTACTGTCTAGGAACTTAACGTGTTCCTGGCCATGAGAATGCAAAACATAAGGACATCATCTGATACATATTTTTTCAAACTTTTTCATCATTGAACATTAATAGTTAAAGTTAACAATTTCTATAGTAACACACATAACAAAAACTGTTCTACACACAGGTCACAGTTTTTTTCATGTGCTATATATTAATGACCTCTGAAAATCTAAATACATGTATAACAGAATACACGGATTTTAGCTATCCCAAGAGCTTCACTAGAAGCATGTTTTCCTTCATACCCTAAAATCAGACAAAGAAATCATCCAAGTGCTTTCTATCTCCATAGGGAGTTTGACCGAACTTCACTGAAAGTCCCACTTAGTGTCTACAGCTTTCTAACAGTCCTACTTACAGTGTCTACATCTTTATGACAATCCCACTTACAGTATCAACAGCTTTCTAACAGTCTCACTTACAGTGTCTACAGCTTTATGACAGTCTCACTTTCAGTGTCTACAGCTTTCTGAAGGTCCCACTTACAGTGTCTACAGCTTTCTGACAGTCCCTGACTTACAGTATCAACAGCTTTCTAACAGTCTCACTTACAGTGTCTACAGCTTTCTGACAGTCCCACTTATTGTGTCTACAGTTTTCTGACAGTCCCACTTACAGTGTCTACAGCTTTCTGACAGTCCAACTTAGTGTCTACAGTTTTCTGAAAGTCCCACTTAGACTTTCTGAAAAACCCACTTACAGTGTCTACAGCTTTCTGACAGTCTCACTTTCAGTGTCTACAGCTTTCTGACAGTCCCACTTACAGTGTCTACAGCTTTCTGACAGTCCCTGACTTACAGCATCTACAGCTTTCTGACAATCCCACTTACAGTGTCTACAGCTTTCTGACAGTCCCACTTACAGTGTCTACAGCTTTCTGACAGTCCCACTTACAGTGTCTACAGCTTTCTGAAAGTCCCACTTACAGTGTCTACAGCTTTCTGACAGTTCCACTTACAGTGTCTACAGCTTTCTGAGGGTGCCACTTACAGTGTCTACAGCTTTCTGAGGGTCCCACTTATTGTGTCTACAGCTTTCTGACAGTCTCACTTACAGTGTCTACAGCTTTCTGACAGTCCCACTTATTGTGTCTACAGTTTTCTGACAGTCCCACTTACAGTGTCTACAGCTTTCTGACAGTCCAACTTACAGTGTCTACAGCTTTCTGAAAGTCCCACTTAAAGTGTCTACAACTTTCTGAAAAACCCACTTACAGTGTCTACAGCTTTATGACAGTCTCACTTTCAGTGTCTACAGCTTTCTGAGGGCCCCACTTACAGTGTTTACAGCTTTCTGACAGTCCCTGACTTACAGTGTCTACAGCTTTCTGACAGTCCCTGACTTACAGTGTCTACAGCTTTCTGACAGTCCCACTTACAGTGTCTACAGCTTTCTGACAGTCCCACTTACAGTGTCTACAGCTTTCTGAGGGTCCCACTTACAGTGTCTACAGCTTTCTGACAGTCCCACTTACAGTGTCTACAGCTTTCATAAGGGGTGTCTTTCCCTCCTCATCCTGGTTGACCCAGTTAGGGTCTGCTTTGTTGGCCAGGGCCTCTAACATGACCGGGAGATTGCGGGCCTGAACTGCCTTGTACAACAGCAGATTAGGATCCAGTTTACTCATGTCCTCCCATGAAGTAGTAGAAGTTGTGTCATCTCCATCTTCTAAATCTGAACCTTCTGAACTCTCGAGTTCAATGCCTAGAAATTTGTTTTTAAAAGATTGAATCTTAATAAGTTGTAACCAATTTCCACAAATTCAAATGCTGCAAGAAAGGCTGTTTTGTGTGAAGTACAAGTTTTCACCATTACTCTAAAAGAAAACTTGTTGAAAAATTTTTTTGGCAGTTGCTTAGATTTTTACTCAAAGAAAAAGACCAGTATACATCTAAAATGTCATAATGAACTTGTGATATCTGGTTTTAAAAAATATTTTTTTTTATATATATTTTTAAAGTATATTGAACTATTGAAAACATTCTTTCCAGCATTGTCTGATATAAGACTTAACAAGAGGCCCATTGGCCACATCGCTCACCTGAGTAACTTTGGCCATGCTGTTCTTTACCAGATTTCCCCCCTTGTAATACCTATTGTGGCCCCACCCTACCCCCGGGAGTCATGATTTGAACAATTTAGATTCTACACTACCCCAGGATGCTTCCAAATAAGTTTCAACTTTTCTGGTCCAGTGGTTCTCGAGAAGAAGATTTTTAAAGATTTTTCTTATATATTTCAATGTAAAACTTGGATTCCCTATTGTGTCCCCACCCTACCCCCAGGAGTCATGATTTGAACAATGGATGCTTCCACTTTAAGTTTCAGCTTTTCTGGCCCAGTGGTTCTTGAGAAGAAGATTTTAAAAGATTTTTCCTATATATTTCAATGTAAAACTTGGATTCCCTATTGTGGCTCCGCCCTACCCCGGGGGTTCATGATTTGAACAACTTAGAATCTACACTACCCCAGGATGCTTCCACTTAAGTTTTAGCTTTTCTGGCCCAGTGGTTCTTGAGAAGAAGATTTTTAAAGATTTTCTTATATACTTCAATGTAAAACTTGGATTCCCTACTGTGGCCCCACCCTACCCCTGGGGGTCATGATTTTTACAATTTAGAATCTACACTATCCCAGGATGCTTCCATATAAATTTCAGCTTTTCTGGCCCAGTGGTTCTTGAGAAAAAGATTTTTAAAGATTTTTCCTATACATTTCAATGCATAACTTGGATTCCCTATTGTGTCCCCGCCCTACCCCCAGGGGTCATGATTTGAAAAATTTAGAATCTACACTACCCCCAGGATGCTTCAATATAAGTTTCAGCTTTTCTGGCTCAGTGGTTCTTGAGAAGAAGATTTTTTAAGATTTTTCCTATATATTTCAATGTTAAACTTAGATTCCCTATTGTGTCCCCGCCCTACCCCCAGGAGTCATGATTTGAACAATTTAGATTCTACACTACCCCAGGATGCTTTCATATAAGTTTCAGCTTTTCTGGTCCAGTGGTTCTTGAGAAGAAGATTTTTAAAGATTTTTCTTATATATTTCAATGTAAAACTTGGATTCCCTATTGTGGCCCTGCCCTACCCCCAGGGGTCATGATTTTTACAATTTAGAATCTACACTATCCCAGGATGCTTCCACATTTGTTTCAGCTTTTCTGGCCCAGTGGTTCTTGAGAGGAAGTTTTTTTAATGACCCCACCATATTTTTGTCTTTTCTTGATTATCTCCCCTTGTAAGGGGACTTGGCCCTTTATTTTAACAATTTACATTCCCCTTCACCCAAGGACACTTTGTACCAAGTTTGGTTAAAATTGGCCCAGTGGTTCTTGAGAAGAAGTTGAAAATGTGAAAAGTTTACAGAAGGACGGACAGACGACGGACAACGGGTGATCAGAAAAGCTCACGTGAGCTTTCAGCTCAGGTGAGCTAAAAATTCTATAAGCTGTACCATCATAATGGTCTTGACTTAAACAGTTTTGAAAAGATGCTTAAATAGCAATAAAACTTATTGCTCTTTAAATGAATGCCTGAAAGAATTTATCCGATATATTCCTGTGAAAAACACAGGACCCCTACTGTAACCCAAAGACCATGTTTTCTTAAAGAGTGTATTCTAAGTAAACTTTGAATCCTTACGCAGGTGAGTTAAGGCTAGGTATAGTCATTTCTATGCAAATAATCAAATTAAAATGCCTAAGGACTATATCTATTACACAGAAAAAGTTAAAACTTATTGTATTATACTTACTTGGTACCCACGACATGAGATAGCTAGTATACACTTATCCACTGGCTGTGAGTGGGATAGCTCTTTTATCAAACCCGCGACAGGAACTATTCCCCGAGGGCTTGTATAAGTTTCCTCAAATTCCGATCAAATGAGAAAATGCCCAAGATTTGTGCAGCAGTTTTATCAATCTATAGAATATTCTTCTTTGCATTATACAATTTTTTTGTAAAAATAAATAGGGTAAGCCCTTGTGCTGAAGCTGTTTTATTGATGTGTTTTATTGCCTTCAGTAGGTAAGATCAGTGACGTCATAATATGACGTCATAATGTGTACTGGCTACAACATATCATGGGTACTATATATGCATAAGAAAATAAATCAACACTTTCCTTGAATAATAAATATACCTCTTATGCGTTTTTATTAGCTCATTTGCATAGAAACGCCTATACCTAGCCTTAACTCACATGCGTATTGCATCATCCTTATCCAGAGGCTACAATAAAAATCTACTGTATAGGGAAGCTTTAACATGTTCAGTCATTTCTGCCAAGTGACTCTACAGAGGGGATTAAAAACTGTCCCATTTTCACTACAGTAGCTTTTTAAAATTACCATCCTTTGAAAGATGTGTGATCTTTTTTTTACAAATTGAAGTCCCCCTTACCCAGTGAAACTATATACAAAATTTTGCTGATATTATCTGTGATTCTGGAAGTTCAAAATCTGAACACACACATGTAGATTAAAATCTCAAATGAAATAGCCCACTTCTGCTTTTGCCTCAGGTGAGCTAAAAAGGAAGATGACACCATAAAAAGACTATGTCTGCTTACTTCTTCCAATATTTTCTATATCCTTTCCAAACACAATAACGTCAGCACTGACACCCAGCCCACTGTCAGTATCTCGGCCACTGTTATTGGATACAGATAAAACAGCTGTACAAAAAAAAAAAATAGAAAAACAGCCTGATTAACAAGAATACATGTACAACACTGTAACAAACTTTAGCAGTGAATTTGATTGGGTTTTTCCTGGGAGTACATGAGTATTCTCACTGCATAATGTCTTATTTAACAAACCTCTACATGATAAGTCTTTCTGACAGTAAAAGGTCAAAAACAAAGTCAATTTAACAAGTGAAGATAGGTGGCCAAGACCTTATTAATTAACATTCTAAACCAGACATCTAAAATTATCTCATTATTTTATTGAATAAAGTAGCAAAAATGAAAAAGAGAAAATAATGTGTTTCTTTCTCAAAATGTAACAATTTAGTTCTGTAAAATACATGTAAATTGATTCATCATTAAAAACATGCAAGTATGATACATTTTACATAGCATCATATCTGATGAAGTAAGCTGTCATTTCAGAATTATACAAACCAGCCAATAGAATTGAGATCTGCTGTGATTTAAAAAAAAATAAGCACAGGACAACTGCTTAAACATGCTTTGAAAGAACTTAATTTTTTAACCATCACATTGCATATAAAAATATCACATGGTATTATCACCATTAATGGCATTATTGGTTAAACTGTTGGGACAATTAGGTTAATAATATATGTATGTCTAAAAATGCTCATAAAATCAGGGTGTGGATTACGAAGGACAATAGTGATATGGTAGGATTATTCTGATAAATGACCTTATTAACAATGAAAATTTTTGTGAGGCAATATAAAGTGAGAGTTTATTTTGAATGATTATTTTGATACTATAAATGTTCAAAAATAATCTTTTCATTACAAAATTTTTCCAGATTTATTTTTTGGGTTATTTTTTTTTAGTTTATGCTAATGTGTCACCTCACTGTAAAGGTTAGTATAAAATATTAAAAGGCAGGAAATATGTTAGTACTGCAACGTTTAAAGTATTGATATTCCCAGTATTGGTAATCTGGAAGTGTGTTAACAGAGTATTTCTTTTTAAACAAAATTGTGATTACAGTGGCTATTTCATCTATCCATGAAAATATTATGCCATATTGATTTATATAATAGAAATCATTCTTAAGGAAATTAACATGTGCAAATGAGCAAGAATATCTGTTTATAATTTGGTAAACTAGAAATTCTATGGCTAGCATAGTTTTCTACTTGTATCTGACCAATTTATATCAAGTATGTCAATACCTACAAATCCTTTAATTTACGTAGATTTTCTACTTCCAGTGCACCTCTTAGATCAAATTTTCAATTCAGACAAGTTGATAATTAATAATTTTGTATTTTGTTACAGCTTTCAAACATGTTAACACTGCACAAATTAATCCATACTGCATGATTCCCTTTTTCCATTAACTAAAAAAAACCAGATTCAATTGTAATCAAAATTGTCTCCCTTTTCTAAATGTTCTTGTGCAGTAGTAACAGTAAATGTGCTGTATACAAACGTTTGGAAGATGCACCAGTATCAGCAGATAAAAGCTTGATGCTTACCTCCCTCTACAGGGGCTGCAAAAGTCCCATACATGTCATCAAAAATCACAATCATAACAGTTTTGGCAACTATGCAAGCACTTTCGCAAAGGCCATATTGTATTGAAACATTTATAAGAGCTTTGGCCCATCTTGTTTTACACAAAATACTCTTTATAAGAGTGCATTATTCTAATTACTTTAAATTATAACAAGATGGCCCAAATTCTGGAGAATA
Organism: Saccostrea echinata; assembly: GCF_033153115.1. NCBI lineage: Eukaryota > Metazoa > Mollusca > Bivalvia > Ostreida > Ostreidae > Saccostrea > Saccostrea echinata. Next base: position 2,422,847 of record NW_026889803.1, read on the forward strand.
TTCTATTCACACATATCAAAGCAATGTATTTGTATAAATTGAAGCACCTGTTATCCTTATACCTATGTATGTATATGATTAAATGATGCAAAGGTAATTCTTTTTTGCTTTTTTGTTTGCGAAAGCAAAATGACTGTCACAGAACAGGGGCCTGAAAACACATGCGGCTTTAAAACGTACGGGAATTTCAAATGATACTTGAAAGATTTTTGAGGAAAAGAATTAGAACAAATTCTACATACAGTCAAAATGCAATCACAAAAAAAAATTCTAGGTATCTTTAGTCTCATCAAAATAAATTTGTGCTTATAGGTAATCATAGCATTATAACAACACCAACATTCAAGGTTAGGTCATGGGGTCAAGGTCATACCTTCCATGATTCCACTGGTGAGATCAGACTCCTCCTCCGAGTTATCGTGAGAGTTTGCAACATCTCGCGAGGGTGACCGTTTTGGTTTCCGCCTGACACTCCAACCTTTAACCTTATTTGAGGATTTTGGTCCTGGTAATTTGCTTACAAATGCCTTGTCTAAGTATTTTGCACGTATAAATGATTCTCGGATTGATCTGTTTAGTAAAACATATGGCATCTGATTATATCTCAGTACATGTAACATGATTAAAGAATCTTGTTTACTATATTGTTAAGAGGCAGTCCACCAAAAACCCAGGCAATGGGTGGCACATCGCATGTCATGGATTTTAATTATTTTTTGCATGTAGACTTATTAAAGCAAATGTTTACACATGGCAACATCAAAATTTTTTTTAGTGTTCCATTAGTTCTATTTTTGGTAAGTGCTTAATTTTAAGTGCAAAAAGGTCAACATGTTGGTTTAAAATTTACTACGTTTTTGCTTTGTTTTATTTGAAACAGATTCTTAAAAACTGGATATGTCAATAAATATTATATATAGTATAAACCCTTATCTTTTATAATATCAATGAATAAGACACCAATTTATATTTCTTTAGAAAAAATAAGGTGGTCTAAACTTGAGTTAAGCAAGTGACTTAATGAATTCACTATCCAATTTTCATTACGTTCTAAAATCCAATACATTAAAATGTCAAAACTTTCTCCTCATGTTATTATGAATACAAAATACAAATTGTTGAATCGATTTAAAAAATTGGTGGGAACAGGTATATTGAGAGAAAAAAGAGGCGTCAAATTATCTACTTTTTATAAATTTATCCAATTTAAACCGATCCCGACCGGAATTATATAAAGAAGAAAGCTACTATGATTTCATCATGAAATTGGGTTGTTTTGTTTTAATATGGTTTACAAATTATTTAATTTATTTTTAAACATGTTTTCTAGGTGGGAATTATCATTAATTTGATTACTTTATAATTTTGCATTAATTTCGATCGGGATTGGTTTTATTTCAATCGGGATTGGTTTCTACATTAAAAATTAGAAATATTTTCTAAAATCGGCTCTTCGTTGTATTTTATCACAAGAATTGAAGAATATGTCTGTATTTTATTTCTTTTCTGTGAGTTACATGTTTTTAGATGATTTAATCCATAGAATATATATATCTTAATTACTAAATGTTTTTCAGGTCCATGAAGATCATACATATAATCATGATAATAAAGTCCAGAAATGATCGCACGAAAAAAAAAAGCGGGGGGGGGGGGGGGGGGGGGTCTTCTGAGCGGCATCCATTTTGAACTGGTTTGATAATATATAATGAGATATTTTGGAAATTTACCAACCTACTGACTTATTTTAACTCCACATAAAGTATAAGGATATGTGGAACAATTGTCAAATTTTAAAAAGGAAAATAAAAAAATATATGTTCCATTGAATTATCTGCCGTTTAAGTGTCAGCTTGAAATGGGGCGTCCAGCAATAGTATCGGCAACATTTTCTTACTGAGGAGTAAATTTATAGTTTTCTATAACTTTTTCTCTCTATTTCAGTTTTTACATTTTTAAAAAATTATAGTCTAAACAGAATCTGAACCACCAATACTAACAGTAAACAACCATTGTTAATTAGTGAAGTGGGATGTGACGAGTACTTCCGTTCTTACAACTGTTAGAACTTACTCGGTCCGACAATCGTTCGTGAGCAATCGTATAATGCTGACTGCATATTTGATATTACTAATAAGTTAATGTATAAATATTAATTCAAGTATTATCAACACTTCATGAAGTGCACATCTCGACTTTGCTGAATTTAATGTTGCGTAAATCTGGAATATTCATCATTACTGAATAATAAGAAATAATTCTTAATCTTTTCACATCCCAGTTTTATCAGAAATGTTCATAATAAATTACACTAGAAAAATTATTTTTAGGAATTATAAAATACCAGTATATGCATGTGCTATTCACTCATTTGAAAAAATAAAACAATTTAATCCTATTATGATTACTATAAAGACGTTTTGTACATGTATAAAATTACTTATCAATACTGACTTGTTTTAAAACATCTATAGCTGAGGCACCGCCCGTGAATTAAATACATTCTGGATCAAAATTTTTAATGCACTCGGAAAAGTTATTGGACAGAAAAGAGAAATTATTTAACTTAACTTTTTAAAAATCTTTTTCTTTGCATGTTTACATAAATTTACCAACTTCCGCGGAATATTTGCAAAGTCTATTGTGACGCAATATTAGATAGGTGTTTGACGTCACTGATACATCAATGGAAACGTGGATTCAACCTGAATAATAAAGCAAATTTTAAACTAAATATTATGTTTGGAGTTGAAAATTAATTCCGATTTTGAAAATAAACCAATTATTTTTGGTTAAATGATATTCTTTAGCGTATCAGTTCTAAATATCTCACAGGGGTTCTGATAGTATGATGTTTAGCCGATTTCCCGATGCTACGGGAGATAACTCTTGCAGCACAGAATTTCATAAAAATGACTGTCTATTTTGCAAGAAAACTACTATTGAAAATATTTTTCCCACTGATTTTATTTTTTAAATTGAAAGATGAAATATTTCTTGATTTAGTTTGGAGTGAATTATAGATCTGTTGAAAATGTATTAGAATTTACAGTTCTTTGTTTCCGACCTACATTCAATGGTTTATATAGGGGATTTCAAAAACACAAAACAAAACGATATTTTAGTAAATAAGCTATTTTCAAACAAATCTTTACTTACATTATTCCATATGCACTACATTAATATCATTTTCAATAAAATATCAAATATTCGTCACATTCGATGTGCCGCCTATTAATACAATACTGCCTGGTTTTCTGGTGGACTGCCTCTTAAATACAGAAAGGATTCAAAGGATGAAGGTAAGCTTATTCCATATAGAAATTATTATAATAGAATATTTTAATGTAACTGTGACAATATACTGATACAAAGATATTGGAAAATAATAAAACAAAATGAAATAATAACAACAGAGATAGTACATTTTAAAAAGTTTATGTTTTTACTCCTCATCTGTTTAAGTACTGCATCATGTGGCTAAAGAAAATTAAAGCACCTACATGGAGCCACAATTTTTTTTAAACAAGCATTCTCTTTACTCTGAGATTTAATCTATAACAGCTTTCAAAACATTGGGGTAGACTTACAATAAACACAAAGTCTGTATGATGTCCATTACATGGATTAAAAGGTGGCTGATGTTAGTGATAGGCCTGCCCCTGATTAGATATAGTGAGATACAAGTCACCTACGATATGCTTACATACCTATTACATTCGGGTGTGGCCTTTACTGCCACTGCATCATTCAAATTAGCTTCATAGATTCTGTTTACATTATCATTCCCTAATTCTGCCATGACTTTCAGGAGCTCTGGATCCCATGAATCTAGGGTAATGGAGCGCACTTTTGACATGTGAACACCAAAACTCCTGTAAGAAAACAATTCAACAAACACCTAAAAATTCCATTCATAAAACAAATGAAACAATAAAGATCCCCCAGTGTCTGAAGTGGAGGAAATAGAATTACAAAAGTTACAATTTTTTGGGGACAAACTAAATCTAAACTATCAAAAGAAAAAGCTCCAGAGTTAACAAACCTATGGATGCCTGAGCACTCGATACATAAAGTGGCCCCGAGATTGATGGAGGCCCACCGTGGTTCTGGTGACCCACAGTCACAACAATGGCTGTTTCCTGGGATAGCAGTTAACTGGTCCATCCTTCTGTAGCACAACAGAAGAAAAATGGAGAGTACAGAATCAAAATCTATCTGGGATCAAATTGTAACCACAAATTACTTTTTGCAATCCATTTAGTACACAATCTACTTGTATCATTAGGATGTCATTTTGCGAGTTCTGATTCTTCTTAAAACACAATAATTTTCAAGTTCTATTCAATTATCTTTAAAACTTGCATTATCCTGAATCATTTTTTTTTTTACATGCCCTGAAAGGAATACTTACTGTTGAGCTTTGCTGGGCTGTCTTTGCTGAGAGTCAGGGGTGGATGTCATATTTGGACTAGAAGGAGCAGAAGAATTCCCCTGAACTGGCTCATCTGTGTCCTGTACACACACCAAAAAAATTGTGTATATTAACTCCAAAATGTAAATAAATTTTATTTATCAAATGATTGATAACCAAGCAGTTCACATACAAACTCAATAATGCAATCAAAATGCATGCAATACATATAAAAACTCAATTTTTCTGTCTCTAATATTCAAGAAATAAAAAAACTTGGTACAAGATGACAGAAATGGTGATTTTTTTTTATCTAGATCTAGATTTCAAAGGTAACTGTTTCTCCCCTTCTGTTGTATAGTCTTGTAACTGAGGCCTTGTAGTACTAACCAGCGAGTGACTCCTATGTTCCATAGCTTTGTAGGCCTTTGTAATGGCTGTCTGGATATTGTTTAGCCAAAACTGAAGGTTCTGATCAGATTCAGCTTGTAACATGTGAGATCTGAAGAAAGTCAGGGATTTAGAATTAAAAACCAGAAAGCTATCCTTTACATATACCTGATCCTTCATTCAAAAAAAAAAATAAATAAATAAAATACTTGTGTTATTTTTATTCAATAATTAGAAATTTAAGCCTGCAAATCCCACCCAGTGTATTCCAAGCCACATATAGCAAGAAAGCAGTTCCATCACATGTGCAAAAGGTTTTATGAAGATATAAAGCTATTTCCTTATTTGTAGTTTTATCTTGGACAAGGGCATTTGAAAATGTAAATATTACTGTATAACTGCTAATTTTCACAATGATCTGATTTCACTATTTATGATATTTTTGTAGGGCTGTGCAATAATATCGATATTCTGGTACATGTATATTACGATTCGTTGACAAAAAATATCGTATTGCAATACATTTTTTTCAGTATCGGTATACCAGCAAAATGCTTGGGCTTTGGATTTCTAAATTAAAATATGAAATTTAAGATGTTGGAAATGTTTTCAATCTTGCAAAACAGTAAGATTCCTGTTGGATGGTTGCATTTTGTTGCAAAATTGTAGTGAAATCAACATTCAAGAACTTTTTTGTTACAATGTTTTTATAATAGTTTTATACACTCTGCTTAGAAATGGAGGTTAAAAAATAAGAAAAGATCATTGTAACTGTTGTTGAAAATATTGTAATACATATCGCAATACAGTTAAAAATATTGCAGTATACTAAGTATTGCAATATGAAATTCCCAGTCGATACGCAAATTCTAAAAAATGCAAAGAGTGGATTTTACAAATTAGTTAGTGCCTTTTGACTTGAATTCCAAGAAATAAACCTGAAGTATGCATTTCACGAAAAAAAAAAAAAGCAAAACAAAACAAACAACATCAAAACCAATTACATCGTTTTAGTTCAGGCTATTCAAATTACCAAATTTTTCATTAAAAAAAAAATGATTTTAATGAAAAGAATGAAACTCTTAGAAATAGTTCCCAGCTTAATTACAAATAGTGCAATTTACTCCAGCCACACAAATGTACTCTGAATCCAGCCCAAAATCAATTTCTTTCACTATACCTGCTAAATGAGAATATGGTATAATTACCTTGTGGGAGAAAGCACCTCAAAACAGAACCTTCGATCTGTCTCATACACCAGTTTGACTGTACATAGTCTGATGTCCTCCTCCATTATTGAGTATTCTCGTGATCCCCGCTTCATGTATAATAACTGACTATTCTCTATACTGAACCACCTCCTGTTAAATAAGAACAAGACAAAATTAAACATTATGATGCAAACTGTAAAAAAGTTTTTGGATCATAATACTCTCCTGCACTGCAATCCTCTTTCCAAAAAGTAACCTCATATAAACTGTGTGGTCCACTTTGACCATTAGTGCCATGGTATAACAGATGTATGAGAATTAATGTTTGGGTTTGATATGACAATTTCAATTAAAGTTTAACAGCTGGATCCTCTTTATCTAATGATGACTTGTTTCAAAGTTGATTAAAAAATTATCTTGAGTAGAAGAAAATATGAAATAATAGACACAGATAGAAAACAGACAAGATTTCATAAGTTGTGCTACCACTTTGAGTCCCTGTTCAGATAAATTTTGTTGATAAAAGATATAGCTTTTACAAGAGTTCATTTCTAAAACAAAGAAGCCAAACTGTAATATTCAATGCTTAACTGTAATTGTTATGATGCTAATCATAATGTTGTTGTACCAATTATTGCAGCAGTTTTTGATTTTTGGTTATACTAATTTTTTGGTTAGTTTGTAGGTGAGTATTCTCTTTAGTGTGTTCATTAATTTTACGGCCCAATTAAGGTAGGAATTTCAAAGATCTTACTGGTTCTCTTAATGGGCAAATCATCTCACCTAAACAAGGATTTAGAGTACTCGCTGATTCTGGACCCAGAACTTGTTCTCTTGAGTAAACTCACCTAACCCAGGATTTAAAGCCTTTACTGGTCCTCTTAAGCAGTCATCTGACCCAGGATTTAAAGACTTCACTGGTTCTCTTGAGGAAACTCACCTGACCCAGGATTTAAAGTCTTTATTAGTGTTTTGAGTAAACTCACCTGACCCAGGATTTAAAGTCTTTATTAGTGTTTTGAGTAAACTAACCTCACCCAGGATTTAAAGTCTTTATTAGTGTTTTGAGTAAACTCACCTGACCCAGGATTTAAAGCCTTTACTGGTCCTCTTGAGCAAATAACCCTCCATTGGTGAACCCTCTTTTTCTACATCTGAAGGGTCCTGGAAATAAAATTATCAGATAAATGTAATATCTAAGGCAATGTTTAGTTACTTTGGACTATATAAGTTGAAGATTTGTACATCTGTTGGCAGTTCAACTTTGCTACTGCCATGTCTGAAAAGACATCCTTGCATGTAGACCTTAAACTACCAAAAGCTCCCACATTGAAATACAAGTGAAACTTAAATGAAAAGTGTAAACTAAAACAGAAATCTCCTTTCAAAGAAATTAATAAAATAAAATTTACCAAAACCTCTCACTTGGACATTCATGTATTATGACACTGAAAAAAATATAATCTAAACCACATACAGTTTTTCCTTTCTAAGAAATTGATAAAATACATGGTTTTAGCAGTGAATTACTTGATTATAATTGCAACAATATATTGATAAAAAAAATTCACTATTAATCAACCAAACTGAAGTTTAATAATTTAATTGATCAAACTGAAGTTGAACAATTGAACTGTATCAGATAAGAATATTCTTAGTTTATGTCTTAAAAGAAAAGCGACACAGATTCATGTGTAACCTCTGAAAAACATACAACAGTTGTAATTCAGCTTGGCATCGAAAAATGATGTTTTGACATTCCTTGACTTCTTTTCCTTAACAATTGCAACTCGGCAATATTTTGTAAGTTTTACTTTACAAATCAGTATTATCTTGACCACTTTGCCAGTAAAACATTGCTATAATTGATGGCTCCCCTGTTAACCTGTCTTCATATCACATGTTTTGTATACAATAAATTACCAACAACAAGCAAGAAATGCATATGCTTGCTTGATGTTGTAGAAGTGGCAATATCCCAACCTGATTGTTATGTGATCTTGACCTCTCCCCGACAAATGTAAATTCTGTGTTATATGCCAACACCAATAACACCAAGAATAATCTGCAATTAACTATCTAAGACAAACAGGTCTTTATGAGAAAGATGACTGCTGGCAGATTTAACCTCCCTCATTATCTAGGCATGAAATCTAATGGGAAAATCAATAAAATTGATTGGGAAATTATCTAGGGTACTTGTTTAGCTTGTAGATGACCAATCTTAGCCCCATTCCTCCTAAAGTTCACAACATATGGTTCTCGTCATATCTTCACCAGAACTTTCTAACACACTCCAAGATTCAAGTCTATATTTACCAACAAGCTTTTTACACCTTTCTTAAAATAATCAAAAGAATAAATTTTTAAGAGATTGTGAAATTTGCTTGCCTGATTTAGGAAATGAAAAAATATACTAAAAGATAGATGCATATGTTTTTTTTTTATCATAATTTTCTGTTTCCCAATTTAATTCCAAGATTTTTATTTCCTGTATAAAAATGTTAAAAGTACTGCAACATAGCATAAATTACCTTTGCCTTGATTTCAGCATACTTGAAAATCTTGGTTCCTTATCTATTCTGGATAATAAAAGTGATGTAGAACATTGCCTGCTACCGGTAGCTGTTTGTGACATTTAAAGGATTTCAAAGGAAAAACAAAATTTATTTCCTCTTTACCAACAATTCAAAAAGTGTTAATCATTTGGAAATTTTACATGTTTCATTTACTCTACTTTTTAGTTCAAATTACCAAGTTTAGAATTAATACTAATAATGTTGTTGTTGTTTTTTTCCCTTGAATGTTAGTTCATCTTCAGCTTTGATTTGTCAAAGCCCTTTGTGGTTTACCAAATCTGCTTGATTTTCATTTCATCTCCAATTTTTGTAAGAGAGAATTAATTATCACAATAACTGAATAATACAATCATTTCAATTTAGTGAATAAAAGATCAAACTTTTTTTCTTAACTACTTTTTCTCTACATTTCTGGTTGCAGTTTACATGTCTTTGGACATTAGGACAGTTAAGAGATTGACTTTGATATATGGTACAAGTCACTGGAACAAACACCATCTGACTACAAATGATGAAGATTTGACATCTTGAAGAGGAGTCAGTGGATTTCTCAAATACCTAACATTTAACTCAGATATGTGGGTGTAAGCATATGTTTTAATCCTCTTAGAAAAATAAATTATCAGTACACTGAAAAAATTGCATAATATTTGTCTGATACGTTACAGCATGAATTCAACAATTAAATACATGACATATCACAGAACAAAATTCATATCAAACAGGTTTTGTGATCAGATACAAATTACATGACTGGGTGACTCGAGCATGTCACACCTTGAGAATGTAATTGCAGTGAAAATGACTGTTACTTTATATACTGCTTGAAAAAATAAAAGCTCTTCTGCCTTATCTATTTCACAATATACATGTAATTATTCCCAAACAAACCATTAATACAAGATCAAATGCAGTCAAAGATTACATGAGCTCATGTAACTTATGATCCCCCTCGTTATTTTTTAAGATCTATTTTAACCCTGAAAACATCAGAAGATTAAGAGAGTTACACTAAACCATTGACTGCGGGGCTCCCGTGACCCTTTGTCCCCCCTTATACCTGTGATTATACACATTGGCATGTGGTGGGAGTATGAGTCTGTCTTGATCTCTGTAGTGTGGAGGGAAGCAGTAGCTAGTGCTGATGAGAATGGAACACAGAGATGTATTGTAATCATTGAACTGGACCAGCAGTTGTGTGGTTATAATACACTGTCTTATTGTTAGTTTGTCAGATGATGTTAGACTTGGAGGACATTTAAAAATTTGACAGGTAAGTCAGAAATTTTTTAGTGAAATATACAGGTATAAAGACGAAAAACTCCTTTGAAAATACAAAAAAAAAATTTAATATATACTTAAAATATTTCAATATGTGAAAATAAAATTTCTTATTGTTTTTCTCACAGTAAATTCATTGATTCAGAAATAATACATTTATGTTTATAATATTATTAAAATCTAATAATTAATTTAACACCTTTTCCAGATTTAAAAATTCTATTCATATATCAAAAGTAACAATGATTTTAATTTTTTAAAAAATTTATTTTACTCATCTATTTATTTATTCATTTTGGGGTCGGGGGAGGGAAGGAGGGGGGAGGGGTTATGCTTTAATCAATTTTAATTTATACATTCTTGAGTACTATTTTGAATTCAACACTCTCTTTTCTGATTTTTTTTTTCTGCACAACTCACACATTTCTATACAGTCAATACATTTTAAATTTCTCCCCCCACTACCCCCCCCCCCCAAAAAAATTACAATTGAAAACTGTAACGTGTTTCATTACAGGCGCAGATCCAGGAATTGAAGTTAGGGGGGGCGCAGAAGTAGGCGGGGGGTCTGGGGGCCGCCTTGAGGCCCCCAGTGGGTCCAGGCAAAGCCCTGGTGGGGGCCCAGGGGGCGAAGCCCCCGGAAGCTCCTGGATTCTCGAGATTTTGTAGGGTAAAAATGAGGTCTACCGAGTAGACATTTTTTTCATTTTCTTGACGAAACTATGATTTACGCTAACTTTGACAGTTTTAGGGGGGGCGCGCGCCGGGTGCGCCCCCCCCCCTTAAATCCGCCACTGCATTATATTCAGTTAAAATCCTATTAAGAAATGTATATATGTAGATTTAGGAAATAAATACCCGAAAATGAGGATTTGTTTTCGAAATTAGAAATGATTGAAGCCCATTAGAAATGTAAGGTTTTAAATGTATTTTCTAACTAAATCTTTAGAGCAGTGCACAATTCAGACGAATCCTGAAGATCTACAATTTTTTTATTTCTATCTTTCTACTATTTTTTTTATTTCTATCTTTCTATATGGCAAAAATGTGTAAATCCAAACAGGAAGGCAAAGTAGAATTATCTACTACAAAGTAAAATTAGAATTATCTACTGCAAAGTAGAATTATCTACTACAAAGTTGAATTATCTACTACAAAGAAGAATTAGAATTATCTACTGCAAAGAAGAATTATCTACTACAAAGTTGAATTATCTACTACAAAGTAGAATTAGAATTACCGTATATACTCGCCTATAAGTCGGTTTTTTGGGAGTTAACTTTTGGTCTAAAACTCTATGTCCGACTTATAGGCGAGTCATCAAAAGCTTGGTATTTTTCTGGACGACAAAATGTAGTATTTTTTACATAACTTCAACGATTATCATTGAGAAATGTCTGGACGTATTATATTATTTATGTATTCTAAGATTATATATAAAGTACGAGTATTTACAAGTTTTAATGATTTTATTTTTATCTTAAGTGTATATTATTTATTTGATTAATTATTAACAAAAAATATTCCTTTCATTAACTTGTGACTTACTGTAAATCTATTGTTTATTGGTAAAATTGAATTGTGAACCAAATATGATACGTTCAGCATTAATGTATAATTATATGTACCGTCTGCAATGTTTTTGACAACAGATATAATATTCTTTAAAAATAATTCAGAATATTATTCTGGAGTCCATTAAAACTTGATTGTATATGAAAATGCTTCCCATGTGTGGTACACAATTTTCTCGGAACGCATGTCACTAAATAAACACGGTGTCAGGTAAGGGATATAGGTAATTAAGAGACAATAATTGCTAATAATAAATCAAACATAGCATTATTAAAAACTATAGATATGGCTTGGACTGAGCACCACCTAATTAAATATTAAATAAAAAAAAATGTTGCTAGACTCGTTACATAGTTCATCACCATGCCAAAGAGACAGAGATCCACCTATGATCGAGATCGGTGTATAAAATGTAACAAGACAAGGGATTTAATGCTTAAACAAAACAATATAAAAAGAAAACTAAAGTGGTTTGGTTTGTTGAAAAAAAAAATTAATTACCAATGTCATATCCTAACATATTATTTGAACACAGGTAAATACATTAGAGTATTGATATGAAATTTATAAGAGAAGAAAAAAAAAGATAAAATATCGGCGTAATTTCTCAAAATATTATTTGAAACAGATGTTAAAACATTAGAGCATTGATTTGAAATTGCCCGCCGATTCTGGCAAAAAGTTATACCGACTTATAGGCGGGTCAATGGCAAATCCCTCCAAAATAACCTCAAAAATCACAACAGACTTACAGGCGGACCGACTTATAGGCAAGTATATACGGTATCTACTGCAAAGTAGAATTGTCTACTACAAAGTTGAATTATCTACTACAAAGTAGAATCAGAATTATCTACAGCAAACAAGAATTATCTACTACAAAGTTGAATTATCTACTACAAAATAGAATTAGAATTATCTACTGCAAAGAAGAATTATCTACTAGAAAGTAGAATTATCTACTACAAAGTAGAATTAGAATTATCTACTGCAAAGAAGAATTATCTACTGCAAAGTAGAATTATCTACTACAAAGTAAAATTATCTAATGTAAAGAAGAATTATTTACTACAAAGTAGAATTAGAATTATCTACTGCAAACAAGAATTATCTACTACAAAGTAGAATTATCTACTACAAAGTAGAAATAGAATTATCTACTACAAAGTAGAATTATCTACGACAAAGTAGAAATAGAATTATCTACTGCATAGTAGAATTATACACTGGAAATTTTATAACCAAACTGGCACTTGATGTCATACAGGCATGGCTGTATCATATAACTTGTTCATATGAAGCAAGGTTTACTGTAAGAAACAAGGTATATTAGAAATTTAGCTGATTTTATGCCCTGTTCACACTGAGAGTTTAATTCGCAGTAAATTAATTCGAACTAAACTAATGCGAATTAAACTAATGCGAATTAGATTGCATTCACACGAGAACTAATGTGAAGTAAACTAATGCGAATTAAAATTATGTTTCTACAGTAAGGCTATTCTGTAAGCCTATTATGACGTCATTTTCAAATCAGGTCACATTGTGCAGAGCAGGTACATTTTACATGCCATAAGTGTCTGTACACATTTTACTGATAAACATACTTTTCTTTGGTTTTCCACTCAAAAATAGCACAAGTTACTATATCTGACCACCGACATGTGGTCTTTGACTTAATTCTATCCTTACGCATGCGTCAAAATTTAATTCGAATTAGCTTCGCTTAGCGTTCACACGGAGCTAATGCGAAGTAATTTAATGTGCAGTAAATTAATTCAAATTAAACTAATTCACATTAAATTCTCCATGTGAACGCGGTTCAAATTTAATTCGCAGTAACTTACGTTTAATTCGAATTAAACTCTCCGTGTGAACAGGGCATAAAAGAATAATTTTATTCTCTGTTATAAAGTGTCAAGTTTTTGAGGTGGTTATATACCGTGTCTGCAGATGGAAGGGGGTCAGATTTGGGAACAGAGCTTTCTTTGTTTTAAAGTACTGTATTATCTGGGGGGAAAACCTGTCTGCAGATGGAAGGGGGTCAGGATATAAAAGTAGGAAGTCAGATTTGTCTGTACTCTGGTGTATTTGATATGTATCTCTGTCCCTATAAAAAGGGAAATGCACCTGAGAATGTGCAGCTGTCTGATGAAATAAATGGCTGCAATTAGATTTTAATTTGTTGCTCCCAGTCCCAATAAATAGAGGAACATTGTTCATCTTTGCACCCTGTAATTTACCTGCAGGTATTTGGCATGTATTAACTATTATGTATTTCCTCTGGCTTAAAGAAACAATGAATAATGCCACTTAATTTAAGTGTGTTATGACTAAACTTTATCAAGGTGAATTTTCTTACATAAAGCATTATGATAAAAACTCAGAATTTGGCAACATTAGATACATTTATGCCAAAATAAAATGCCATACATGTCTGGGAAAGTATCCTGTATCACATACTCTCCATAATTACATAATATTCATCAATAACATCAGTTTTCACCATAAATTTCAATACATCATGTTTTAATGATCCTTAGCCAGTTCAAAACATTCTAAACAGTTCCCATGACTTGTGACTCTATAGTCAACATTAAAATTTACCAAAAGATAAAAAATTCCAAAAATGAATGCAATGGCATTTATTTCTTTTAATACCAAGAGCAATAAATGTAGACTATATGATACCTCTTTTCAATCTCATAATCATCTCTTTCCAAAATCTCAGACATATTTTCCAGGTATTAAAGATCTTTGCTGAATGTCTCACTACATACATTCAATATCTACAAGTGGGTGGTAGAAATCTAAATATCCAAAGCTTTTTTTTATAAATCATATTGATACCATAATGGGAACCTAACATAATACAAGCTACTCCAGGTCTGTACTTGTTACATAATACATAGAAAACAAGAAAAATGGCCTATAACCATAAACTAAAAACAAACTGAAGTCAAAATTTAGACTTTGAATTGATTTTAAAAACATAATGAAAAGCTTGTTATTTCAAACATTAAACTAATTTCAAATTTTTTTTACTTTACTTAATGATAAATCTGTTGTCAGCTTGTGGTCTTGGGGCTGAATCACTTAAGTGGGTGGGACTTCCAACTCACGTTGACATATCCATGGTTTTTTGAGATGTAGATGTTCAAGATACTGAACTTTAACTGGATATAATCAAACTAAGTAGACAGATACATTTTGCACATACAAAGGTCATGGTCAAGGTCTCAGTTGATGCTTTGATTCAAATTACTGCACTGTGGTTACTTTGATATGAAATTAAATTAATAATTATGATAGGTACAAAATGTATCTCTGAAACATACATCTTACCAATTCAAGGTCAAAGGTCAGCTGTGATGAGATAAAATTAACCTATACTTCTACAAGAATAGATATGGGTTACCCCATATCCAAGATATTCGGCTTTTAATTTATTCGAATTTTCATTGTGCTCAGATGATTTCTAATTAAAAAAAACTATTTACTGATAAAACGTCAGAGATACTCAAGCTGTAGAAAGTCAACTACTAGTATACAATGGCCATAAATATCCTAAAATGACATAATATTTAGGCTACTGAGTTTCAACATCTTTTGTTGAATAAAATATGCATGTACTAAGGAAACTGCATGTACATATATAACGTTACATGCTGTGTAGTGACTTTTCTTATCACAACGTTGCAGATGCCTAAAGAAAATAGTTTTAATTTCACATAGAACATAGACTAAATATAATTAACCGTATAATTTTAAAGATGTATTTAACAGCTCACTCATTTTCAGGAATATTTAATCCAAATAGCATGTTACAGGCCTGTAGCAACGTTTTCAAAGTGAAGGGGTGGGGGGGGGGGGGGGCTCCAAAAAAATCCCGCGTACTATGGGTCTGTGCTACATGTGTACCATCTAACTTTCCAATGATAGAATCTTCTGTAAAAATTCGAAACAAGTCCAAGCAAAGATCAAAGATAGCCCATTTTTTTAAATAGCAAAACTATAGATCTATCAAGGATAGATTTTAATTTATTTTTTTAATTTTGTGCTATTAAAGTACTATCACACAAAGTATAGACAGATGTTAAAGATGGGTCAACAAGAGTAATCAATGAACTCGTCTAGAGATGCATTGACGGCCCTTGTTAAACGCAAAGGAAAGCGCAAGATCGGTTGGGGCTGTGAACATTCCTTCGTCATGGAATAAAATCCGACATTTAACACTTTATATAGATTTTGAATATAGAGACGTTTTGAAGATAAACTTCATTTTTGTTTCTAGAAATGTTTTTAATTACAAAAATAGTATATTTCCGTGTTTTTAAACTGAGTAGATCAATGACCTAGCATCGTTTTAGATAACTCAGTCCCTCTAGCCCAGTCTAGGGCTTGAGTAAACAAGAATAGATATGGGTTACCCCATATCCAAGATATTCGACTTTTAATTTATTCGAATTTTCATTGTGCTCAGATGATTTCTAATTAAAAAAAACAAGTATTTACTGACAAAATGTCAGAGATACTCAAGCTGTAGAAAGTCAACTATAAAAGTGCCATAAATATCCTAAAATGACATAATATTTAGGCTACTGAGTTTCAACATCTTTTGTTGAATAAAATATGCATGTACTAGGAAACAAACTGCATATACATATTATATTTATATTGTTACATGCATGTATAGTGACTTTATCACAAAGTTGCACATGCCTATAAAAAATAGTTTTAATTTCACATAGAGCATAGACTAAATATAATTAATCATGTAATTTTAAAAATGTTTAACACCTCACTCATTTTCAGGAATGTTTAATCCAATTAGCATGTTACAGGCCTATAGCAACATTTTCAAAGTGAACGGGGGGGGGGGGGGGGGGGGGGGGGGGGGGGGGGCTCCGAAAAAATCCCTCGTACTATGGGCCTGTGCTACATGTGTACCATCTAACTTTCCAATGATAGAATCTTCTGTAAAAAAAAAAATTAAAAACAAATCCAAGCCGTTATGGATTATCAAAGATAGCCCAATTTTTTTTTTAAATAGCAAAACTATAGATCTATCAAGATTAGGTTTTAATTTATTTTTTAATTTTGTGCTATTAAAGTACTATCACTCAAAGTATAGGCAGATGTTAAAGAAGGGTCAACCTGTCACCTTCTAGAGTAATCAATGAACTCGTCCAGAAATGCATTGACGGCCGTTGCTAAACGCGAAGGAAATCGCGAGATCGGTTGCGGCTGTGGAGCAATACTGAATATAGTCCTTCGTCATAGAATAGAATCCGACATTTAACACTTAATATATATTTTGAATATACAGACGTTTTGAAATCTTCATTTTTATTTCTAGAAATGTTTTTATTTTCAAAAATAGTATATTTCGTGTTTTTAAACTGAGTAGATCGATGATCTAGCATCGTTTTAGATAACTCAGGCCCTCTAGCCAAGTCTAGGGCTTGAGTAAGAAATCTCCAACTGGTGTATAGTTCTAAACTTCTTCATGTCCGTAGCAAATACTTGATACCCAGTCTACATGATCTAATCGTCACTAGGGAACGGTGCACACACCTGTGCTTGCAAGACCAAATAGCCTGGGTCTACACACGTGCGAAGATCCTTTCTAACGACCTCGGAAATCACGTTGCTTTGCCGAGAAGTTACGATTGCAGGTGTTTAACCATAATAACCATTCCGTTATTTAAAAAAAGAGGAAAACACACACACACACAGTTAATGATTAACATTCTAACCCAAAAGAAAATATACGGCAATTAACGATTATAATCATGACAGTAATATAATTGGTGAAAAGATTTATCATTATCAATCGAAGTATGACCTATATATTTCGTGAAAAAGACTGAGGAGTCAGCGAGCGTAGGAATACGAAAACTTTTTATTTGCTTTTCTAGGAAAAAAGTGATTTTCTTAAAATCTTTTTACGTTAATTTTGTTTTCTTTAACGTATTAAATATACATCATTATTCTTAATATTTGTTGTAATGTTGTATCTATTGATCATGAATGGAACTATTTTCTGTGGAGCAATTGTGTGAAGAGTACCTGACTTTAGTAATATATCTTGAATAGATAATATGCACTGATCGAATATATTAAAAACCTGCACTTGCTATGAAACTGGTGTATAGTTCCTCTTCATGTCCGTAGCAAATACTGATACCCAGTCTACATGATCTAAGCGTCACTAGCGAACGGTGCACATACCTGTGCTTGCAAGACCAAATAGACTGTTTACACATGTGCGAAGATCCTTTCCGACGAGCTCGGCAAATCACGTTGCTTTGCCGAGAAGTTACGATTGCAGGTGTTTAACCATAATAACCATTCCATTATTTTAAAAAAAGAGAAGAAAAAAAACACACACAGTTAATGATTAACATTCTCACTCAAAAGAAAATATACGGCAATTAACGAACAATAATCATGACAGTTATATAATTGGTGAAAAGATTTATCACTATCAATCGAAGGATGACCTATATATTTTCGTGAAAAAGACTGAGGAGGCAGAGAGCGTAGGAATATGAAAACTTTTTATTTCCTTTTCTGGGGAAAAGTGATTTTCTTAAAATCTTTTTACGTTAATTTTGTTTTCTTTAACGTATTAAATATACATCATTATTCTTAACATTTGTTGTAATGTTGTATCTACTAATCATGAATGGAACTATTTTCTTCGGAGCAATTGTGTGAAGAGTACCTGACTTTAGTAATATATCTTGAATAGATAATATGCACTGATCGAATATATTAAAAATATGTGACAGGGTCACCTAAACCATATGCTCACCTCGTATCATTTAACAATTCTAACAGTCAGAGGTCAGGACTAAGGTCAAGTTTAATGTATGAATTTACTCAGAAATAAATGCATGGTCACCTTAAACAGAGCTGCAAGCATGAGGTAATCAAATTACAATATTTAAGGGAGCCGACAGGGGTTTAATTGCATGAAAACTACAATAGAAAAACTTTTTAATTTCATATCATATGTAACTTATATTGACTTCAGTGTACATGCAAAGTTTCAGGAAAATTTATCGTCTGAGTATTTTTAGGGACCATTTCAAAATACAGGTACATTTAACATTGGATAATATGGGAAAGTGCTAGTTTTTCACACTTCAAAGCGAATTTTACAAATACTACAATAGACTTTTTGCTGATATCATAATACATGATGTATAGTACTATATTGTACATTATATGTAAGAAACATAAAAATTCTATCATCTGGTTTCCAGAGGGGGCATCTCAAAATGTAAAAAAAAAATGAAATTTTCCTGTTTTTATACTTATCAGAAAAAAAAAATGTTCAAAAAATCAGTTCTTTAAAATTGTTATTAGATTTTTTAATCTGTGATTATTTCAAATTTGCTAAATTTGATAAATTATGTGAAAATAGTTGCTTTAAAACTGTAAATACACTGTACTCTTGATTTTAAAATGGTGCGGATGTATTGCGCAATGAAAACATTAATCAAATGAACAGATGATTTTAAAACTGTCTAGTGGCTTTGCTTTACAGTCTGACAAAATCCCATCGTAAAAAATGCAATTTAAAATTTACAACCACCAAATAACCACTTTTATACAAAAAGCAGTAATTCATCTAGAAGTCATTATTTTAAAAAGTCAATTATTCTGCAAATCGTTCTATGCTGAGTCAGCAGAGTTGTTTATGTTCAAAGCTTTGAAGAAGAGGAATCCTGTATACAAGATTTACTTATTTACATTGTTTATCCACCTGCCTTCATACCAGAGAAGCCAAAGGGGGGGGATAGTGTAAACACAGATCCCCATATACGATGATAGACTCCCATATTAGACCTAGTCCCTCATAATGAGTATGTCTGGGTCAACATAATTTATTTATACATTATATGAGCTATTTCAGTTTCCACAGATTCCCTTCCTTCTGCTAGAAAAGACAAAAATTTTACCCATGATAAATAATGTAGTTTGATTTGCCATTTCAAGGTAGTTTGGAAGTTCATTGAGAATGCATAACCCAGTGATATCTGGTTGAAATCATTCAAGAAAAATCAGATTTTTTTTTTTAAATTATCTGAGGAGAATTGTTCACGAGTATCCTTTCCTCCCTCCCACTCAAACAATATCCCTCTCTAATCCAGAAATGCACAGTAGAATGAATAAAATTTACACTTGTATTATGCAATATATTTCCTGAGAGACATAATTTTGTAGTGGCTCATAAGAATTAGTGGCAATTTTTAAGTGAATCACTCATTCTTTATTGAAGATTTCACAACCACCACAAAATATACTCAAAGTTGAGTCAGTAAGAATAATGATTTCATAACCAAACAATCCGAACACTTAGTGCCAAATTTTGGAGTATAAGCGCGAAAAAAGGGGGGCCAGATGTATTCTCTAATACACGGGGAAATCACAGCTCAGGTTGAATGTTCTCTGTAACTATTATCACAGGGGTTAAGGTCTGCAGCTTTATGTTGATGTTCAAAAATGAACAGTGAAGTGCATTTGGTGCAATCTTGTTATCTGAACAAAATAAGCTGAAGAGAGAGAAATTCTCACAACTCTCTGAATCTGTTCATTCAATGACGAGTCAGAAATTTCCAATGAGTACTATTGCACAAATTAAGCACAAATACCTGTTGCTAAAGAATTATGCCAAAAGTTCTCTGAGTTAGCATATCTCTAACAATGACCCCGGGGTCATTTATACCTAGCCAAAGATGGTTCATCTCTCAATCAGTCTGAATGATAACTGTACTTGTTGATTTTGACACTTTAATTAAGCATTCCTTCTCACTTCATCCTACACAGACTTCCTTTCACCAGAAAACTAATTAACCATATCCACGTACCCCCCAAGATGAAACTATATATTTTAATTGGATACTATGTCTGCCTATATGTTATATTAATACAATGAACTACCATATTTTTACAAAATAATAAATGAATAAATGTATGTCTATAATTAACAATACATTACATAAAGAATGGAAGAAAAAATGTCACCATACAATGGAGCACACATGCTAGTAAAATAATTGTTATACATGTGCCACTTATATACAAGGGATGCATGGATGCAGATCAAACACTTTGCACATTTGTACACATTTTCCATTACATTCCTGTTTAAATTGGACAATTCTATCATACATTATGGGCAGTTATTTTTTTTCTCAACCATACCAAGTACTCTCCCATTCATACAGCTAGGCAGTGAGTGGGTAGATGGATTCCTATTCATCCAGACATTACAGGCTGCTTAAATGGGTTTCCTACTCTTTCTTTAGATTTGATGAAGAGTACGTGTTTCCTATTTCATCATAAACAGCTAAAATACTTTAACTTTCTTTATACCACACATAAAACACAGGTGAAAATGTATAGAATTTTTTTTAAAACTAAAATTCAATAGAAAAGAGTTAGAACAAAAGTAGACAATAAAATGGTCCTTCCATATACATGTAATTATATTGTACATGTATTTGCATGAAAAATATGTTTAAAAACCTTTTATCATCTATTGATATCCCAGACAATCTTATATTAGATAAAGATTCCCAAATAAAAAGAAAACCTCAGTTTTGCACACTGAGACAAAAAATGCCAGAAGCATGCTTTCCTCTCCTGTCTCACAGACTTGGCAAGAGATCTGTCAGCAATGTCAGAGCCTATGATCACAAGACCCCGCTGATACATCTATTTCTTATAACCTTGTGTTGTAATTGTGGCATCATCAACCACTAGAGGCATTCTATACTCAATGAGGCAAGAAAGTAAATAAACTCTACATTACTGATGACTTTACCATTAATCTGCAATTTATAGTCAGCCAAATCATCCTCATAACAGAAATCTGATGGAATCTTACACTATGATATAAGAATTTGTAAAGCACCAGTTAACTCTACATTTAGGACATTTCATGTAGGTTGGATCTATGAATAATGGATACATATACATAATTGGTACCAGCAAAAGTGCACTGCAATTAAAGTGAATGCACCTTTTAACTTATTTACACCAAAGTACAACATTTCTTCTATGAAAAATTTGTTTGGGGTTAAGTTTCCATCACTTCTCCGTAAAATTTGCCTTATCTTTCGCAAGGCATGATCACTGTTTAAAAGTGGTGGATCTGTCATTACCTGTGATTTACACATTATTACAAAAAATGCTACTGTACAAATAATGGCATGTTTACTCAGTGATAGCTAAGAAAGTTCAGCAGGGTGGTAATGGAATATGAGCAGTGCCCCCTGTCAAATATGATTGATGGTATCACTAATGCTGCATTGATCTCAGCAGCAAACCAGGCAAAACATGACAGATTTCTTCCATGTTGACCAAAACCTTTCCCAGCAGAAAAAAACCATTTCCACATGCTGTCCATAACACATTACAGGAAAAACAAAAAACTCCCCATAATGTATATCTAATTTCCTAGCTTAAAAATTTATTTTTTATATTTGCAGACTTTGAGCTGAGATGTAAGAAAAGTGAACAACTAGAAAGAACCCCCTACAACATGGATTTCTACTTTGTTACTGTTGTTGTGTTAGCTTCTGCTTTGACTGTACAATCCTGCCCTCCCCAGTGCCAGTCCTGTTCTGGAGCCACAGCTGATTGTAGGAGCAAGGGCCTTAGAGACATTCCACGAAAATTTCCAAGTGACACAGTTACTATAGACCTTACAGAAAATCAACTCACAGACATTCAACAGGGTGATTTCCAAGGACTGCCTAATGTACAAAACCTCAGACTGTCCAGAAATGGACTCAGTGCCATAGCACCAAGAGCTTTTGGAAACTTAGAACAGCTTATGAGTCTGGACTTGTCCTTGAATCCAATCACCAGAATTCATGACAAAGCATTTGAAGGTTTATCACATTTAAGGTCTCTGACATTGACCAATACAAAACTTCGTCGGATTGGGAAACCCTTCAATGAAATCCCAAATGTGAGTACTTTGTACCTTGGCTACAATCAACTTGAACAAATTGAAGAGGATGACTTTGAAATGACAACACGTGTACGAAGCATAGATCTCAGTGTCAATCGTATTCAATCAATCCATCCCCGAGCATTTGAAAACCTTCCTTACCTTAGATACCTCATACTAAAGAACAATCCTATTGTGGAGGCTAAAGGTCTAAGATTTTCTTCTAGCATGTTACAGCTAGTGGACTTTTCTCAGTGTGACCTGGAAAGTGTGCCTGGCCCAATGCCTTCCTCTGTTGCAGACTTGCGTCTAAGCAACAATAAGATCACAAAAATTAAGGCAACAGATTTTGAGAACAACACCAATCTACAGCTTCTTACCCTTAATGAGAACATGATTTCAGATGTTGAGTACACAGCTTTTGCAACCACTAGCAACTTGCAAGAACTTTGGCTTAACAACAACAAGTTAACAATGATCCCTAGAGGTCTGCCCATAGCACTAGAAAAACTTTACATGGATCAGAACGAAGTCCATGATATTGAATCTGGACTTTTTGGCAAAGATGCCAACTTGGAGACACTATCATTGAACATGAATGCTGTTCGCCAAATTCTGAGTAATTCCTTCTCTGGATTACAAAATTTGTCCAATATCTATCTCAAGGGTAACAACATCCAAGAATTAGTCAGTGGAACATTTACTGACATGTCTAGTTTGAAGGAAATTGACTTATCTAACAATCCTCTAAAAAGAATTCAATCCAAAGCTTTCAAGGACTTGCCAAGTCTGCATGACTTGCAAATGTCTTACCAGGAACAAAGTGATGTCACAGTGGCTGATGATTTTCTTTCTGGTATTCAAAATGCCAAATTCCTGCAGTTTATGAATAGTCCAGGAATGGCGAAAAACTTTTTGAGATTGATTGAAAACAGTGGCCTAACATTTCCCTCCATAAAAGTGATCAATCTAGAATATAATGAACTGAATACTTTACCATCTAACCTGAAAAATGCCTTAGTCAATTTAGAAATGATGACCTTGGATGGTAACCCCCTGCAGTGTGACAGAAGGCTTTTATGGTTGTGGGAATGGATGAAGGTATCCAGTGTTAAGTTCTATAGCTTTGAGGCACCAATCTGTGCTGGACCAAAGGAAGTCAAAGACCGTGAACTGCAGAGTCTTCTATCAAGTGAATTTACAGAAGCACCTGAAACAACGGAGACAAACTCCAGGCCCCCAGCACAACCAGAGATCAGTACCCAGAGGAGAAAGACCACAGGGAAGCAACAGGATAACAAAGTAAGGCAGAACACAGACTCCACAACAGGGGCAGTCACAGCCAAGCAGGAGAGAGTTCAAGGTTCAAAGATCAACGGAGAAATCAAGTCCACAGGAAATTCTGCCAGGAAAACTACAGGTAAAAAGCCTTCAGGGAATAAGAAACAAAACAAAAAGAACAAAGAAAGAAAGAAAAAGAGAAACCCCAACAAAAGAACCAAGAACAGAAAACGTAATAAGAAACGGGGTAAGAAGGGGTCAAAGAGGGGAAAGAGAAAAATTCCCAGAAAGTGCAGCAAGCTGCCCACAGGTGAAAGGAGGTGCTGTCGTAGGCTTAAAGATGGTACAGAGAGATGCAAAACCCTTAAGCCTAGAGTTAGAAAAACCACCTTACGAAATCGCAAAACACGTAGGACACGAAAGCGAAACACAAGAGCTCGCAAAACTGCATGAGAAACTTTTGTGACTTTGTCCAGTGTGCATGACTGCTAGCTTATATCTCTAGATTTCCTTGATCTGTGTAATGTTCAGGAGAAATAACTATAGTCTTTGCACGTTGTACTTGGATTTGATCTGCAATGCAGTTCACTTACAGTTCACTTACAATGTTTTTGTGTTGATTATGAGGCATGTTAAAAAAATTGGGATTTTTTTCCTCCCCTAATACTGTTGTTCTTTCTAGCATGACTAGGAATTTCTATGATTTTTTTTTCCTGTTGGTATTTCACAATGTCTTCCTTCTGTCACTAAATCATCATCACATTTCTTACTGTAGCAAACTTCTAGCTCAAATTAAGCTTTGTGGAAATGCAAATAGCTTTTTACAAGTCATTTGGTGAGAAAAATTGCAATTCACTGTTCTTTTCCATCTCAGACCAAGAATGTTTTCTTTTTACTTTTTTCTCCCCAAAAGCTTTCATTTTAATAAAACCACCATCAATATAACCCATTCATTTAGCTCTTATGCACTTTATGATTGTTTCAGTCATTTAAAAAAAGTTTTTAAAAAGTTTAATACTTTCTATTTCATATTAATAGTTTCTTATTTTAACACATTATAGTTTTTCCTATTTAATAAAATCATGGCATTTTATTATTTTTAGAACTAATCTATGCAAATCTTCAAATATACAAAGAATTTGTACATATAACATACAAAATTATAAGTACTTATGACCAATTATAATTTTGCTAGAATTTTCAATACCTAAAATGCTTATTTTTGTAAACTATTACTATGCAAATAAATGATAGATAGATAATTTTGTGGGTTTTTTTTTTTCAATATACCAATATAAAAGGATTTATCTTATTTTTAAAAAATGATACTATTACATCTGTATTTTACAAAATATTCAATTCTTTCTTCTTTTTCAATTTCTCTCAACATATATATACCTCAATCAAACGTCACACTGCAGAAGTCAACGTTACTTGTTTTCTTTTATTTATACCATACTTCACTTCCTTTCTTAACTTTTCTTCACTTTCATACTATTGTACAGAGCACACTGTATAAATTACACAATTACAAACTATACTTGTATCAGTTGTATGTATTGACAATTAGATGTCATTCTCTAAACAGGACACTGTTAATGTGACTGCACAATAAGGTTATCTTTTCACGTAAGTATAATCTTGACCAAAAGTCTTCCACTCGGGTCAAAGTTGTGTTTTTCCTTTTTTTGAACCAGTGTGTAGGTAGGATTTGAACACTTACATGATCATGCACGTTTATCATGGTAGTAGTGAAAATGAAATTTTGACTAAATTCATACTACAGATTAATTTTTTTTGTTAATTTTTAAAGCAAGGGGTCAATTTCTGCTTAGTGCCCAATGAAACAAACTTTTTTTTTTCAATGTGCAGTTAGTTCTTATTCATACCTCACGGAAATAATGGCAGAGAGCAAAGAAAATTTCTAGTTCTTTTTATGTGTATATTTTTTCCATCTGATATTGTTGGGTTAAATAAAACAATACAAACAAAACTACCACTTTAGAGAAAATTAATCCAATATATGTACTTACAAATGTGTTTTATTTCTGTTAGTTTTGCATGCACGAGCCATTTTTTATTGTGTAAACAAAGGGAGATAACTCTGAAAACTTTTATGTATCAATCTTTTAAAGAAGGTTGCTTTATCTTTTACTTTCAGATTCCTGGTGTTTGCTGACATTCCTTGTCTACCTCTACAGAGTGGTGGTCATTAAATCCTCCACATGACAGAAATAAATTATTTTGTGATAAAAAAAGTCTCCTGATTTGTTGTTTTCCACTTAAATTCTTCTTGAAACCTTATTGTGCATCAAATTAGCAGGTTCTGTCAAGGTCACAATTTATTTAATGAACTAAAAAGACATATATATATACAAAATACTGTATCATTCACAAGTCACTTAAAAAAGAAATGTACAATGAGAACACCCTTTGGTTAAAGTACATCATTTATAATTATAGGTATACTGTACACAGGGAAGTTTTTGCCTCCATTTTATTTCCCCCCTTTCACCCTCATCTGTACTCATCATTTGGTGAATTCAAAACCTGGGCAAATTTTACACAGAGAGCAATAGCTCTCTTGTGAAAATCTGTGTCTAGAAGAATTTAAAACAAGGCAAAATCATTCACACATGTGAAAGGGAGAAAATAACTGTCTACAGTATTCAAATCTCAAGGCAGGTGAAAACACATTGACAAATATACAGGTACAAGTCACGGCTGTGCCAGTATTACTATATAGAGGGTAATTTCTGTGGTTTCATAGTCTTCAAACATTTTACTGAATGATTAACATTCAAGAACTAAAGGAGCTTGGACACAAATTTAAAATAAATATTTTCTAAAATTTTCAGTATGATATCATGACTTATATGTTGCTAGAGCATTTCACACCAAAATATTATAAAAGCATGTTTAGAAACTTCCTTTATCTGGAAATTACTAAAACTATAAATTTTGGAACACATTTGATTGACACACATCCTTGCACTTGATGTAGTTAACTTTATCCTTAATATTTAAGAAAAATGGAAAAAAAAATTATGTATAAATGAAAAATATTAATAATATAATCCATAAAATTTGAAGTAGAAAAGTGAGAAAGCAAAACCAACTCACCAGTATTGTCAGTCTATGCTCAATAATGTGTGCAGAGTAAACAAACTGAACACATCCAGTAAAATGTAAACAGAGCTTGTACCCCTGTTTACAAATACCGATTTTTGACCTGATGTTTTGTAGAATGCCTTTGTCTTTGAATTTTAAGAATTTTCATGTAAGTTAAATTCATTAAACTGAAGTTAATTTTTTAAAAATAAAAATAGAAATTTAAAATTGTAAACAAAAACCACAATGAACTGTGTCCAGGCCCCTTTAAGAATGTTACACAAGAATTTCCTACCTTATTTTGCACCAGTGAATGCCTCTCCTCCATTTCTTTCTTCTCTTGACTAGCTTTGGCACTAAGAACATCCACCTGTATAATAAAACACAACATCTCAACCTTCTTCTGTCATGTTGGAGATTTATATGAATAAAACTTATACAAAATCTTTTATTTCCAGTTAAACTTTCAGTAAACCATCATTAGTCCATAATATACAGCCTCTGAATCTACTTGTCTTGTTAATTCCATGAGTTTCAAAGGAAATTGTGTGTATTTTATGTATTTACCTTATATGTACAATTTAAAATATTTTAATTTTACAAACCTGGGAGGCGACATTTTTCATCTCTGGTTCAAACTCCTGAAATAAGTCATGACCTTGATGAAAGAATGTGCTTTGAGCACGCATAAATGACAACATCTGAAAAAAAGGAAATAGAGTCAATTTAATACATAATCAAATAGCAATTTAATTAGTATTATTGATTTATTACTAATTCAAACAGTTATTCTCCTAACATATAGAATTCAGGACAATAATTCAAAATATTATATACTTACAATTTCTTAGTACCTTTTGTTTTCTATATTTATTACAAGAGTTCTCCCATACATATCATACACACAATTATGGTATAAACTGGGTTCAAGCAGGTTACAGAAGTGGTTTATAAAAAAGCGTAAACTGTTCCAACCCAATTTATACCATATAAATAGGGTAGCTATTAAATTCATTCCTTATAATATAATTTTCATTCATTTAGTGTAAGAAACAAGAGGCCTATGGGCCACATCACTCACCTGAGCACAAAAGAAAAAGCACAAATCAATTCAATATTGAAAAGTTTACAGGGGAGGAGGGGGGGGGGGGACTTGAATTTTAAACTACCTGAGGATGCTTCCATATCAATATAACAAATGGCTTTGCTGTTCTTGAGCAGAAGATTTTTAAAGATTTTTCTTATATATTCCTTTGTAAAAATTTGATACCCCATTGTGGCCATTCCCTACCCCCAGGGGTCATGATTTGAACAAACTTTAATCTACACTACCCGAGGATGCTTCCATATCAATACGACTAAACATGGCTTTGCTGTTCTTGAGACAAAGATTTTTTCCTTTATATTCCTATGTAAAACTTTGATCCCCCATTTTGACCCCACCCTACCCCCGGGGGTCATGATTTGAACAAATTTGAATCTTCAATACCTGAGAATGCTTCCATATCAATACGACTAAACATGGAATTGCTCTTCTTGAGAAGAAGATTTTTAAAAGTTTTTTCCTATATATTCCTATGTAAAACTTTGATCCCCCATTTGACCCCACCCTGCCCCCGGGGGTCATGATTTGAACAAACTTGAATCTACAATACCCGACAATGCTTCCATATCAATATGACTAAACATGGGTTTGCTGTTCTTGAGAAAAAGATTTTTAAAGATTTTTTCCTATATACTTCTATGTAAAACTTTGATCCTTCATTCTGACCCCACCCTAACCCCGGGGGTCATGAGGATGCTTACATATCAATATGACTAAACAAGGCTTTGCTGTTCTTGAGAAGATTTTAAAAGATTTTTCCTATATATTCCTATGTAAAACTTTGATCCCCCATTTGACCCCACCCTACCCCCGGGGGTCATGATTTGAACAAACTTGAATCTACAATACCCGACAATGCTTCCATATCAATATGACTAAACATGGCTTTGCTGTTCTTGAGAAGTAGATTTTTTCATATATACTTCTATGTAAAACTTTGATCCTTCATTCTGACCCCACCCTACCCCCGGGGGTCATGATTTGAATAAACTTGAATCTTCAATACCTGAGAATGCTTCCATATCAATATGACTAAACATGGGTTTGCTGTTCTTGAGAAGAAGATTTTTAAAAGTTTTTTCCTATGTATTCCTATGTAAAACTTTGATCCCCCCTTGTGGCCCAACCCTACCCCCAGAGGTCATGATTTGAACAAATTTGAATCTATACTATCTGAGGATGCTTACATATCAATATGACAAATCATGGCTTTGCTGTTCTTGAGAGGAAGATTTTTTCCTTTATATTCCTATGTAAAACTTTGATCCCCCACTGTGGCCTTTTGGGCCTGTGGTTCTTGAGAAGATTTTTAAGATATGCCACCAAATTTTCACTATTTCTGAATTATCTCCCCTTGAATGAGGGTGTGGTCCTTCATTTGAACAAACTTGAATCCCCTTCACCCAAGGATGCTTTGTGGCAAGTTTGGTTGAAATTGGCACAGTGGTTCTGGAGAAGAAGTCGAAAATGTGAAGAGTTTACAGACAGACGGACGGACAGCTAGACAGACAGACAGACGGACTACAGACAAAATGTGATCAGAAAAGCTCACTTGAGCTTTCAGCTCAGGTGAGCTAAAAAAAGATGACTGCCCTTAAAAATGACTTCAAATTGTACAAAATTTAAATGTAATGTCAGGTTGATCGATGTGATTTTGTAACATCAGGTGGATCGATACTTTTTGGATGCAAGTCATTGTGACGTAGGCAACCTAATTTACACGATATAAAGTAAATTTTTTATCAAATAGAGTATGTATGCAACTCATTAAAGAATACTTTAAAATACAAAAATTGGAAGTTGTATTACTTACTGTTTCTAAAATTTCATATCTTTTCTTTGAATTTAATATGTTAATCTGCAAAAATAATAATAATCATTATAAAACACTTTATGACTTCAGTGAGTTCTATAACATCTAAAAAATTCTGCTAAATACATACATGTATATGTTTTCTTATTAATCATTTTGCCATGTATATACAAAGTACATTCAACTTATACATAAAAGATTACAAAGCTCACCTTGACGAATGATGTTACCTGTAAGGCGAATCCAACCAAATGCTTTTCTGGGATTTTGCATAGATACAGCATTCATGAAAGTTTGGTTTGGGTAAGACTTAAAGTTTAATTAAGAATGAACCTGCCCCCAAAATTTGAAGTGTTCAACAACCCTGAAAATGTAGATCAAAGGAAAACTGGTAATGTGTATCCCAAGATGTATCATCCCTGCGAGTTTGATCCAAATAGGTTAATACTTTATCCACAGATACTTTGTAATGAACATTCTCCAAAAACTTAAACCTGCTTAATTGTCCAGAAAATGTAAGTCAGATCCAGCAACCAATCCCTATATGCATCATCCATGCAAAGGTTGGTCCAGGTAAGGCTTATAGTTACTTGAGAATGGATCCACTCCAAAAACTTAAAACTGTTCAATCACTATGAAAAAGGTGAGTCAGATCCAGCATCCAAAACAAGTCTGGAAGTGTGCATCCTTAGACGCATCATCTCTGCAAGTTTGGCACCAAAGGCCTTATAGTTACTTGGGAATAAACCTACTCCAAAAACTTGTACCTTGTCACTCATCTGGAAAATGTAGGTCCAAAGTAAGTGTGGTATTGTGCATCCCTAAATGCTGCAAGTTTGTTGCAAATTAGTTCCAGGTAAGGCTTATAGCTACTGTAAACAAACTATAATTAGTGTTATCTTTTATTCGCAAATCGTCAGTTTGAAATCAATCCACGACAATTAATTTTTGCGACTGAGGAAACATTCTCTACAAATACAACCAAAATAATTGGTCTGCAGCAGTTAATATTCGTGGGTTTAAGTAGGTCGCCAAACTCATAGATATTTCTACAGGTTGAGGAATCTACCTTATATGGATTGTTGTCATTGTGCACAGAGGTGCTTACAGCAAACAATTGTCCAATCCAATGAATGAGCCGAAAAGCATGATGGTCTACTACATGTTTATATTTTACTGCAAACACGTGGGTCAGGCAAATTTAGGACACGATGATTTCAAATGACTGCAGGAAAGTCAACTAATAATCATTTTTAATGTTTTTGTGAAAAATACAAAGAATAGGAACTAATTAAGATTTCCCGTGCTCACATTAACAAACAAAGACAATTTTCCGTGTTAAATAGTTCGTTGAAATACTGCTCACAAAGTCCTCACAAGTAAATAAGAATCCAGTTTTTATACCTTGATATTCATAAATTTGCCATGCTACTGGTGTTATTCGTTGTTGCTTTATTATTTGTTTACAAGAAATTAAAAGTCAATGCATTTATAAAAAAAGAAAGTTTATTGCTGCACTGCATTTATTTTCCATAGTAATTCTTATGTATTACACATTAATTCTCATGTACATTGATCATAGAACGTGTATTGAGTAGCATATATATCGTAGTAAACAATGACAATATGTGAGTACACCTCAGAGTCGATTGTTTTGGACCAGGAAATACTAGTAGTCATGTGAAATTCATATTCACTGATAGTACAGCAAAGGAAAAGCTGCCAGGCAATTGTCAACAAACGGACTTGTACAATAGAGTGTTGAAAACCCAAATTTTACCGCTGTAAAACATTTGTATGTAAATGTGAGCATGGAATTCGTAGATAATGATGTACATATTGTATTAAGTGTGCAAAATGTTTGGATAAATGCAACATGTCTTTCCGAGAGCGATTTGAAAAACTGGCCTTTTTGAAACGTACATGCAGTATTTTTGTAGTAACCCATAATGCAACTCGTTTAGCTGACTGGTCGGTTTGTCAGTCACGTTGGTGCCTCATTTAGCATGTAAATTTATTCTGACATCACAGGAAATAGTTTCCTCAACCTGTTCTAGCACATGGATAAAAGTTGTTTTACAGTACTTGGGAATGGAGCTGCTTAAAAAATGTTTAACCCTCCAAAAATTTTAACATTAATCTGGACATTCTTATGGAAAATATTGGTTGAAAATGCAGAATCTGAAACCTAACTGGTACAATGAAACATACTAGATGCATCATCCATGCATCTCTGATTAAAAAAAGGCAGCATACAGTTACTTTGAAAGAAAGCTGCTCTAAAAATTTTAACCTGGGATGCCAGCACTAAGGGTATAGCAGTAATAGCATATGGTCCCCCAACTTTGTCAAGGTGAGCTAAAAAGAATAATAGGCTACACTTGCATAATCAATGGGTTACACCCATAGAATTAACCATAAAGAATGGTTGCTGAAGCAACAGCCATATGCTGCAGGCCAAACTGACCTGAAATACATGGTCTACAGCTGTGTGAGCAAAACAGGACTTCTTTGCCTTCAGCATGGTGGCAGCTTCTTCACATTCCTGTGGTTTTGTCCGTGGTATGCTGGCGTTCCTATTGATGGCATTGTCTAACTCTGTACTGGCCTTCTCAAAGTCTTTCTGGGAGTCCTTTACTTGTTTTATGTCTCTGTTGAAAAAAATTGCTACTCATATTTTATTGTTCAAAGACAGGTAATGTGCAATCATTTAAATCGAAGTGTCAGCTAAATCATTTTAATTTTTTTTCTATTTTGATACTAATCAATTTTTATTGGTAGCATGAAGAAGGCAAAATTAGATCACATTTTACCCAATATAGACACAATTTTTTTGTTGTTGTGTATATAATTCAACAAATATAAATTGTGGAATTGCCACAGAAATCTTCTAGTTTTTTTGTTGTTGTTGTTGTTGTTTTTTTTTTCTTTATCAGTATTCCTTTATGAAATAGAAATAAATACATCAATGGAAAAATAAAACTTTAATGTTGTTAAATTAAAACTTTTAATACTGCTTACTTGTACAAATGCATTACTGTAAACATATTATATTTGGCTGTGTATTCCTTTTAGTGCCTTTGACGGAAAGCAACTTCCGCTAATTCAAGTACAATGCTAAATATCTTGCACATATCCACAAGAATAAGAACTTTAAGTAATGTGCTGAATCAAATCTATTCTAACTTGTTTAAAAATCAATTTCCTCCAAATACTGTACAAGCTATATATAATACATCTACAGGATTCTAACATGAACTGTTAAAGCAATAAGTTCACTTAATTAAATCAAAATAAGCTCAAGCTATTTTAAACAAGAGACCCATGGGCCACCTGAGTTACTTTTTCCTAATATACATATATTCCTAAATTTGGTCGCCTATTGTAGCCCCATCCTATACAAAGGGGCTGTGATTTGAACAAAAGTGATTCTCCATATAAGAGGAGGCTTCCACATTAATATGATTCATCATGGTTTTGCTGTTCTTTACAAGAAGATTTTTCCCTATATAATTCCTATTGTGGCCCCACCCTACCCCCAAAGACTATGAACTGAAAAATTTACAATATATACTTCCTAAATATGCTTTCACCTAGTCTCATCTTTTCTGGTCCAGTGGTTCTTGAGAAGAAGACTTTTTAAAAATGTTTTTTATATATTTCAATGGAAAACTCTGATTCCCTATTGTGGTCCAACCCTACCCCGGGACCATGATCTTAACAATTTACAATCTACATTACCTCCGGAAGCTTCCACATAATTTCAGCTTTTCTGGTCGCAGTTTTTGTGAAGAAGATTTTTTTTTTAAAATTTCCTACATACGCTGTATTTTAATGTAAAAATTTGATTCCCTATTGTGGTCCCACCCTACCCCTGGGGCCCATGGCCTGCACAATTTAGAATCTACACTACCTTAGGAAGCTTTCATATAAGTTTCAACTTTTCTGGCCCAGTGGTTCTTGAGAAGAGGATTTTCAATGACTAGGGATGGCAACGAATATTCGAACATTCGAATATTCATTCGATGAGTTGATATTCGAATATGAATTTAAGATTCGAATATTCGGTGTTTTTCAGATTTCATATTGTGATTAATAAATTTTGGAATTATCCCTGTTTAATTCACTAGCGATCAATTTCGATAGCCTGATTTCTATCACTACTTTCTTATCTTATATCTACTAAATAACGTGTATTTTGTTTTGAATAAGGTGTTAATGAATTGTACAATTATGCTTTATATATAATACAAAACATGCTTTCATAGTTTTCATCAGTTAAATACGATCGGATCTAGAACAGAGGACAACAAAATTAAAAAACTTCTTCGAATGTCTAAAACGTGAAGAGTATACATACTTATCTAAACAAATTTAATTGATCATTAAATGAATGTCCGATATAGAATTAGTCTGTAATTAATATAGTAAAGGGCTTAATTTCAGAATAAATGTGTAAATTACTTGATTATCTCGGGTTGTACAAAATCCTGAGTTTTATATTCATTATCGGGAAATTAGTTAATAACCTAGGAAAAATGTCTATGGAAATATTTGATTATATTTTAAAAACATTGTATCAAAGATTAAAATCATATCTCTTATTAGGCAGATAATTGTAATTTATTACACGTATTGAAATCTGAACATTATACCGTTACGACTATCTTGCCTTTTTATAAGACGACTGCTTCCTCAGTTGGAGCTACTATATATACACGTTTCATTTGTTAAAATTATACCTTTCTACATTTAAATCAATTATTTATTTCAAACATTGACAAATATCAAAAGGAATTTTATTGTACACCTACAAAAGTCTTCATACAATTTTACTTCCAATATAAGTATACCTACGCTAAACCTTTCATGAGAGTAGGATGATGCACGCATATTTAAAATAAAACAGATTTTATTTATTTTATCGAATATTCGAATATATTCGAATACTTTCATTGAATATTCAAATATGAATTATTGACAAAATTGACATCCCTATCAATGACCCTACCCTATTTTGCCTTTTCCTGAATATTTTCATTTGGAAGGGGGCTTGGTCCTTCATTTTAACACTTTAAAATCCCCTTTACCCAGGGATGCTTTGTACCAACTTTGGTTTAAATTGGTTCAGTGGTTCTTCAGACAATGTTGAACATGTGAAAAGTTTACAGACCGATGGACAGACAGATGGAGAGATGGATAGACAATGGGTGATCAGAAAAGTTCACTTGAGCTTTCAGCTCAGGTGAGCTAACAATACTCACTGCTTCACAAAATTGTTGAGATTTTTACAAACAGATCTATTAGCTTGGTCCATTAAAATCTAAAAAGAGAGCAAAAGCAAACATTAAGATTTCCGATACTCAGTCTAACATTTTGGTTATGTTACACACATGTATTTTACTTGAGACAAGTAATTTGAAAGTTTGCGTATATTCAACGATATACATGTACATTTAAGTCTCAGAATAACTAATCACAGTAGCTAGATACGACAAAGGAAGGCAGTGTTAAAAAAATGAAACTTAAATAAATTTAATCAAATAGAAACCATTAAATCCAAATTAGATTGTACTTACATTAAAGAACTTTAGCATCTCTCCCATTTCATGGGCAAATTTATTCAAACAGTTCTGTAAATAAAAAAAATCATACTGATATTAATTACTTGTACAGAACACACAATAAATATAAAGTAGAGAGTAACATTTACAAGTATTTCATGCAGAAATTAATCTTCTGAAAATCAGCCTTCATTTGCATGCATTAGCATAAAATGCCTTTACCATTAACCAGAGGCCTAAGGGCCACAAAACTCACCAGTCAGGTTAACCCTGCTCATCTTGAAAGGAAGAGTTTTACATTTTTTTTCTAAAGAATATATATATATATATATATATATATATATATATATATATATATATATATATATATATATATATATATATATATATATATATAGATCTCCACTTTTAGAATTTTCCAGCAGTAAATGATTGAGTTAAATAGTTATACTCCATTGAACTTACTTTAGTTGAGCAATTGATAAATACTTGTTTATAAATTCCACAGCTGTAACACAGTAAAAAAACTTACTAGTATTCACATATCTTTTTGTTTATTATTAATCCTTCTTTTTTTTAAATTAAAGTAGAAGAATGTATGTATTTTTCAGGCTATTGAGAGGAAGATTTTTCCTTTATAATTCTATACATTGACCCCCCTAATGTGGCCCCATCCTAGCCCATGGGGCTATGATTTAAACAAACTTATTAAACAGGTTTGTTCCTGAGCCTTTGAGCAGATTTTTGTCTTGACCTCTGTTTAAAAAATTCTGCATAATGTTTTAATTCTTACAATAAATTTGGATTCTACAATGCTAATTAAACTATATTCAATTAAATCCCAATGATTAAATTCCATATCGAAAGCATTAAGTGAGGAACTATATTTTGTGGCAGAAGGTTTTATAAAAGAAAATGATCAGTTTTTCTCTTTCGAAGTTTTTACAGTATTGTTAAGTTTGGATTCCTATTTTTACATGCAGTCTGCACACAGTTATTTTGTGCAGTGAACTGTTTTATATTGGTCCTTAATTATATATTAACTGTGATGAATTCTATCATCATATTTGGAAAAATATAACAAATATATTGTGAAGGTCCTGGGGAAAAAATAGCCCAGTCTAAGCTTAAAATTAGCACTATTTTAGTTATATGTAAAAAATTACATCACAGACTCCCACTTTTAATTTAATTTTCTTTTCTGAATATATAAGATAATTTTAACAATTCTGCTTAAATTCAGAAAAATGTCATAACTTTCAAATGATTTTATTCATTTGTTAAATTTTTAATGCCAGAAAATGACATTTTTTGAGTGCAGAAAGGTCAAATAATTGACTATGCAAAGTAATTTGAAACTTTTTTTGGTTGTCACAAATTTTAATGTGACTATTCAAGGGAAAAAAGACTGTGTTTGTTAATATAATTTATTTGGATAAAAAATATTAGAGGAAAAACTTTGAAAAATTTATTTATATGTGTTACACGTAATTACAGTGCAAAAAGGTCATATTAAATGCTTCGTAGCACCAAAAGAAGCACATTGACCCCCATTTTTTGTTCTGATTTTTAATTCAGCTATGTGTGTAGATTCTAAAAATATACTTGATAAAAAATTCTCAATACTTTTTATAACAGGATCCAACCTTCTTAAATTGTCACTCAGTAAGGAAACACATCAAGTTTTGTCTTTTCTGGCCACATGGTTCTTGAGGAGATTTAATATTACCCAACTATATTTTCACTTTTTTTTTTTACTTTCATTTGAACATTGTTGAATCCCATTTGTGGCAAACTTGGTTGGAATTGGCTCTGTGGTTCTGGAGAAGTTGAAAATATGAAAAGCTTACAGTTGACATAGGATAGACAGAGATAGATGCTGGACAGTATTTGATCATTAAAGCTCACCTGAGCCACTAAAATACATGAAAATACAACAAAAACATGTATTATTTTGGGGTAACATTTTGGGCACAAATGCTAAAATCTAGCAGTAATAAGGATCAATCAGTTATAAACATTATACTGCATTTATAGTCATTTTCTACATTTGACATGTACAGTGTATTTAGTACTTCAACAATACAACAATGCACTTGTTATGCACAAAAGAGAGACATCCTCATATTCTTTCAATAATGATGCAAGTATATTTTGATATAATTGTTCACTGAGGAATGCTATATAATTCAGAAAATCATTACATAATCAGGGCAGGCAAAATAAAAAGACAACATGCAATGTGTAATGCTATTGCTTTGGGACATTTTCAAACATTATGAATACTACATGTACTTAATATTCATAAATTACATGGGCATGGAAATCACTCATTCAGATTGCTAAAGATGAATTATCTTACTACATGTATTCAAAATACATTTCTTTACAGAATTAATTGCTTTCTATTTTTCTATTCATGATAACTAGAACTTCTAGGTCAAATGAACTAGGAAGTGTGCAAATCAAAAAGACTCTGGCAATTGTGTGTGTTGCAAAGTGCAGTGTCTGACGTGGGAGGATGATTAGAAATGTCTTCATTTATATGCTTGGAACAGGAAATATAGTGTGTTAGATCAATCACTTTGTTGGAACAGACAGGATTGAAAAAGCACTGAATATAAGGTGACCATGCTAAAAAGAAAAGAACAAAACCTGGTCTCATTCCTGCTAGAAGTTGCTAAGATTAGCAAATGTAGCAGGAACTAGACCAACTGCATTGTGGGATACTTACTGATACCATTGTATCATCCTATCATTGTGAAAACAAAATATGGTTATTTCAGTACATGTGACCTTTAACAATTCCATGCATCTTTTAAACAAAAAATAGCTTACAGGTAACTTCCTTGCACCAATACTGAAAAAGCTATTAATTAAATCTTAAAATCCCATGAAGATGAGTAAGTAATATAGCCACATATTATTTTATTCCACTATGTTTGAACTTTATCTACAGGTTAAATCTAAAAATAAGTCCTGGTGACTAAAAACAGTGCTTTTTATATTTCTTCTTCCATTCTAACCAAGAATGGCAACAAAAATATGTTTCTGAAGGTCACATGAATGTCAAAGTTCAAATGCAGGTCTGATAGGAAATTGACCTATGTGTCACAAAACAGTACTCTAGCAATCTGATTTGGGATTTTAACATATTGTTTATATCCCAGTAGACAGAACATCAATACTTAAAACTACTGGTTTCAAGTGTTGTAGAGAACCTACCGACATCATGCTGTCATCTTTAAAATATGCTGCCAAATCTCGCACACCAGTAACAAAATCACTGAAAAATACCAGTATAAAAACAATGAACTAAAAACACCGAAAAAGAATATCAAATTCAACAAAAAAAAGGTCTAAAGATGAATCCACATTGTTCTTTTATCATTTCAATATTGCTTACATCTCTGGGATTTTAGTATCTCTCTTCATGTGTTACCTTGTAATTATTTTCATTTGTTTTTAATTTTTTTAACAGTTAATTTGTTTTCTAAGGCTGATTGATATATCTGATTGCAATTAAGATGAACTTCAATAAGAAAGGGCATGAGTAGACACATCCTCGCAAACCACGGCCAAAATGTATGATGCTCTCCCATTCTGGAGAGAGCTATGAGCGGACTCCGGACCGTGGTTTGAGACAATGGGGTAGACACACAAGAGAGAATTCAATGGCATTTTTGTATTTTAATTAACTGCTATTTTCACAACCTGATAGACGGAGTGTTTTCCCTTTATTTTAAAGAAAAGGGCTAGAGATCAATTGTAACAGGCTATGGTTTGAGTTTTATGAACAAAATCTTTGTGGACCTTACAACAATTATTTTTAAAATTATTGATTTCTAAGCAGCATTTTTATTTATTTGGCTGGAGGCCGGTTCTTAGGGAAAACCATACTCAAATATTGTGTCTGTTAACTAAGACAACATTCTGTGCGATCCTTACCTACTGGCACGTTTGAATGATTTCCCGGTCTCTATCATCAACGAACATAATTTCACAAGCTGTAAAAAACATTAAATAACTCATACATTATCCAAATAACTCCCTTACTTTACTAAAAATCTCTTTTCTAGTTTTTGATATTTTACTGAAATTTACTTTCAAAAGGAATTCTAGTAAGCTGTTTATCACAGAATGTTTTTGTTTTAATTGATTTATATTAGTAAATAAAATCCTGGACAAATTGACATACATAAATACACATTTATTTACTTAATTAATACAATAGGTTGGGCACAAACTACTGCAGTTGTTATCTTTAAAAGCATTAAGAAATAGCTATCCATAATTTTAAACAAAACAAAGTTTTCAGGAAAAAGACAATTTAATGCTGATGTAAGCTCACTCTTTCTAGTCTGGCTTCTAGGACATCAATGTCATTTTCTGCAGACTCCAAGGAGGCCCTGAAATAACATCAAAGAAAATCAATGTCTAGTTACTATTACCTGGTTATTTTCATTAATGAATTGCTAATATTGCTATTTAATGATATAAACTTCATCTTTTTCTAAATACTTGTTTGAATTTCTTAATTCCTTCAGATATGATTTATCTTGTGAATTCTTAATGTTGGTTTGAATGAAAAGAATAAATACAGTATTTAAAAAGAATCGGATTTTAATAACAGCATCTCTCTAATGGTAAGGACAACCAGGAAATCAACAACAGGTAATTAATTCTATAAGGATGTTAAAAATGGTCAATTAAAAAAAATATAATAAAAACAGAGATCTTCCTTCCAGATTGAGAGAATTTCAATGAATGGATAACTAATATTACATGACAAGGTTCATGTGACATGTGACTTGGGTCATCTATATTGGGAAAGGTGTGGTGACAATAACACATGTAAATACATGTAGATACACCCCTTTACAACCTAACAGGTATATTCCATATACACAAACTGACACCAATTAAGTAATGTTTCCCATTTATCCTGTTACTATGACTGTTTACTTTTGTAGTAATCATGATTTAATGGAACAGTCTTCCTCATAAAAATACTTTGAACTTGTATTTCAATCTGCTCCATCATACCAAATAAATCACGGCAACCGTTACTTAATGTTTTCCTGATAAAGGTCAATGGTGCTGTAGAAAACCAATTTAATAACAGTTAAAATTATACAAATTTAATAATGATAACTACCTATCCTTTAAGTCACTGTTGTTAGTGATACACATATGTATAGTCTTATAGTCTAGAAAAACTGTGACACATGTCAATGGTCTAATAAAGTTATTTAAAATTTTACATGCAAAGATTATCATTTAAATTTGATATATAATATTTGCTTTTACACTAGCCTTTTGAGCATGTACCAGGTACGTCACTTGTCTGTCCTATTATAGTGTTTACCTGAATGACATACTTTGAACTTGACAGTGTATAAACAGTTTAAGGAACTTTTTTTCAGATATATAGAATATGAGACTATAAAAACTATACTTAATATAATTTATTTCATGATATACTGGTCAAGTTGCCTTGTTAAAGCATTACTCAAAAATAAATCTCAGTCCCCCCCCCCCCCCCTTAATGCTAAATAAAGCAAAATTGAACAGGTGCAAATGTATTCGTTACTTTTACATGTACCTACTCTGAGAGGAAGTTTGCACATCAATTTTACAAAAATGTAAATAAT
This sequence comes from Saccostrea echinata, assembly GCF_033153115.1. Taxonomy (NCBI): domain Eukaryota; kingdom Metazoa; phylum Mollusca; class Bivalvia; order Ostreida; family Ostreidae; genus Saccostrea; species Saccostrea echinata. The sequence continues at coordinate 2,463,800 of NW_026889803.1, forward strand.
ACAGAAATAAAATCTTCTGATATATTTTCCTTAAATATTTTTTAAACCCCCTGCTGGAAAAGTGGGGACAGAGTGATGGGGGGTGTACATCTGTATGTCCTTCCATCCATAGCACTTGGGGGTAGCTATTAGGACTGGGACAACATATATCGATAATATCATTTCTGTGTGAGGATGATAAGCATATTGATACATATGTAGAAATATTGAAATGTGACTTATTTTTTCTTTTGTTTACTTAATATTTTGGGTTTAATATATAAGATAAATATGATAAATATAAATATGAAATACACAATAATTAACACCACTTGTATAAAATAATTTTGTTTTACAACAGATATACAGCTTCTATGAATAAATTATTCTTAATTGTGAAGAAATGTTTTGTTCATTTCAATGCAAAACAGTTTCTATAAATAAATTATTCTTAATTGTGAAGAACTGTTTTGTTCATTTCAATGCAAAAAATAAGATTTAATGACCAATTCAAAATATCATGCCTTAAATATCATATGTATTGATATCAAAAAAGTTGTATCGTCCCAGCCCTAGTAGTGCTGCTATTCATTTTTGGAATTTTGCATTGCATTTCCAACAATTTTTATTTTCATTTCCTACATTTTTTATTTTCATTTCGGAATCCGCAATTTTTTTTCCCAACATTTCCGGAATATTTAGAGGTACCTTTCAGCAATTTAATGTTAACCAAGTAGATGGAAATAAAATTTTGATAAGACATAAATAATACACTTATTTCACACAACATTTTTCAATTAAAAATATTACAATACACTGTATATACAGTCAGCACTAAGTCTAATCAAAAGTTTTGTATGAGTTCAATGAGCATGCAATTTTTGTTCACTAAATTTAATAATGTCCACTGAATTATATGTCAGTGAATGTACCAAATTTATGATGGATATCAATGATTTATTCTTGATTTATTTTTTAAAATAAAGTCTTCTATTCTGTTTTCAATGCCTGGAAATTACTTAAATGATAAATGTCGGAGATGAAAACTGTAAAATGACAGAAATAAAAACTATAAAACATCGAAAATGAAAAGTTGAAAATTTTGAAAAATTACGGAAAATGAAATGCAGCCCGTAGTAGCTATCCCTTATCTACAACTCTTCCTAGACCACTGAATAAAACTTAATGAGACTTTCACAGACTCTATATTACTTAAAGCCATTGAGCACATCCTATTTTATGTTTCGATTGGACACATATTTTGGGTTTCTCAAAGCAAATTATAGATACCTAACAAATTCTAAAAAAATATTTCTTTGTGAAATAATTGCAATAATTTCCTGATGAGGCAAACTAAAAATGAAGTAAAGCTCTTACCACTTACAGTGGTCCTACCAAGACTCAAACAGGGATCATGGTTGACAAAATTTTACCCTGATTTACTCTATGAATAAAAGCTTTCACATATGTAGTTTATGCCATACTGACAAATTGATCCTTTTCAAAACTTTAATCGATCCACAAATCTGATTGAATTTAGACTCAGGTGGTGAGCTAACAAATGATCAACTCCAGAAACCATTAACATGTGTAACAATTCTAATTGAATTTTGACTCAGGAGGTAAGCTAACAAATGATCAACTCCAGAAACCATTAACATGTGTAACCTAGGAATTATTTTTGTTACAAATTTAAAGTTATATTTGTCAAACATTTATTGTGTTGAGTACTGCAGAGCTTTAAATATAACTATTTATTTTTAAACAAATATTTCCTGATGAGGGGGACTAAATTCCAGAATTTCCAACAATTAAAAAAGGCTGGCAATAAACAGAGTGTGATCTCTACCATGAACACTATGATTCCTATTTGATGAATAATATAAACACTTCCTTCTGGTAATGTGTGGTTATCCTTAGCAGGAGCCTAATGCAATTGATTATATAAATGTTTCTTCCATGTGGAAAATCAGTCTGGTAGCAGAAGCAGATTGCCAGTATTCCTAGACTCTACAGACTAATTAAGACTTTATAACAACATTGGTGTCTAGAATCTGGAAGCAATTTAAAACAGAATTTTTCCTGAATTTAGAAATTTTTATCTGCTCATTTCATATAGTGATTCTAGGAGACTGTATACCTGTTAATATACTAAAAGTGAAGGAAGAGAATTTCTTATAATATAGGCTATCTCAATCATATAATGCATTCAATTCTTTGATCTGAATCAAACCATGTCAGAATGGATATTGGACATAATTAAATTTACAGAGCAATAATAAGCATCTGCACTACTCACATGTAATCTTGGTTCTTAATTTTTCAGTAAAAATACCGATAACGAAACAAGGAAAATTAATTCACATGTGCAATTCACATATCTATAACAGTACTAATAAGAAATGGTCATAAACTTTATAAACCTCACATGTATATAATTGTTTGATAGAGCCTAACTCAGTTTTACCAATGTATAGCACAACTTTTCACATATTTTCAAAAGATAAATTATAAAATAAAATAAAAAGCCAATGATAATTAATATGAGTGCAATGGCCAAAACACAAACAAACAAAAGGGAACAAATGACAGTAATGGACACTGAACATTATATGTGTGTGTTTTTTTTAAATTGATGAAATCTTTAATCATTTTTTAAGAAATCAGTATGTGCATGTGTCTAACATTTTTTTTCCAGACAAACCAGAATACTAATTGTCATATTGAAATTATTCTTAGGGTACAGAATGCCTTACACATTCAGGAAAATCACACACTCAGACTGGATCAACTTGGTTAAGATTTTCAAATTCAACTTTAACACTGACCAATGGCAGTAAGTCTGTTATGCAAACACTGCAAATGTACATTCAGCAAAAGGAGCTTTGTAGATGTATGTGATAGAAGATTATTTAGGTATTTATAGCTTGTGCATTGCTCTCCATACTCTGACAATAAGTGCTGAAAAAAGCTAGTTGGATGATGCACTAACCATTTATTGCTCTTTAAGATGCCAATAAAATAGTGGGGTTTTTTTTTTTCAGAAGCTAGCATTAAATACTGGTATGTTCCTATTGCATTCTTTTGAATATGAAACCAAGTTTCTTGAGTAAATTTCAAATGGCATTTCACAGTTCACAGTGAAAAACTTTATAAACTCATGACTCGTATATAAAATTTTAGCTATACACCCTCCTCTCACTATGCTGAAATTCCTTTTTTCATACTAATTGTTAGGCCGTTATTTACACACTAAATTGTAGACAGATTTTTCCATTATTTCTCGATCATGACAAGGAACACACGGCAGGTGTGACCAGTCGGCAGGGGATGCTCACTCCTCCATGGCACCTGATCCCACCTCTAATGTCTTAGAGGTCCGTGTTTGCTCTGCTCCTATTTTGTAATGTTTAATGGACTTTTGAGCTCGAATACTGTTTGTTATCTCCACACATTTCACTTTTTGCATCAAGACAAGTATCGGTATGAATTTTAAGTAAAAAAAAAAAAAAACTACAGGTGATTATATAAAAAAATATTACAACTATTATTATTTTCAATAAAATGAAACTATTATGGAACATTATATTTTCATGTGTTAAAATAAAAAATGCAGAAACATGATGATACAAGATGACAAGCAATCCAGGCATAAATACTATAATTCCTTTAACCTTAAGTCCAAATTATAGGCCTTTTCTATACATGTGAAGAAAAAAAAGGATTAGGAGGAAATGGTGAAATTAACATTGGTTCTACAAATCAAAACATAAAAAAGTTTTAGTAACACTGCATATTATCGTAAAAACAATTAGGTATTTGTTACTAGTATCCCCATACTATGTTCTAAATCCGATGTGTACACATCAATTGGTACAGTCATGAACAGTGATGAATATAGATCTGTACATATTCGAACTCACTTTTTCTAATTTTTCTTACCGAAATTTCGGAGAATCTTTCAGGCACTCTTTAAAATCTATTGTCGGCTTCATGTTTGTTTATTTTCTTGCTCAACTCAGCTCACATGATCCCAAAATTGCTGAAAAAACTACAATGTTTACATTTTTTTGGCAGATGACTTGCCTCCTACTTCCATGTTAATGACCCGTTATTTCGCTAGGGGACGCTTCGAGTTGCACGAGAGTTCACCCGAGATTTGGCTTGACAAATTGATCAAACTTCCGACTCGTGAAGCAGACCGCAGTGTTGGTATGTCATTTATTTTTCTGTTTATTTGATCGAAGTATTCACCAATTGACATAAGTCACATTTTGTATATTCAGTTGCACACATCTGTTCGATATTCCACACCAACAGTACCTGTCAATCCCACACATTGATGTCAAATGTGGAGGCCTTGAATAGGTCGTGCACATTTCACCTTCATCAATTTGTTCCCTCCATGCTCAAGGCCATCGCATAATTTGCGTGAGCTGCATTATTATAGCACTCATAATCAGGATCTGGTGGTATTTACGTTGTATTGTGAAAAAAATCTTTTTTAACTTGATCATGGAATTTTTTCCTGGTGCAGTAGAAAGAAAAAAAAGGGGGGGGGGGGGTAATTGTTTCAATATGACCACATTGACATTAGTTGAATTGTTGAATTTATTTGCTAGGCCACAGGGGCTTGCTCCTAAGGAGTAAAGAAAATATTAAAAAAAAAAAAAATCATATACCATTTATAACAAGGAAGGACACCATCTTGGACGAATGTATGTTCGTTCACCCTAAAACATATATGTTTGCCCTTGACACTGTAGCCCTTATTCTTGTTAGCCCAAAATCCATTCTCTCTCAAACTCGTTCACCCAAGGTCCCTTTGCCTTAAATATGTAAGTTGGTTAGGAGTGAAACGGTTCACCGCGGTATCGATGCACCGCGGTATTTTTTCTCGGTTTGATACACGGTGCAAAATCTCTAATTTTCGGTTCGGTTCATTTTTCGGTTGGGATCGTTATTCAGTCGGGTTTGGCATAAGGTATAACACGTTACTCAGTATAAATAAGTATAGAAAACGTAAATTTTTGATGACTGATAGCTTGTATGATAATTTTTGACAGTCAAATAATTTTAATCAATTTCTTCTAGTCAATTTGCAAATAAAATTCGTAAAATAGGTGACTAGATTTAGAAAAAGAAAGCATAAAACAACGTTGAATTTGTTTCCTTCTAGCAAAATATATCGTATCGAAAATAACCGAACCGAGACAAAATTATGCAATACGTATCGAACCGTGTAGGAGGTGTACTGTTTCACCCCTAAAGTTGGTTAATTTTCGTAAGCTATATTGATTTTATTGAATTTCACATTTTTTTTGCCCCAGTATCGAATATTTGGGGATATATAGTTTTTGCCCTGTCCGTCCGTCCGTCTGTCTATTTGTCTGTTTGTCTGCAAAAACTTTAACATTGCCCATAACTTTTGATTGGTTGGAGCTATGGCTCTCTTATTTCACATGTGTATTCCTTGTGACAAGACCTTTCTTTGGGTACCATCATATTTGACCTTTTGACCTTGACCTTGGTGTTTGACCCAGTTTTGCAAAATTTTACCAAACTTTAACCTTGGCCATAACTTTTGGAAAACTTTACCAACTGTTCAAAAGTTATGGTCAAGGTTAAAGTTTTCCAACAGTAGATCAAACTCCAAGGTCAAGGGTCATAGTTGTTGATATCCAAAGGAAGATCTTAACACAAGGTTACATTTGTGAAGTATAAAAGCCCTAGCACCAACAGTTCAAAAGTTATGCCCAAGGTTAAAATTTTCCAAAACTAGGTCAAACTCCTAGGTCAAGGTCAAAGGGTAAAAATTCTTGGTATCCTAAGGAAGATCTTGGCATAAGGATTACATTTGTGAAGCATGAAAGCCCTGGAATCAACCGTTCCAAAGTTATGTCCAAGGTTAAATGTTTTTCAAAAGTAAGTCAAACTCCTAGGTCAAGGTCAAAGGATCAAAGTTGTTGGTATACAAAGGGAGGTCTTGTCACAAGGATTACACATGTGAAGTATGAAAGCCCTAGAAGTTATGGCCAAGGTTAAAGTTCGGTAAAATTTTGCAAAACTGGGTCAATCTCCAAGGTCAAGGTCAAATATTATGGTACCCAAAAAAAGGTCTTGTCACAAGAAATACACATGTAAAATATGAAAGCCATAGCTCCATCCAATCAAAAGTTATGAGCAATGTTAAAGTTTTTGCGGACAAACGGACAAACAAAAAGACAGACGGACAGGGCAAAAAATATATACCCCCGAATCTTCGATACGGGGGCATAAAAATCAGTTTTTATTCATAAGGTCTTAAAACAGTTACAGACATTTATTTGTAAGGTCTTAAAATTATATCAGCCTAGATATAAATCAGTGATTCATTTTGGTGTGCGTCCTGCGTAAATTACGCACAAATTCTGCTCAGGACGCATTATTTCAATAAATGTGCATCCCAATGGAGGCAATCAATTTATAGAAGGACATGTATTATTTTAAATTGCTTTGGTATAATCTGATTCTAAACTTGGCTGATTGCATCATATCCATGTGCTAAGCGTTATGCATGAACGATTTTAACAGGTAGAGTCTATAAGGTTGCCAACAACAGATCAGACATCACAATTGCTGGTAACAAGCAATTATCAGAAAAAATTTGAAAGTTAGATAGCATAGTTTGATTATCACTGATTATGTCTAATACTGTGGAACATTTCTGAAGCGAATACTATACCTTTGTATTTAAGCTGTAACCTGTAACATTTTTTTTCAATTTTTCCTTACAAGCTAAGAAGTATAAAATTTAATCATTTTTATTTTTAACTATTTTTTTTATTTCTTCTTAAACTTTCTTTACTTCATTGTGCTTCTGTGCATTATATGACTGATACAATGTGTGAGATTGTATATACAATCTAAAAATAGAACCAAAGTGCACAGTTGACATATTGTTTAATGACACAAAATCGTCATGATCACGTACTCTTACTTGGACAATTGAACAGACTTGTCGAAATCCGTCGGTCCTATCGGCAAGGCCGGTAAAAAATTGTCTGGACTGATAACTTTTAAGAAAACGTCGGTCCAAATGACCGTTTGAAAAAATCGAGCGTGGCGCAAATTAAAAAAAGGTCGGGATCGGAATGCGCAACTGAAAGTCACAAACATGAAAGAGATGGCGTGGTGACGATGGTCAGTTTAAATTGTTAAAGTAAAGACATAAAAATGTCATTTATGTCTCTTATTAAAGACTCTCTATCCTAAGAAAAGAAACTTGTGAGATTTAAGGCTGTTGAAAATGATAAAGGACATTTTGGTGTTGTTATTTATTTCCCTTTCTCTGCGTCAAAATAAGGTATATGTATCTGGTCTGACAAAACTTCGTCCGGTCTGACAGAACATTTGACTTTGTCAGACCAAATGCCTGACAGTGATTTCAAAATTTCGACAAGTCTTCAATTGATAGTAAAAGTATAAACCACTCACAGTTACAATAAAACATTTGCACTTTCGTGAAATACCCTTTTATATTTCACCAGAATTTCCTCTGTTATATCTAATATACGGTACCCTTTGATTTAGATGCACTGATTTTGGCATGGGACTCATTGTTGTCTTTAAGAGGGGTCCTTTGGACCCATGATAACCATTTTCAAAATGAATCACTGATAAATGTCTGCTGTGTTCAATATATTAATAAGTGTTCTACCGATAATCAGAAAACATCGATTGTCGACGAAAAAATGCTACCGATTCCGATGATCGATTATAATTTTTCATAATCGATCATCGGAAACGTACTTCTAATAAAGTACATTTCAGAATTATCCATTTCTGGTTTAAAATTTATTTCTTCTTAATGAAAGTAAATGGCGTCTGCCCTCTGATACTAGCCAACTAGCACGAAGCAGAGGTCCTTAGGAACCGTGAGTAAAATTTGGTGTGGGCTTATAAAATTTATAACTCGTTCGCCCATGTGGTGAATTAAAAATCTGCAGGACCATTCCAGTCCCCTTACTGAAAACAGACGTTTTCCCCATGTTTTTTGCTTTGAAACTTCCAATCAATTGAATAAATAAAAGTAACATGTTCCTATTGTTCGTAAATATCCTTCATCTAATCCATTTACCAGTACTACATGATTTGTGAAATCCCTAAAACGATCGTCTTTTTTTCTAATCCGAATTTCCTCCATTCCTCTGTGAATCGTTTATACATGGTTGATATCCAATTAAATTATTTCCAATTACTCAGTCATATGAAATGGAAGTTTTATTAGGTGTCTACTTAATTCAGATACGTTTCAAAAATAAACTAAAAAAAAAAATCTTATTCATGTGTCGGTGTCATGCACTTCATCAGTAGGCTACTAAGTATATAGTCCAATGACCAGGAAAAGGGGATTACGTATATAACCTTGCAAAAAAGGATAGTAAAATTGTTAATTGAATTCAATTTTATTTCCTATGATGAAATATTTATGCGAAATTTGATTTTACAAAGTAAGAACTTCAATTTTTATTTTAAACAAATGTATATTATATTGAATTGGTATCTACTTAAATTGTCCTAGTGATGTATTCAAAGGGTTAAAAAAAATCACAGAGATTATGGGTTAACAGATTTAGCTGTGGGCTTCTAGCCTAAATTTGAAACTTTAGGAGCCCACATGGCTAGTGGAAATTTTAGTTAAGTTTAAACCCTGTATATAGAAAGTGTGACATAAGTAAAAACAACAAAGAAAACAATATATCATATATTTTATATATTCATGTTATAGAAATAATATGAAATAATTGTAATAGTCTGCTTTTTATATACCAAACTATGACATCCGATTATAATCCGTAAAATCGCATCGGAAGCAGTAACCGATTCCAACCGATGATCGATTATGAAAATTAACCGATGTCCCATCACTAATATTAATCTTGAACTAGCTTAAGTAGTGGCAGTGAATGTAAAAAAAAAAAAATTCCTCTTCGACATTGTAGGCTGTAGGTACCTACATGTAGTTAGAATAATCTAATCTAACTGTGTCTTGGGACAAGCCATTAAACCAGGTTCATAGGACAATATCGTTTTTTAAACGATTGAACGTCCTTTGTACGTGAAGTAGATACCTGATGCTTGTGCCAACGAAACCACCGATTCTTAATAATCCAGCGCCAATCTTGTTCATATAATCTTGTAAATCTAAACTTATATTCGCGATTGTTGAGTTGTGAATTTTCTAGGAGGTTGGAATTAATTATTAAAAATTTATTCTTAGGACTTTACTTTCCATCTCTCGCAGTTGTAGGCTACACAAAATTTGGATCATATCAAATTTCCATGAAAAAAGAGTGCATTTAAGAGAAGTTACTCTATATCATGTAGATATAGTCATGATAAAATCTACAGATTTCAGGTACCAACTGCAGTAAAATCCCAACAACGGAAATTTCAAAGCCAGAAAAATTTCTCGTTCAGGCGTTTAATTTTGCCAGTTGCCGGCTCTTATTGAAAACACTATCATGAAAATTCACTGTAATTTTAATATCTGCTCAGTTATACCTTAATTATTTTAATCTAAGAATTTGACTCACTTTCAAATATGTGTATACTAAGATCAAGAAGATGGAAATAAAACCTGATGTTTGGAATTGATTTAAAAAGTACATGTATGTATAATTGTATTGGACCATATATTTTACCAAATATATGCAATTTTTGTGTAGAATGTTTTGTACAGACTGTTTAGAATTCTTTTATTTATTGTTTTGACAGAAACTTTGCCTATCCACCATGCCAGTCTCAAAAGTGTTGGCACGTCAAATTTTTGACAGTAGGGGCAACCCTACAGTGGAGGTAGATGTTACAACAGAAAAAGGTTGGTGACATGAAAATGTTTGACTTTTTTGATGTATTGTTAATTTGTTATGATGTTACACAAATACTGCATGTAGTTGAAGGTAACATTGAGAATTTTCTCCACAAGAAAACCATTGTCAACTGAGGTGCAGCCGAGGTTGACAATAGTTTACAAGGGGTGAAAATTCTCAATGTTACCTCAACTACATGCAATATTTATTATATTAAATGTTTTATACAAATACATGTAAAGGTGAAGCATGTGCACATAGATTCCACATGTTCCATGCAGTCAATATTTTTGGGAATATCACCCATCATTAATGCAGTGTTGACTGTTGCTGTGTTCTATCCCGCTGGAGGGCATGGTTTCATTATTCAGGGGATAACAGTTTTTTTTAACAAATTTTCCTTGATGAATCAAATTCAAGTAATTTATATGAAAGTACTGTATATTATATGAAAACTACATGTAGTGTAGGGTGACACTGAAAATTTTCACCCCAGGAAAACCATTGTCAACCAAGGTGCAGCCAAGGTTGACAATGGTTTTTGAGGGGTGAAAATTTTCAATGTTTCCCTCAACTACATGCAGTATTTATCTTATCATACTGAATGTTTTATACAAATAAAGGTAAAGTGAAGTGTACGCACATAGATTCCGCAAAGTCACTATTTTTTTTTTTAATATCACCCGTTGTCAAGCAACGTTGACCGTTGGTAAGTTCTATCGCGCTGGAGGGCATGGTTTCATCATTCAGAGGGTAAAGGTGTTTTTTAACAAATGTTTCTAGACAAATCAAACAAATTCAAGTAATTCACATGAAAGTATATATTATCTCTCTCTCTCTCTCTCTCTCTCTCTCTCTATATATATATCTATCTATATATAAATAAAGCACTAAAAATGACCAACGACACGAACAATAATAATTGTCAAATTTTTGGGACAACCTGTCCCTTCCTCAGGACAAAGAAAAAAGTTAAGAAGTCATAAAAACAAAGGAAATAGAGAAGCAAAAACAACTAGCACTACTACTAAACTACCAAACACTTTACAATGTTACATGTTTAATTTGGAGTTTATAAAGAGTTGTGAACAAAGAAATCCAGAGCGCTATGAATTGCGTCCGGTCTATCGGGTGTACTATGGTAAAGTAGTACACCCGATAGACCGGACGCAATTCATAGCGCTCCAGATTTCTTTGTTCACAACTGTTTATAAACTCCAAATTAAACATGTAACATTGTAAATAAATATTTAGTGTTTGGTAGTTTAGTAGTAGTGCTAGTTGTTTTTGCTTCTCTATTTCCTTTGTTTTTATGACTTCTTAACTTTTTTCTTTGTCTTGAGGAAGGGACAGGTTGTCCCGAAAATTTGACAATTATTATTGTTCGTGTCGTTGGTCATTTTTAGTGCTTTATATAAATTTCCATTCGTGACCTTGTATCTACTTAGTAGATCCGACACTTAGGATATACAGTGTTGTTGGTTTTTAGTGCTTTTTATATATATATATATATATATATATATATATATATATATATATATATATATATATATATATATATATATATATATATATATATACTGACTTATGTATTGTGAGTTTGTTTTGATATATATACTAAATTTTAAGGGTGGAAAAAGATAGTTGAATAACAACATTTTGCATGCTTAGTAATATCAATTTAATTCTTGATAAAGAAAAAAATTATTAACTTTAAACTTGTAGTAATAAAATTAGAAAACGAAATTTGAGGAGTGGATAAACCATCAATCACTTTCAATTTTCTTTTGAACAGGGATGTTCCGAGCAGCTGTTCCTAGTGGGGCTTCAACTGGTATTTACGAGGCTTTGGAAATGAGAGATAAAGACCCTAAGTTTTACCATGGGAAAGGTGGGTTATACACAGCAGTGAACAAAATATGAAGAACATATATTTTTTTTATTAATATATCGTGAACTAACTTAAATTTTTCCTTTGTTTCAGGTGTTTCAAATGCTATCAATAATGTGAATAACGTTATTGCACCTGCCCTAATCAAAGCTGTAAGTTTTCTAGGTTTAAATTGTGAAGTTACGTATTGAAAATTTGAAAAAAGATATTAGATATCTTAAATGTTAAAACTGAACCTGGTAAAAAAAAAAAGCCTTCATGTAAATGAAGTGTATGAAGGCTCAAGTAAAAAAAGCCTTCATGTAAATGTATGAAGGCTCAAAAGACATGATTGGATTGGAAATAAAAACATTGAGACATGATTGGATTGGAAATATAAAAACATTGAGATTAGAAACAGCTTAAAATTCTACTCTGCTTTACCCATCAATATTTCAGTGAAAACACATTATTATAATCTTATGCATGTATATATTCAAATTGATCATAAAAACTACATAGAGCCTTTGAAACCCTTTTAACTAAATATTTTAGTTATATTTTCATTTAATAATTTCTATATTTCAATCAGAGAAAAGTGAAGGTTAGGTTTTATAAGCTAACAGATGGTCAGGGTCATCTGTATCACCAAGATTGTTGAATGTCAGCAGTAGATATGAATTACTTTATTTGAGATTCTGTTTTGATATCTAGGGTTTGGATGAAGCTGACCAGACAGCAGTGGATACATTTTTATTAGGTCTTGATGGAACTGAAAACAAAAGTACGTTTCATTTGATTTACTGCATTTAAATCAACAAAATTTTTTAGCGCTACTGATCAAAGATCAAGAGTTTATGCTTTGGTTAGGTGTCTGTCCATCAGGTGTGTGTGTGGTTAACAATTTATGTGAAATTCTTTCAAATGTCACTCCTACAATTTTTAGCTCTACTGGTCAGAGACCAGAAGAGCCTATGCGATAGTAATGTGTCAGTCATCCATCCATCTGTCTGTCCCTCTGTAAACAATTTTTCAAATTACTTCTCCTACAGTTTTGGTTTGATTTCAGTATAACTTGGCAATCAAGTAGACTACAATGAGATACATTATTTGATTTTGATGAATGGTGTTGCCATGGTTTCTAAAACTAGAAATTTCTGTGAAATACTTTCAAAAGGCTACTCCTCCTACTGTTTTGATCTGATTTTAATATAACTTGGCATGCAAATACACTACACTGAGATACATAATTTTCTCTATAGGTTTTTGATATTGGTGAACATTGTTGCCATGTTTACTAAAAATAGAAATTTCTGTAAAAATTTTCAAAAGGCTACCCCTTCCTACAGTTTAAGTCTGATTGCAATTAATCTAGTCACAAAAAAAGATTATACCAAGGATCATTATTCTATTTATTGTTATTGCAAAGTTTCAAGCCCCAGTGCTACTTTTCTCTTCCTTTGTTATAAAACTAGTACAAACCAGTAGAGCTACAGTCTCATCAGATTCTTCTGTTTGTTTGATTTTTATAAAACTTTTATGTCTTATAAAACTTATTTTTGTAAAATTGCAATTTGGATACAAATTCTGTAAATGTAAACTTAAGAAAAATAAAGTCCAGGTACAATCACTTTCACTGCTGTTACAGTGCGGACTCGTTATTACGGTGACGGTTTTATAAGATAGAACGCTTATTACGTTGTAAATTCAAAGCACAAAACCATTTCTTAACAAATCTATACAAAATAGAACCGTTTATTACGATGTCCTAAAATGCCGGGACTCGGTATTACGATGTAAAAATTCTGTCCAAAATTTTTTTTCACTCCGTGTTTATTCAGTGTTGATCGACGGTAGACACTTAAGGAGATGCTAAATAAACATTGAAACACCTGTGCTCTGACAGAGTGTTAACTTGCAGGGCCGTTAGGTGATTAGTGACGCTTGACTGCACACACCTTGACTGTTCTAGCGAGGTCAGCAGAACTGGAGACATCGTGTCAAAGCCATTGTAAAACAATTAAATTTAAACTGTTTATTTATAAACGTAGTCTCTAGTTTATCTATGTCTGTAAAGTTTATTTTATCTTTTATACTTTGGTTAATAAATAAAATTAATTTATTAAATAAAAGGTTACATTTAATCTTGTGCATGTATATAAAACACGTACTGTGTAATTTCGTTTGCAATTAAATTGCGGTAATGGACAGCTTGGGTATCAAACATAATTTTGGCCAAATTTGAACTTCACTTACGTTTTAACAGCTTTGATTGTGGCTTGGATTACCTCACAGGTGTCAGCAGAAATACAAATCAATAATTGCTGAACTGCTAATTGAACTCTGTTCAGTAATTTAAAAAATTAAATTTATTTTGACATATAGCTTGTACGTTGTCAAATTCCGTCTTTAAATATGCCAGTCACACTCTTTTATCAGTTGTTCACTGCTGCTCTAAGCTCATTGAACACCCAAAAGCTCACTAAAAATTGTTGTTGTTATGTAGTAAACGACTATAAATTGAATACGAAGACAGCTTGTTGAATTTTTTTACGAACGCATTATCTACAGAGTCAGAAACGAAAGTAAAAGTAAGGAAATGGCGGTAGATAAATGAAGATCCGATAGATCGCCGAAGTTTTTATAAGAAATATACATATTTCTTTTAAAATGAAAGAAATAGAAGAAATATCACCATGAAGATATCTATTCAAGATAAGTTGTTAATAAATTATATATGTATTAGCGTTTTGATTAGGAATTAGAACAGAAGAAGGGAACAAAAGGGCAAAAATACCTTCCACAAAAATAACAAACTTTCAAAACGATGTTTTAATGGATTTTATTGGGAACTTTTATTACGTTGCCCTCGGTATTACGATATTTTCCCGTGACAAAATGAACATCGTAATAACGAGACCGCACTGTAGTACAAGCCATTAGAGCTACAGTCTCATCAGAGAATTCCAGTTAACTAAGAATTTTAAATACATGTACTTGTCTTTATTGTAGGTAAACTGGGTGCAAATGCCATTCTTGGTGTTTCCTTAGCTGTTTGTAAAGCTGGAGCTGCCAAAAAAGTAAGTTAAAGAGTTTATTCCTGATAAGTAGAAGAAATGTTGAAATGTTATTCTTTACTTAGGTGATATATATAACATATAATTAATTTCATGGATATTCATCAATAGGGAGTTCCGCTTTACTGCCACATTGCGGATCTAGCTGGAAACAAGGATGTTATTCTTCCTGTCCCAGCATTCAATGTCATCAATGGAGGCAGCCATGCTGGGAACAAACTGGCCATGCAGGAGTTCATGATTCTTCCAACAGGTATTTACGCTCAACTAGGACTATGTAATAAATGTTATATTTACTGGTTTGACAGATATTGTTATCTTATTGTTAACATGTGTTAGAAATTTGCTGAAGAGTTTATGGAGATTTCATACATGTATTAACATTTCCATAGGTGCAAGCTCATTCAAGGAGGCCATGAGAATGGGATCAGAGGTTTACCACCATCTGAAAGCAGTCATAAAGAAAAAATATGGCCAAGATGGTTAGATTTCTTGTTCCTGTGTTAAATGCAAATCATGTTTTGGGTAATGATCCTGAAATTATTTGCAATAAAGAATCAGTGCATAATGTTCTCTTCATTTACAAAGTGAAATCTCTAACATTGGGATTTTATTTTCAGCCTGTAATGTGGGTGATGAGGGAGGTTTTGCTCCTAACATTCAGGACAACAAGGAAGGTAAATTAAACTTAATTTTTAATTTGTCCAGTGGGATTTTTAAGTGTAAAGCAAATGTAAATTATCACTATACAATTTTAAGTGTTTGGGATTGTTTAATGTTTTGATAATTATTGCACAATGATGCACATCTCTACTCCATCGTTTACTGTCAGCATTTCATCTAAAGAACTTTAAGAAAAATATTTAAATTCATATTTACATCATAAGATTTTAATTAATAGGTCTGGATTTGTTGGTGGAAGCCATTGAAAAGGCAGGTTACACGGGGAAAATCAAAATTGGCATGGATGTAGCAGCATCAGAGTTCTGTAAGGAGGGAAAATATGACCTAGACTTTAAAAATCCAAAGTCTAATCCAGCTGATTGGGTAAATATAATATTTAATCTTCTTTGCAATCACCTTTGAAATGAACTCTAACATTGTATATTGAGATTACAGAACAGAAAAAATATAGCATTCCTCTTCTTGAACTTTCTTCTATACCTGTGTACATCACATTGTGGAGCCATATCTTAAGTTTAAGCTCATCTTGTTAAAAGTATGACATATATACATAAATTCCAATGCTAAACTTAAGGCAATTTAATTTCTCCAAATTGACAATGATTTCTGTTTGACAGATAACTTCTGACCAGTTGGCAGATATATACAGAGGCTTTGTTTCCAATTATCCAATTGTCTCCATTGAGGATCCTTATGATCAGGACGATTGGGAAGCTTACTCTAAACTAACAGCCTCAGTACAAATCCAAATAGTAGGGTGAGACACATGTTCTGTAAATTGTCAAGATCAATCTGTAAAAATTTTACCATTTAATAAGTTTTCTCATAGCTAAAAACTTAGGGGTAACCAGATAAGATGCAAAGATTTTCAAGTGAGTTAACAATAAAGTCATGATACAATAAAATGTGGGTAAAGTTGAACACATTTATAATGAATTCATGCTTACAGCAAAAGAATTTTCATTTTCCCTGTAGTTTTAAAACACATGAACCTAACAGATCTATAACAAATCTAAATTGTTAGTCCCTGGCACTTTGCTACACTTAAAAGTAAGCATGTTTTTTTTTTCCATAAAAATTCATAATTTTAGCAGCTGTAATATACATCATGTATTAAGTTTTCTTAAGGTATTTAGAATTTGATAGGTTCATGTCTTGGAAGTAGTGTAAAAAGGATATAACATTTATTTTGGAATCCATATAGCCATCAACAAATGATCTGATTTCACTTTCCAGAGATGATTTACTGGTAACAAATCCAAAGCGAGTCCAGAAGGGTATTGACATCAAGGCTTGTAACTGTCTCCTGCTGAAGGTCAACCAAATCGGCAGTGTCACAGAGTCAATTCAGGCGTAAGATACTGGAGTGCTAAAGCTCCAATAATAGGGGAGACATTTGGAGTTAAAATGGCACAAATTTTAACAGCAAAGATGCCTCCTTCTTATTGATAAGTTTCAATTTGGAGTTAATGGCACAAATTTTAACAGCAAAGATGCCTCCTTCTTATTGATAAGTTTCAATTTGGAGTTAATGGCACAAATTTTAACAGCAAAGATGCCTCCTTCTTATTGATAAGTTTCTTGAAATCTGAGGTCATATTCCATCCTGAGGTTACATTTCATACATTATACAATCTTTGTTTTAGAGGTATCATTACAACAATAGATCAAGTTTAGAGTCATTAGATGTGTAGAAGCTTTTATTTGTTATGAAATGGTATGAAGTCACACACATAAGCACTGTTGTTCATTACAGATGGAAAATGTCCAAGGACAACAACTGGGGTGTAATGGTGTCCCACAGAAGTGGAGAAACAGAGGACACATTTATCGCAGATCTTGTAGTTGGGCTGTGTACCGGACAGGTAAAGAATTCAAATTTTATCTTAGTGGGATATTTTGGCAGTCATATTATGAATTACTCTTGTCTGTTGTTCCATTTAAATGGTTTAAGTGTTAGATAGTTGATGCACCAGAAAAATTGTTAAGGAATACTTCTGAAAGAGCCAAGTTTTTACACTGTGCTATTATTTTGTAGATTAAAACAGGTGCCCCATGCAGATCTGAACGTTTAGCCAAGTACAACCAGATTCTCCGCATTGAGGAGGAATTAGGGGCAGGAGCCAAATTTGCCGGGGAAAAATTCCGCTACCCTTACTAGAAATTTAGCATAATCTTAAGACACTTATTTTGTTTAGATAACATATTCTTGTATTTATGAGATTTTTTTTTTTTTACAATTGCTGTTTTTGATTAATGTTTGCTTTATAGGAACTTGAGACACTATCATAATAAAGACTTTAAAACACAAGAACAACATTCCAAGTAGGAAAAAAATCAACATTTCAGCACACATGATGAGTTGTTTGGTTGTTAACTTTTGTTTTACCCCAAATTCTACATATACCCTATGTTGAAAATATGGTACAAATGGTGCAGGATGGAAGATGTTCTGTCTATATATATGTGATAAAAAATGCATTAGTCTTGAATGTTGATAAATGAATTCACCAGTTATTAAGTTCTGTAAGTCCATGTTACTATTGAGTGTAGATTGTTTACCTTGTTGTAACTATTAATGATGTATAATACTAACTATATGTGGTTATTCAGTAACAGTAATACATGTGGTTCTGATGTCCACACAAGGAAATATTTTTTATCCTCTCCCAGACAAATTAGTGCTAGAGTTGATCTTTGAATGAGACAACTCAAAAACTTGTCTTTGTTGAAATGTTTCTGATTGATGTGGATTGAAAGGATGTAAGAAACAGTTATATCTCTCTACTTTGTTGGCAATTTTGGAATGTGTGTGTGTGGATGGTGGGTGTGATGGAGTGAATGAAAAACTTCCTGTTTGATCACTGTGTGTACACTTTTAGAATTTTTATGTATGTCCTGTAGAAAATGTGAAATTATGGAATATTGGATTGCTGTCCTAGAAAATTGAGTTGTAATAACAGATGAATGTTTTTGCTTATTTGTTACTGAAAGTGTTAGATGTGTGTAAATGGTGTGAGTGGGGTTATGTTTCCCAAACAAACCCATTTCCCATCACAGAAAAAGTGCTAGAGTTCTGTCTGTATAAAGACAAACTCAGATTTCTGTATTTGGTCCTTGTTCTTTAATGTACCTCTTGTATTGATCTGTGTATCTCAAAGTTGTCAACATGAAGTCTACAACAAAGATGTTTGATAATAGATCCTTTATCCATGTGTACAATGTAGATTTAATATTTTGTTGAAAGTGTGCTGATATGTTGATTTTATACTCAATTTTTTTTAACTGGTACCCTACTTGCTAGGTAGAGGAGTAGGAATCTATTACCGTGCATGCTAACTGCCGTATTGTTCCCTTAAAATGTTTATTTGCAGAAGTGTTAACGTAATAAAAGGCTTTGCTTGAACTTTTCTTATTTTCTTTTGAAAGCGATTGTAATTGCTGTATAATGAGATGCTTTTGTCGTGGTTTAAAATAGAAGTCAATTCTAAAGTTAAGTTCTTAGCAACTACTGCTGTTCCTTGTTGAGCATACCAGTACAAATACGAAATTGGGGGAGGGTGGGGGTGCATTAAGCCGTTTTAGATTGTCAATTTTTCCTAGTCATATTGATTTATAACAAAGGACTAGGTAAGAAAAACAAACGTAATATGAACATAATCTATCTACAATGGGTTGTCTAAAATGAGATCAGGCAGGGAATTATCTTAAAATAGACACGTAAAAAAAAATTCTGTTAGATTCTCCATAGTCTACCTTGGACTACATGTGAGCGCTGTCCACAAGGCTAACGAAATTAACTAACAAAATTTTATTTGCCCTCTGTTTCCCATTGAAACTGCATTATCATGATTATGAATTTTTTTAACTTAAAAGAACAAAATACTTACATATATGAGTATCAAGTGTTAATTTGAATTTATTGTGTGACAAAATATAAGATCAGTAGTATTCTCGATATTTTGATGGTTTCCTGCGTCACTGGTTAAGTATTTGCTTTAGTTGGTGCTTGCTTCATAAATTTAGTCTAGTTTCACAGGTGCTTGTGCTGGACATCCTCCCTTTCGTTACAAGCGTGTTTTTGTCCACCAAATACGAAATCTTGTAAGTATTTTTTATATCTACCAACAGCTGATCCCTCCTCGTCCCATTAAAAAATCCAATTTGAACCAGGGAGAGGGGTCACGAGTCACATCACTTTCCTATCAGACTGAGAGGACCTAATGTAAATTAGCCGCACATTTATCAGTATCACTGATTTATTATTGATAAGATATCATGTGGATTGTTTTGATTCAGATATAGGAAGTTGTAGTTTAAAGTTTTGTCATACCAAAAACTTCAATGGATATGTAGTTTTTCGTGATTTTTGGGAGTATGGAATTCAATGAGAACTCCCTTTTGTTTCCAAAAGAAAAGGGTCAACATAAAAGAAGAAATTACGGAGGGAGGGATGACATTGCCTACACCAGTACGGAAGAGTACGAATATGACAATTCTGCGTTCTCTGAAAAATACGAAGAACTGGAAAATGGCGGGATAGAGGGTAGGTGCTATAGGTTTCCGATGTAGCTATACAGATCGTCTTACCTATTTTCTTATAAATGTACGTGTATAACCGTAAGCACCCACTTTAAATCGAATAAAACTGATTTCTCTTTTGTTTGTATGATCAGGCCCATAGGAAACAATTTCAGTTGGGGAGGCACGATAAGTTGGGGGGGGGGGGGTGGCACTACCAAGCAGAAATTCCTTAACATCAGATGTAATTATTGAAGAAACACTTTCATAAAGTAGCTTTGTTTCTGTAGTATACTACGGCCGTGTGATCTACAATAAGGAGCATGAAGGGATTTTTTTTCAATTAACAGTAAACTTAAAAGTAGAATATAGCTTATTTTACATTTCGTTTGCTAGAATTAATATTGTTTCATATATAGTGAAAACTTGTGATATATTATTAGACTCCAACAGTGGTAGAAGTGTCGGAGAAACTGAATCCGCCTCTGATATTTTATATCGGCTTCGCTATGGTTTTCTTGACCCAGAGTAAGTTCTCGATGTCTCACAAAATCCCAGCAAAATATTTCAACAATTTAAGTATTTGACATGAAATCAATTTCCATTGTCTATAAATTGCCCATATACTGTATAAGATGCTCACGTATAGACGTGGTTTGTATTTAGTTTGGATTCGGAACACCTTATATCGGAATCCCAAGCTCGTCTAACGGGACAGGACAAGCTGAAATTCAAGGAGGACATTTTGGAAGGAATTAGAGAGGTTCCTCTGCCAATGAGGCAAAAATTAAGACTTCGACGGTTAGATGTTAACTCTAAAAATATTTCAAAAATACATATCAAGTAGAATTAATTTATGTATATAACATATATAATATGGAGAGTTTTATTTATCCTTTAATATTTGTTTAATCTCCTTGTATATCTATACAGAATACTAACTACGGATCATGTCAATAGACGAAGAGAACAAGCTTCCAAAAAGTACATCAGCTCAAAAGTATGTCTTCAATGTACTCCATCCAAAGAAAGCTTCAATATTATTCAGTGTTTGTTCATTCCAAGTAAAAAAAAATTGACAAATACTAGAGATCGTTCATTCGTAATACTTTATATTTAGTCAAGGAAAAACAACACCGTCTTCTTTCGCCTCTGGGAATCCTCCATAACCAAATTAACAGGTACAGTTACATGTATCATGTAACAAAATTGTTAACCCTTAAAACGAAATAAAAAAAAAAAACGAAATTCTCGGCACAGACTATATATACAGTTGTTCTTTTTTCTTCCTTTTAGCTTACTTTGGCAGCACAGTAGCTTCCTACTTCACATTTCTAAGGACTCTGTTTTTCCTGAACTTGCTCACAGGGCTAATTTTATTTTCCTTTACCGGAGTACCACAGGTAATGACATTACGCGTACAGGTATTAGTACAGTATAACCGGTTTATCGGCATCCTTTACGATTCAATTTAATTATTTTATTCGTAGATTACCACCGGCGAGTTTTTACTGGATCAAAGAGAAAACAGAAATATTACTTTTGGACATTTTGTAAGTCAGAGAGAGAGAGAGAGTACATGTATTAAACAAGATATAATAGTTATTCTAGAACTTAAAAGTTTTCTTCCCTTGTAGGGAGATCTGTCATACAGTATGCTTTTCTATGGGATTTACAGGGATGACGTGGAGGGATTCAACCTTCCGTTGTCCTACTTTTTGACCTGGATATCCGTGAATCTTCTGACCGTTTTGTACCTTGCATCAAGGTTTGTTTGATGTTCCCTCTCTCTAGAACGTTTCGAATAATAGAGTCGATATGTTTGTACGTTTTAATAAAGATTTCCTTTTCATCATTTTTTTTTTCATCGTGGGGGAAATTGCTTTTGCTTTTGTTCCAGCATGTACGTGCGATACAGAAGAAGCAAGTTGTCAGACACGGGCAGTGATTTCCCGTTCACGTGGTCCACCCTCTGTTACTTTGACTTCACCATTAACACCAAGGACGGTGTTAAGGATCATCTTAAAGCATTCTGCACACACTTAAAAGTGAGGCATTATATCAGAATAAGTATAAATCTGCTAGACAAAAAAGCAGCAACATAAAGAAGTTACGCTTAGTTGATATATTGTTATTCTTTAGGAAAAGATACGAGAAGAAAAGTCCTTAGAAGTAGTTGACTGTATAAAGAGGTAATTCGCTCAGATCTTTTTTTCACGAGCACACAAACCAGTTAATTTACTTTATATGGCTACTTAATGCCTGTTTCAGACTTCGTATGTATTTTGGTCGACTGGTCAGTAACATACTAGTGCTTGGGTTGCTGGGAGGCAGCGGCTTCCTAATCTACTATGTCGCTGAGAAAGAAACGAGTCAGGAGGAAATTGAACTGGATGACAAACCAGAGGATCTTGTACAGAAAATCTACGAACGATACCGGGCAAGTCTTATATTCTTTTACTTTAAAAAAAATCAAAGAATTAAGAGATTCATATCTGAGTGTTAGAAAGCGTTGTTAGGTATGGTACCCCAATTTTACACTTTCGAGCGCGTTGACAAGTCCGTTCTTTCTCTGTAAAGATTTGGAGCATCTACCTGTAATGTTAATCAAACTGCAATACATTAAGTGTAGTACAGTATTCGGTTAATGTACATATTATGTATTTCACTAGTTGGCGGTTGTTGTAGCCTTCCTGAAACTTTTTGTTCCATTCATCTTCGAACTCCTGGTGAAAATAGAAAGCTATCACCCTCGTACAGAACTGAAATTTACACTTGCAAGGTGAGGGCGTTAAATTGCTTTAACAACTGAAAAAAAGTGTTCAATGACTTTAAACCAGCTTATATTTTTATTTGTTAAATTCATTTCAGAACAACATTTTTCTATTACGCAAGTTTGATAGTGTTTATTGTTTCACTCACAAAGAAAGCGGAATGTGCCAATGTACAGAACCCACAGACAAGCACAGTAAGGTTATTCTAGCCTATTGATTTCAGAAGTACACCATGGTGAATAAAACTTTTATTTGGCTCCGTTCTGATCAAGCATATAGTGTGGTGTACAGTAAACTGGTAAATGCTGATATAAAACAGATAAATTTGGTTTATTTCCATTTCTAGACACCAGGGAGAAGATCCCCCACTACCCTCCCCTTTACTGGTACCACCGGTGCCACTTCTTCCCCACCTACTAACGCTTCATCTCTCATCACTTATTGCTGCTGGGAAAATGTCGTGGGTGAAGAGATTTTTAAACTCATTCTGGTGGATTTAGGAGTGTGCATCGCGGTCGGACTTCTGTTCCATGTTGTAAAGGCCATTTTCATAAAAACTAGGACATGCTGCTGCCAGGTATGCAGCGATTTGTTACACGGCAAAAGGTGCATTTTGGTCATTTCTTTTGCCTGAAGCTTGATATCGGTAAAATGAAAAAAAAGCTGTTCTCCTCTTTCATTTTCATTTGCCGAATGCTTATTTCTTCCCGTTTGGCAATTTGCAGTTGAATCGCTGAAGTATATTTTTTAAAGTGCCTAAAAATCGAACCATTTTAATAACACATTTTACATTACAGATTAACTACAGTGAGTTTGCAGTGACATCAAACGTTCTGGATCTAGTGTATGGACAAGGCCTGGTATGGCTGGCGCTTTATTTCTCGCCATTAATGGCGCTGGTAGCGACCGTCAAATTGTTCATTGTATTCTATTTTCGGTATTTTGTGGCACGCTTTGCCAACATTCCGCCCAAGAAAATGTTCCGGGCGTCCCGATCTGGCAACTTTTACTTGTTTCTGTTACTGCTGACGTGGATGTTGTGTTTTATTCCAGTGGTCTATGTTCTTATCGAGTAAGATGTTTTATATTATTACCACATTTACAAAATCGTGTTTGAAAATAATTCAGTAAAACACGGCTACACCTATAACATGTATAATGAATTTACGCATACAGCAGCGAAATTTTCACTCCCTGAAGTTTTAACACTTTTGTTTGACAAAGTTTGATATGAAATAATTACACATTTATTACAAAGTTGATCGTCCCTGGCACTTCGTTATAAGCGTGTTTTACTGTAGATAGTTTTAAATTAATGAATAGCTTTTTATTTCTTATCTTCATATCTGTATTTTATGCGATAAAAGAAAGACACCATCTTGGTACTGCGGTCCTTTTGAGAACAAAGACAGGGCATACAAAGTGATAGATCTGTTTGACTCTCTGAATGACCTTCCCAGCTGGTTGGACTGGGTCAAGGACGCCATAGACTATATTGCCACGGCCATTGTGATTGTTCCAATCATAGTGGTGTTAATGTGAGTCTGAGGATTACAAAATTTCCAATAAAGCATCAAAAGTAAAATTGCAAAATAAGCAGACCAAGTTAATCTGACACTTTCATGTAAATATTTGGACTTGGAAACGTTAATATTTATGGCTTTGTATACAGTATCATCTTTGTGATGAAGTTTATTCACATATTGTAGCTTTAAATGCTGTTGGTATATGTTTCAGTCTCCTTGTACTTTATTATCGTGTGAAATCCAGTTCTTATAACGCATTGATTCAAGAACTCCGCAAACAGCTAGTTTTTGTGAGTATATATCAAGTCTTCATGCTTTGTGATTCTTCACTTTGAAGTCTGTAAAGGCACACAAACATTATTAATCAGCATTTCTTCAAAAGTTTCACATTTGTCCTTTTCTAACAAAATTGTTGTGCTTTGTAGGAAAGAAAAATTGAAAGAAAGAAGGTTTATGCTAGGGCCTTATCTGCACCAGGTAACATTTAACTAACACAGTCATTAAGGTAAATACATGAAAGTTGTGATGATATCTGAGAGTTTGTAATTTCAAGGTTCTTTCAGTTAATCAGAAATACTGTTTTATTTCTTGGTTCTCTAAGTATATTTTAAATTTGCACATCTTTCAGCGATTGGCAGTGTTGGGAAAGCGAGTGGATCAGCTATCACTGGTGAAATGTCAAGGAAAACAAGTATATCTACCATCACTTCTTAAAACAGTTCACTGATCAAGGCACAAATAACTTTTCAAACTTCCTAACACTGAAGAGTTCAACTTTTGCCAGCAAAGGACATTCTTTGTATATTGTTGGTGTGAATTAAAATTCATCTTTTCACTCAAAGAAACATTCATTCTTTGTACAGTGTATATGAAATTAATTACCAATCTTAATTCTCTTAATTACTTTATTGCAGCCATTTACAATTTATCAACATCAAACTTTTTTCCCAGTCTTTGTCCCAGAAAATTCCTTTGTACATACAACAGTATTTTCATGTATAAATAACAAATCACAAAAAGATGAAAACGTAAACAATCACAGAATGGTTATAGCACACACACACACAAGCTTGTCAGAAAACTTAATGGTCATGAGCAAAGCAATGTTGTCTCAGAGCCTCACTACATGTATATACATTAATACACAATCATGCATCAAAAAAACCTTAAATGTCGGAATAAGTTTCTTAGTTTAAGACTCAAGGAATATACCTTATTAAATTTTATATCAATCGTTAGATTTTTTTCTTTCCTAAGATCTCTCAAATTAAGTTTTATTTGGTAAAAGGATTTCTACTTGATGTAGGAAATGAAAAGCAACGGAAGATAATTTGCAACAGACTGTATCAGGAACAAAAACTTAAGAAAATTTGACCCAGAAGCACAAGCACATACATTTACAACACATGATAAAAAAAGTTCTGCAATTATGCCCTCACGAAAGCATTAACAATTTTCTTCTATATAACAAACGCTAGTTTTATGCCGCGAGATGACTAGTAACACTGATATGTTTGTAACTGTTTAGGTTCCTGATATTGATGGTACAACTTCACACATGGTAAATAAAAAAAACACACATGACACAATTTAAATGCATTCAAGATGGGAACAAATGGTATATTTTAGAACTTCAAGTTTTGGACATTTTCTCATTTAACACATCAAAACAAAATGAAGTTTTGGACATTTTCTCATTTATCACATCAAAACAAAATAATGGGTTGGACAATGTTACCTCTACCTGCATCAACTGTATATAGCGGCAATGTGGAGATGTCAATAGTACCGCCTCTCTTATCATGGAGATTCTTCGTGAAAGAAACTTCAAATGGTGTACAAAAAGTGTGAGGTTTATATTTTCACCATAAAACATGTCATGCAAGGTCTATAGTATCTCTGTAAACATGGGGAAATACAAGCCACTTCAAACAAAGCAATACAGAAGTCATAAAGCAGTAAACAAAATGTTTGAGGTACAGACATCAAGTTGACCACACAAAAAAATTCTAACATGGAACAGGATAATCACATTAAAATCAGAAGCAGTTATCTGAGGTTTCACTAAGAACCATCTGTATTATATTTTTTTCTCACACGGTAAGAAATTGGATAATAATGATTACTGGTATAACATAGAGATTACAAATAATATGTTCAACTCACTAAACGAGCGCAGAGAGGAACAAAGCTGAGACTTACGTGAAGTCTCCTCAATCAACTGAAACTGTTCATTCTATTAAAGTGAGCAGTGTTCAATCAACATTTGTTCATTTGACTGAAACACTTGTCAACAAATGCAAACAAGATCACAGTAGATTCTTAGAAAGCTCTTGGTCTGCAATTAAAATCTAAACCACCATAAATATCAAACAATACATTCCCCATTTTAAGTTGTTTTCATTAATATTTCATATTTTGTACCAAAAAAAAATTAATCAAGATCTTCCATCAGATGCTGTGGAAAACCAAACCAATGAAATAAAAAAATCTGTTGAATCTTATTTTCAAACATATTAATAACTTGATATGTTCTATGTTTGACAGTCCCTTGTTATAACAATAAACTTGCTTCAAAATATTTCTCAGATATTAAACTATTATACGTATCAGCCAGTTAATATTAATGTACCGGGTATGTCTTAACTGACAGACATTGTTAGACTCACAGAACGTAGCTATCTACTGTTTAGGGGGGAGGGGAAACAATTTAAGAGCAGACTAATTCTCTAGTGACATGAAACTAACTAAAGGAACACATGGATGGTGTTGATTTCTGTTGTCAAGGATTATCTTCTTTTTGATTGCTTCCAAGCTTCTATTTTCTTCTTGAGATCGTTGGCTGAATTAAAATAAAGGTTTAATAAAGAGATTAGCTGAATACATTTGGAATAAATATTTAACATGAGGGTCAAATTTTATATTTTCACATTTGTATCTTTCTAGAACAAACGGTTAAAATATTGATTTTATACATAAGGTTATTATTTTCGTACTAGCTTGGGATAAGAATGCAATACAATAATGCAATTTTAGAAGTATGGTTTGATTGGTTGCTTTGAGTGGTACTTAATAATTGCACTTGCATATCAATTTATCTCTGGTGGTGGTTTGTTTCTTACTTAAATGCTTTAATCACAGAAAGCTAATACTCTAAAGAGCACTTTAAAAATCTCACCTGGTATTAGCTGCTCTTCTGTAAGAGGTTGTCTATTAAATGGGTCAGTCTGAGAGTTCAGTAAATGCCGGCTTATGATTGGTCGATCCATGATGGCACCACTAGGCAAGAGGACTGGATCAGACATTAAGGTGTCCATCAGGGGATCTGAAAAACAAGGAACAAAGGAAAAGGTTACATAAAAAGAAAATGAAGCCTCTACATTACATGTTGTAATATGGTAATTATTTCATGATTTCTGGATTAATTCTTTCAATACAAAAATTCTTGAAAATAAATAAATGTGGATTCAGTTAATCACCATGCAGGAAAAAAACCTGATGGGATTGTAAGCCCCCTCCCCCTTTTCCCACCTTCCTCTCCCAAAATTCATACAATGAAACACATTAAAGTGATTTGTTATAAATGTAATTCATTATATTTACATTTGCAATATATGACAATACGAATTAAATTGACATTCAATGTTCAATGACATGCAGTTGGTCATGTGATCAGACTTTCTTGCGTATAGAAAGTAAACTACGCGAGTCATTTGGAAAGTTCTGACTGTGACGTCACATGACGTCGTTGCATTTTCATAACAAAGTGTAAATTAAGCGTATTTTTCTTTGTAACACAAATAAAAGTATAAAATATAAATATAAGAAATAAAATATCATTTTTTAGAGTTTCAATGGGATATGAAATGAAGTTGGTACGTGACCAAATCTACAAATCGCCCTTTCGGCGTTATAGGATTTGGTCAAGTGACCAACTTCATGTCATATCCCAATGAAACTCTAAAAATGATATCTTATTTCTTAAATATCTTATAAGTTAAAAATACTTTTTTAAACTGAAATGACAATTACTATACCATAAGTGTGAATTCATTATAAGCATGTTCGCTGTAACTGTTTTATTGTATTACATCCAAAACTGACCTCTAAATTCTTCAGGTATATCTCCATAATCTACCTCTGCCTTCTGCTTTTCTACCACAATTTTGTCAACTTTTTCTTGAAGGAAGCGGAACTGTTCTATCTCCACATTAGTCTTAATCATAGCTTTCTGCATTCTGGCAATTGCATCATTGAAAAGTTCATGGCGATAAGATCTCTACAAGGAAGAAAGCAAATTTCTTTAATAAAGATGAATATTTTAAAGCAAATGATTCAAAGAAATAAGAGATTCTTTTTAACATCGCATGTGCTTGCATAAAATCAAATTGGTACAACAGACTCATTTTTCAATTAAAAAAAAAATAGAATCATTTCTCCATAAAAAAGAAAAAATAATAATAATAAAATAGAATAATTAACCTCATCATTGGCAATGGCATTAGCAAATTCATCACAGTCTAAATGTAGGTAAATGTCTGTCAATCTATTGAGCAATTCCTTTGGTTCCCAGCCATACTTCTCAGGATTCTTCACCTTGAGATTTTTACACTTCGGACCACACAACTGTTGGAGATTGAAATTCAACATGGCTGCCAGTCGTTCAGCTAGTTCCTACAAAGGTATAATTTATTTGAAACATTTACTTTTATACTTGTTACTGAGTATAAATCATTAAGACATGAGAGAAATAATTTATTTCTCCATCTCATATATTTTATCAAATGTTTATACTTTAAAATATTTTTATATCAAGATTATCATTTTAAATGTCTTAAGTCTTCATCCTATTCATTAATTCAGAAAGTTTCAGAGAATGGTCATACAGGTTTGAGGAAGGGTTTCTTAATCTTCTCTGTGAGATACTGGAACATATCTACAGTCTCTGTAGCCAGAGTGAGGTAAGATCGACACTGTCTCTCATCCATAGCCAACTGTCTCTGTCTGGACTGCTGCTGTTCCTGTCACAATACAAAACAAATTTTATATGATAGATTGACTGGACTATTATTAATATTGGGATCTGAAAAGCATTTTACACTTATATGCTTTCATATTCATATATGTTTTAAAAAAAACCTATATATAAGACTATTCTCATTTCTAACTTCAAACAAGAAATAGCAAATCACTTCCAATCTTTTAATTGTACTCACAAGGCAAAAACATGAAATATTACAAAACAAATTATACTGCTATAACTTTTTAGATCTTCAATACAATATAAATGTTAGCCTCTATTAATATTCATTTAAATT
Source organism: Saccostrea echinata (assembly GCF_033153115.1). Lineage (NCBI taxonomy): Eukaryota > Metazoa > Mollusca > Bivalvia > Ostreida > Ostreidae > Saccostrea > Saccostrea echinata. The sequence goes on from NW_026889803.1 coordinate 2,493,403, forward strand.
GCCCCAAAATATCAGTATATTTCCATTTCTATTTGTTTTCTCTGTGATAACTCTTTAAAAGTTAGGAGAGTTGATTTCTTGATCATTCCACCGTAATGCAGATTTCGCCAAGCGAAAGGTCAGGAACTAAGAAGGCCTAATATGCTTGTAATTCTTGTGCGGCTGTCTTTGTATCAGACTCTTAAGGAGGCCTAATATGCATGTAATTTTCGTGCGGCTGTCTTTGTGTTTGACGTCAGTGGGCGGGGATTATTGAAATTGACATGTGAGGCCTCGTGTAATTTAAATCTATTAGTCTACATTTTTAAAATCTAAATTTACAATTTTATTTCACAATGAAATGGAAATATAAGGAATCACTGTCTAGTTAGTAGAGTATGCCAGGGACATCAACGATAGTTGGAAACATGGGATAATTTATGCATAATGGGCTTTGCCCGTTATGCAAATTATCCCACGTTTCCAACTATCATTGATCCCCTGGCATACTCTACTAACTAGACAGTGATTCCTTAAGTATCCCCTCCCTGCCTGACCTTTGGCTGCCTCTCCCATTCCTCCATGTTCTGGATGGCCTCCTGAACCTCATGGATCCTCTTCAGACAGTCTAGACTTTCGTCCAACAGGAACGTAGTGTCATTCATCAACATGTTCACAAACTTCACAAACTGTTTACCATTCCTGAAAGAAACATTCAAACATCATATATACAAGCTTACTTTATATTCTGAACATCAAAGAAATCTTATATTTTGCAATATAGAAGTAACATGTTATATTTAAATTCTTTGCTTGACATTTCATGTACAATATCATACACAAATCTTAGGCAAACACAAACTGTAACTGGTTAATTCAAAACAATAGTTAAATCTTACTGAGCCTCCTCTATCATGTTCAGTTGGTGTTGTGGAGTCTGCCACATTGACTTAAAGATGATACTGAGATGGTAACGGATGGAAAACTTGTCATAAAATTCATTGCTGGCTCCAGTGGTCTCAATATCTGTTGAGAGAACAACATATTATAATTATACAATTCTGATCTGAACCAAATTAGACTACATGATGGTCATGCCAGGTCAATACATGTCATATGAAATATCAGTCAATCTTTAAATTATTCAGATCTACATAATTCTATTTCTTAAGAGCTAAGCATTAGCTCCTTTAGAAAGAGTTTATGCAAAACATTACCTGTGTAGAACTTCATGAGAGCTGGTACCAGGTGTTTGAGAGCCAGAGGATGGAGTAAGAACTGTTCATTGAGAGTCCCTGTTCTGCGTTGTACGCTGGGGTTCATGACAAAGAGCACCTCGACAAGCTTGGCTGTCAGGTAGGGGTTACCTATGTACTCATTGTTACACACCATTACAATCAACATGTGTATGATCTGCTTCATACAGGGGTCATTCAGGACATCTGGACAAAATCTGAAGGTAAGCAAGAAATATTATGTCAGAGTATACCGGGTACTTTTTCATGCAATAATAGACAGTCATATATAAACCTTAATATTTTTGAGAGGGTAATATTTCCAATATTTATTTGTTAAACCTTTTCTTTCGGATTTTTTTAAAGGAAAAATAATCATTTATTATGTAAAATAATTCTTTAAAAATATTTCTTGATATGTCTTCGGTTGTTAGATTTGCAACATTTTTTTTTTTGGTGGAGATAAAGGGTAGGGAATCATCAAAGTCTTCTAAGTAGAAATCATATTGACATTGCAGTGATATAATGACTTACTGGATAATAAAGAGGAGGAAATCAGCAATGTCTTCTAAGTAGAAATCAGGAAGAGCTCCAAAAGGCATTGGCACATTTCTGGACAATGGTAGAGTTTGACTAAAATGAAAACACAAAAATGAAGTTCACATTTTTGAATATTGCTTACTTTTTTTTTTATTGTATATTTTTTTCTCAGTGAGTTAAATTGTTTTGGGGAGAATAAAATAAATGTAAGATCAAAACTAGTTAAAAGACTGCAAATAAAAATAAGTTTTTTTTTTTTTTTATTGGAAGAAACAAGAAGTCTGTGAGCCAATGCTCACTAATAATACCCCCGCTCTGAAGTGAATACACAAGTTCAGTTATGGACAAACACAGTGATAACCAGGAAATTGACATCAGATTTGTAAAAACTGAATCCCAACATATGGCATGCCTAAACAAAGAAAAAATTTCAAGCATCTGCGATGAGTAGTTGCTGAGAAAACTACGACGAAAATTTATTATGTATGGTACGGACAGACGCACGGATAAACAGGAAGTTGACATCGGATTTGTTCCAAAAATGAATCCTATTATATGGCATGCCTAAACAAAGATTGTGCTAAAATTTAAAGCATCTGCAATGAGTAGTTGCTGAGAAAAGTACGACGAAAATTTGTTATGTATGGTACGGACAGACGCACGGATAAACAGGAAGTTGACATCCGATTCATACAAAAATGAATCCCACCATATGGCATGCCTAAACAAAGAGTGTGCTAAAATTTCAAGCACCTCTGATGAGTAGTTGCTGAGAAAACTGCGACCAAAGTTTCTTATGTGTGGTACGGACAGACGCACGGATAAACAGGAAGTTGACATCGGATTAGTACAAAAATGAATCTCACCATATGGCATGCCTAAACAAAGAGTGTGTTAAAATTTCAAGCACCTGTGATGAGTAGTTGCTGAGAAAACTGCGACCAAAGTTTGTTATGTGTGATACGGACAGATGCACGGATAAACAGGAAGTTGACATCGGATTAGTACAAAAATGAATCTCACCATATGGCATGCCTAAACAAAGATTGTGCTAAAATTTCAAGCATCTGTGATGAGTAGTTGCTGAGAAAACTACGACCAAATTTTTTTATGTATGGTACGGACAAACGCACGGATAAACAGGAAGTTGACATCGAATTCATACAAAAATGAATCCCACCATATGGCATGCCTAAACAAAGAGTGTGTTAAAATTTCAAGCACCTCTGATGAGTAGTTGCTGAGAAAACTGCGACCAAAGTTTGTTACGGACAGACAGACAGACAGACAGACGGACAGACAGACAGACACACAAGGGTAAAACAGTATACCCCCCTCTCCTTCGGAGCGGGGGTATAATAAAGACTCTCCATACCCCATATTCTCAGGGTCTGCAACTTTCAGTAAGTATGTACACACTACACTGTAGAAATTTAAACAACGGCGAAGTAGGGACTCATCTAGCACAGCAGCATCTGCACACAATTTACTTTTCTGTAATCTCTGGAAAAGTGATCAATTCAACTCATATGAAAGTTTTTAACAGTTATAAAAAAAATACACAGATAAAAAATACAAGGTAAAGTAGATTTTAAAACAATTTGAAAGATAAAAGAGTGAATTACCAAAAATATAAATGCAGTAATGAAAATTGCATATATAATTTGAACCCATAGTCAAAAATAAAACTGCAGGTTTCAAAATCAACATTTCAGTGAAAACTAGAAGAAAAAAAACCAGCTTGTAGCAATGAATTAGAGTTATACTTGTTGATACCTGAACTTGAGATTTCCACTTCTTCAGCATTTCTTTGTTCCTGGCAGCATTGGGAAATTGACTCCATTGTGACTCTGAATTTTCTAGATCCTCCACCATTCTGTTGAGATCACGTATTGCACGTAGGCGGCGCTGATATCTCCGGATTGCAGGAATGATTGACAGGTGGTGACAATGTAAGGTCAAGAAAAAGCATTCTGTGGGAAATTTGGGATCCTGCCATGGGGGCGATCCTTTGGCTTTACAGAAAGTCAGATGTTTATGAGAATAAATATCCTCTTACATGAAAATCACATTTAAAAACTCTCCCAGTTAAAGCATTCCTACTTCTTGCTTATAGATACCCCGGTATAAATACTTACACAAATCCTTGATCCACTTTTCAGCTTGCTGTGGAAGGGCCTTTAATCTGGTCTCTGACTTAATGCTGACTCTTGAGTTTGGATGAAAAGGGTAGTAGGTATCAACCTGAAGAGCATAAGTAATGAAATTAGCCTTATTGTATACCTCAACATATCAGCATAAGTCAAATTAGCCTGACAGTATAGTTTTATACCTCGGCATAACAGCATAAGTTATATTAGCCTGACAGTATAGTTGTATACCTCAGCATATCAGCATAAGTTGTGTACGTGCACTCATTCTAACATATTCAACTTGGCACATTTAAAAATAATAGCCTTATAAGTCCAGGAATAAATAGTGCTGTTAAGGTTTACATTCATCATACATGACTGTACACATAATTCCTTTCTTTCTTGTGGGGTCATGAATTAGAGTACTTGTAACAATGCATGACACTCAAGTAAAAATCCTACTAAAATACATGCAAGTACACAGTAATTAATATATATTAAATGTATTGCAAAAAATTTTCTTTCATTTTCCAATAAATTTAAATGCACATCAACATGACTATTCTTGTTGTAAATTCTGTACACATGTACTTACTTTATCAAGAGTAATTTTCACTGATAATTGTTGAAGGACGGACAACAAATTCAGCATGAATCCATCTCCAGCAACATATCTCTCATCCACCTGTTAACAAAATTTACTGCTTGATTATCTTATTTCTATCTAGTGTTTATACTTTTTAGGTTGATTTTTGCATGTAAATGCTTGCACCAAAACCTGTTCTATGCAGACATAATACCACTCTCAATAATTTGTCTCCTATTTTTAGATAAGATGTTAAAACTGCTTCTAACCTGTATCTGAGATTTCTTTGCATTTCTTTCCAGTGCTGTGGCTAAGTAAGTCAGAGCTAGATCTCTGCTAGATCCATTGACTAGAATATTATGTATGATTTTGAACAGTTCAGTCCTAACATACTCCAGGCCGTGCTGTAGAGACTGATGAATCAGTTTAGTGCTATCAGCTGACAGCTGGTGACCAGAGAAAAACTTCTCCACAACTTTTGTCTGAAAAAAAAAATAATAATGTAGGATTTAGTCTATATTATTAGGCAAAGAGTAGACAGACTTTAAGAAACAAAAAATTCTTTGTTTTAATGAGTTGCGGTTTACAATGAAGTGCCCCGCCACAGCATGATACGCCCGTCAAATATTGTTCAATTATCAAAAACAGTTTAGAGTGCAAGAAAATCATGTCAACCTTGATACGGGTACAAGGATTTCCATGATTTTTCCATTCCTTATAATATTTGTTTATACATCTCCTGTGGTGTACGCATTAATTTTAACAAATATTACATTATAGATCCTCAGCTGGTTGTGTTAGAGCTTGACAAATGCCAATCTGCAGCCACCCCCCCCCCCCCCTCCACACACACATCTTTCATATTTGTGAGACATGATGCTCTAGTTGATATTTTCAAACAAGAGGCTCATGGGCCACAGCGCTCACCTGAGTAACTTTGGACTTGCTGTTTTTCACCTGATTCCCCCCCCCCCCCCCGTAGTACTTATTATGGCCCCGCCCTACCCCCAGGGGTCATGATTTGAACAATTTAGAATCTACACTACCCCAGGATGCTTCCACATAAGTTTCAGCTTTTCTGGCCCAGTGGTGCCTGAGAAGAAGATTTTTAAAGATTTTTCCTATATATTTCAATATAAAATTGGATTCCCTATTGTGGCCCCGCCCTACCCCTGGGGGTCATGATTTGAACAATTTAGAATCTACACTACCCCAGGATGCTTCCACATAAGTTTCAGCTTTTCTGGCCCAGTGATGCCTGAGAAGAAGATTTTAAAATATTTTTACTACATATTTCAATGTAAAACTTGGATTTCCTATTGTGGCCCCACCCTACCCCCGGGGGTCATGATTTGAACAATTTAGAATCTACACTACCCCAGGGATGCTTCCACATAAGTTTCAGCTTTTCTGGCCCAGTGGTTCTTGAGAAGAAGATTTTTAAAGATTTTTACTACATATTTCAATGTAAAACTTGGATTTCCTATTGTGGCCCCGCCCTACCCCCAGGGGTCATGATTTAAACAATTTAGAATCTACACTAACCCAGAATGCTTCCACATAAGTTTCAGCTTTTCTGGCCCAGTGGTTCTTGAGAAGAAGATTTTTAAAGATTTTTCCTATATATTTTAATGTAAAATTGGATTCCCTATTGTGGCCCCGCCCTACCCCCGGGGGTCATGATTTGAACAATTTAGAATCTACACTACCCCAGGATGCTTCCACATAAGTTTCAGCTTGTCTGGCCCAGTGGTTCTTGAGAAGAAGATTTTTAAAGATTTTTACTACATATTTCAATGTAAAACTTGGATTCCCTATTGTGGCCCCGCCCTAACCCCGGGGGTCATGATTTGAACAAATTAGAATCTACACTACCCAAGGATGCTTCCACTTAAGTTTCAGCTTTTCTGGCCCAGTGGTTCTTGAGAAGAAGATTTTTACTACATATTTCAATGTAAAACTTGGATTCCCTATTGCGGCCCCGCCCTAACCCCGGGGGTCATGATTTGAACAATTTAGAATCTACACTACCCCAGGATGCTTCCACTTAAGTTTCAGCTTTTCTGGCCCAGTGGTTCTTGAGAAGAAGATTTTTTAATGACCCCACTCAATTTTTGTATTTTCTTGATTATCTCCCCTTTGAAGGGGACTTGGCCCTTCATTTTAACAATTTAAACTCCCCTTCACCCAAGGATGCTTTGTACCAAGTTTGCTTAAAATTGGCCCAGTGGTTCTTGAGAAGAAGTCGAAAATGTGAAAAGTTTACAGACAGACGGACAGACGGACGGACGGACGATGGACAACGGGTGATCAGAAAAGCTCACTTGAGCTTTCAGCTCAGGTGAGCTAAAAATATAAAAATATCATATTAAGCAATATCAATTTAGTCTTCACCACTTAATCTATACCCAATTAATTTTGAAAATAAAAAGGCTGGCAGTCAAATGACATATGCTATAAACTGACCAGCAGTACTTCTGTCTAATTTCCAAAGGATACAGATAAGAGTTGCTTGATCAGAGATGCTCTTACAGAAATGATTGAGACAGCTACCCTTTCAACATTGAACTCATAAATTAATCTTAAACTGGATGCATGTCCACTCATTACTCCCAAGGGATGAATGGATCTGCACTATTTTCTTTGTAGTGCAATAAAAATGCATATTTATGTCATCCTGAAGTTAAATTTGAAAACAAAGATTTTTTTTAAAATTTGTTACAAAGATTTCTAAAAAAAAAAAACTTGTGTCATCTTGAAGCAACATTATTAATAAGGTTCCTGCATGACTCTTAGATTTGTAGTGGCTATCTACCATAATTAAAACATTTTTTTTAAATACTTGATTTTTTTAGATTTAATGTCAGACTAGCTGGTTTTAAGCTGCAATCATATGATGGACAATGGGCATGCTGATTTCAATATTAACCCCCCCCCCCCCCCCCCCAGTATAATTAGTTTTAATTAATTAGTTTGTTATAAAATATCAACAAATTTTATTATTATGCAAAATCAAATTAGTTTTAATTACTTTTCACCGAATTCATTTTAAAAGTTAGGCTAGCCTGTGAACAAGAACTACATGTATTTAATCCAACATTTGCCCAGTCCCGAGAGATATAGATAACACCTGCTTGATCAAAGATACTCTACCAGTTAGCTCCTCACACTAAACTCATTAATTTCTCTCTAATTTGACATGCAATTTTCTGTTATCAAAATTCTACTTGACCAGTGCTTGATAATTAAACCCATGGGAGAGGTGGAATTTCTCTTATAACATTACATTTGTTATAGATTGCTGTACAGTATATAATGAAAAAAATAAGTATTTTCTTGATTTAACATTTTTTTAATATGGATACTGCAACACTCTTACATTTTTTGGGATTGTGTAATTTAATAGTAAAAAGGCATTTTTTTTTATTAAATTTCACTTAAATTAAAGGTCACAGTGACCTTGAAATAGGTCACGACACACCTTCTATCTAAGATGCATAAATTGGCCAAGTTTGATGAATCTAAGTCTAATAGTTTTCTAGTTATGAGCCGGACAGGATTTTTCCATATTTGGCCATAGCATCTTAATTAAAGGTCAGAGCGACCTACTTTTAATGCGCAACACACCTCCTACCAAAGATGCATCAGCTGACAAAGTTTGATAACTCTAGGCCTAATAGTATTAAAGTTATGAGCCGGACACGAAAAAGCTAACAGATGGACGGACGGACATGAACGCTATAACATAATACGTCCCGTCTTAAGACGGGCGTATAAAAAGTACTCACATTGTCCTCAGCAAACACAGACACACCTAGGAATGGTCCGAGCCAGGAGAGCTTTTCTAACTCCATACCCGTGGCCTGGGTCATGGAGGCTGGGATCCAATTCAACAGCTGTACAGCCTGGTAATACAAAACAACATGTCAGTTACAATAAAATAATAACATTCACAATAATAACACATATTAATGATAAACAGGACTGCAGTATTCCAATATTTTAGACCCTGAGACTTTTGACTGGGGTGCCAATAATAATTGCTGCATTTATTTGTGGTTCTTAAAATTGTAGATCATTGTTCAAACATCTAATACCAGTACCTTGTTCACACTAGATTTACTATTCTGAATTCAGAAGTGTCATTGTCAGTTTGGAACTAAAGTCAAATTGCATTTACATGGGTTTCTGAATGTTTATTAATGATGCCAAACTGAAATTCTAATTCTATATATTGTATGATGTATAAGTAAAATTAATGGTTATTAAACTAAAAAATAAAGAATGTTTTGTCCATTTATATTTTTCCAAGGGCAAAGAATATGTTGCACATCATTTTTCTAATGATTTGCATAAAGAAAAAAAAAAGAGGTTTCAATTGACATCAGCAGAATTCCAAGAAATGGCACTGATCTATCATTATTAGTGTTATTTTCAGCAAAACACTTAACAGATTTTCCTAATTACTAGTACTACAGATGTAAAATTGATTTGCATTCATGCATCACATTTTCAATTCAAAGTTAATGTTAATTTACATTCACCAGATAATACATTAACTCCCTTGTTCATGTTAATTCAGTTGTCAGTCTACCTGCTACACTGACATAGATCTCAGTCAGAGCTTCGTAATTAATGCAATCTGCATCTGAATACAATCCACATTGAGAAGCAATGCAGAAATGAAATCCACATAGCATGGCCGTAGGAACGGGGGGGGGGGGGGGTGCCCCCCAATAATTTTGCCGATATATAGATTACTATAGAAAACATAGATACTATATGCACTATATGCTTGTGCCCCCTCAATAAAAACGTCTGATGAGATTTTTTTTTTTTTTTTTTTTTTTTTTTTTTGCTTGTCAAGAAATTTTGGTAGTTGATAGTGCCCCCTCAACTGAAAATGTATGGCTGTGCCCCCCCAAAACTGAAATTGCTTACTATGGGCCTGCATAAGCATACATATGAATTATGTAATAGATTTCAGTATCAAGACAAGAGGCCCAAAGGCCTTAACGCTTACCTGAGTATAAAACAATGCACAGAAGATCCATAGAGTATAAAATAAACTGATAGAAGAAGCTTTTGTAAATCTTTGATTGTCCGTTGTGGCCCCACCCTATCCCCAGAGTCCAAAGTCATGATTTGAACAAATTGAATCTATACTAGCTGAGGATGTTTCCATGTAAATATAACCAATCATGGCTTTGCTGTTCTTGAAAAAAGAATTTTTTTTTCAAGATTTTTCCTACATTTTCCAATGTGAAACTTTCATTGTCCATCATGGCCCACCCTACCCCTGGGGATCATGGTTTTAACAAACTTGAATCTACACTACCTGAAGATGTTTCCACATTTCATCTTTCTTGGCCCAGTGGTTCTGGAGAAGAAGATTTTTCCAATGTATTCCCATGTAAAACTTTGATCATCCATTGTGGCCCCACCCTACCCCAGGGGGTCATGATTTTAAAAAACTTGAATCTACACTACCTGAGAATGTTTCCAGATAAGTTTTATCTTTCTTGGTTCTGGAGAAGAAAATTTTTAAAGATTTTTTCTGTGTATTTCTATGTAAAACTTTGATCATATCAAAATGACTAATCATGGCTTTGCTGTTCTTGAGAAGAAGAAATTTTCCTATATATTCCTATGTAAGACTTTGATTCCCCATTGTAGCCCCACCCTACCCCGGGGGGTCAGGATTTGAACAAACTTGAATCTACACTACCTGAGGATGCTTCCATATATTGACCAATCATGGCTCTGCTGTTCCTGAGAAGAAGATTTTAAGGTATGTCACTCGTGAAATTAGTTATATCAAGGATTTTTTGAGAAGTATATTTTAGATAAGTACTCATATAGCATGACTCAAAATCGCAAAGAAAATGGGGGGTCAGTGTGCATCTTACTGAGCTACGGTATAATTAAGTTGACCTTTTTGCACTTAAATTGTAACTCTTTGGTTAATCACTTTTATCTTTATCATATTTTATCAGATGTAATTATGGCAATAAATATAATCCTATTTTACGTAAAATAGTTTGAATAATATTTATAATTGAACAATTCATGCAAATTAATACGCATTAATTATTGTGTGACCTTTTTGCACTAAAAAAATATCACATTTGGGGTATAAAAAATCTAAGTAGGCAATCAAATATTTTCTTGTATCAAACTTTTTATGACTTAAGTGCTGATCGGTTGGAAGTATCAGGTTGTTAAAAATAATGAAAGAAAAAGTTGGGGTCAGTGATGTGAATTTTGAGATATTGGTCAAAATGTGCGATTTTCAGGCAAAAAATGATGTAAATTTTATCATGACTTCTTCAATATATCTTCATTTCTTGACAAAGTCTGTTGAGTGAATGTGTAAAATTTGTTCTAAAAATATAAATTGAGACCTATATTTAATATTCCTAGCATATCATAACGGAAAATATTCTCTAAGTTAAAATATATGGGGCTAAAGTTCCAAGATATTAAATTTAACAAATGTGTAGATTTGAAGAATTTTCTTCTAAATATCCTTCCACCACAAGAAATAGTTCCTCATAAATCTTGCTTCTTTATGAATTTATGAGCAGTTATTTAATTGAATGTTGAATAATTTGCATTGTTTAATTTAAATATGTTATAAATAGTTTTGAAGTTAAAGGATCTGACTGAACTTTTCTAAAAAGCTGACGAGTGACATACCTTAAAAGATTTTTCCTATATATTTCTATGTAAAACTTTGATCATCCATTGTGGCCCCACCCTACCCCAGGTGTCATGATTTGAATAAACTTGAATCTACACTACCTGAGGATGCTTCCATATAAATATGACTCATCACAACTTTGCTGTTTTTGAGAAGAAAATTTTTAAAGATTTTTCCTATATATTTTTATGTAAACTTTGATCATCCATCGTGGCCACGCCCTACCCCTGGGGTGTCATGATTAGAACAAACTTGAATCTACACTACCTGAGAATGCTTCCATATAAATATGACTCATCATGGCTTTGCTGTTCTTGAGAAGAAGATTTTAAACGATTTTTCCTAAATTATTTCTATGTAAACTTTGATCATCCATTGTGGCCCCACCCTACCCCCGGGGGTCATGATTTGAACAAACTTGAATGAGAAGAAGATTTTTAAAGATTTTTCCTATATATTTCTATGTAAAACTTTGATCCTCCATTGTGGCCCCACCCTACCCCCCGGGGGTTATGGTTTGAACAAAATTGAGTCTACACTACCTGAGGATGTTTCCATATAAATTTCATCTTACCTGGTCCGGTGGTTCTTGAGAAGAAGATTTTTAAAAGATACCATTAATTTTTCACTAATTCTTAATTATCTCCCCTTGGAAGAAGATGTGGCCCTTCATTGAACAAACTTGAATCATCTTTACCCAAGGATAGTTTGTGGCAAGTTTGGTGGAAATTGGCCCAGTGGTTCTTGAGAAGAAGTTGAAAATGTGATAAGTTTACGCACGACGCACACTCGCATGCCCGCACGACGACGGACGAAAACAGATAGCAATAGGTCACCTGAGTGACTCAGGTGACCTAAAAACTGTGGATTAGATAATCCCATTTCTTTGTGTTTTTGGGTACCCACCAGACCACATATGGGCCGTGTGCTGCCACTCTTGATTTCACAGAGTTCGGAAAGAACAGATAAAGGTTCCCTGTACTGGTCCGTGTCCAAAGACATAGAGTGGATGTGTCGACTTAGACCTTGTAATACTGGGATAAATACCTGGTAAATAAAACAAGATAAAATGTTCACTCATTCTTTACAATGACAGATGATGATTATATTTCATCACTCTACATCTATAGCTGATTTCCTTAAATTTCAATGAAATGTCCTTACACAGACATCACAGTTTGTCAACACATACCTTTACATTGCATAAGAAATATTATAGGCATTATTCTAAAAAAAAAATAAAATTGCAAAAAAAAAACATTAAAAATAAATAACTGAATCAGTTTCTTTATGATTAAATATTGATAAAAATGACTATTTCTGACTTACTCTTGTGAAAGTATCGGGGTCACTACATGTGGTTTGTACAAGTTCTGGCAGAAAGCCTCGAGGTAAGTTGTGAGACAATAGATAGTTCAGAAGTAGAGAAGTACCACCAACAGATCTATAAATATACCAGACACTCGCTAGGGATCATTTTGTCCTAAACGATTCTCAAATAAATTACACATGCAAATATAAATTACTTCTCATTGCATTGGGATGGAGTATTTGTAAATGAAATCAATTCAAAAGGATAACACCTTACTTCTTTTGACATTGTCTTACCTGGGTTTTGTTAGTGCTCCTTGTAGAACTAATGCAGTATGGCAGACACATTGTCTTCTGGCACTGGACAACATCAAACTTAGTGGAGGTACACTAGCTCTCTATAATGTCAATTACTTCACATAGTAATCATGGGAAATATTTCAAGATTCTGAGTGGATTCATAAAGACACATTTCTTTGTATTCAAGATCACAAAAGCTTTTATAGCAGCTTTTCTTTGTTTTCTTTATGAAAGTAAAAAGGGGTTCACTGATAAAAACACAATAATTGATATAAGATAGAAGACAAACATGCATATGTACCTTAGGGGCCAATCTTTCCTCCAGAGCAGCTCTATCGTAACAGTCCATCAGGTAGTTAATCATTTCTACCTCCTTACATTTCTCTGGCGGATACTTCTCAGAAAATTCCCGCTTTGGTTGCATATCTGGGGACATCATGGTGCTAACTCTATCACACATAAACAATAGTGCTGACATGAAAATTTGAACATGCTGCAGAATGTTATGTTTTTTAATTTGTTGATCTAAAAAAATATTTTTTTCTTTGGGGAGTGGGGGCGGGGGGGGGGGGGGGGGGGGGGTCATCCTTTTCTTCACATTTTAAAATAATAAATGAATTACCAGTAATAAGATTTAAGATATATAAACATACGCTCTTGGGCTTGATCCTGGTTTCTTTGGTGATACAGCATAAGAGACATTTGGGCGAATCTTCAACACTGGGTTTTCAGGACAATCCCGAATTTTCAGCAGCATTTCCATCAAGGCCTGGTTGATCATTTCCTTACTGTCACCTAATGAAAAGGAAGAAAAGAAAAATGGCTCAATAACAAGTACATGGTTTTAAGCACTATACATGAGTCACTGTGGCTTTGGGCATATTACCATATTTTGCCAAATATAATATGCATTAGTGTAAAATAAGCACCCCCTTCTGGGCCTGAAAATTGGGGGAAAAACACAGATCCATTGTATGATAAACAGCAGCAATTTTGACCAAGTGGTAAGTGACTTTAAACATTGCGGTAATTTGCACCAAAAATCTGTGAAAATAATGTACTGAAAATTTATAAAGCATGATAATTCTTCAAATTTGGAATTTTTTTTTTCATCTTGACTTTATATATTGCAGAAATCTTTGCGGAAAAACTTTCATTTCAACAAAGCATGAGATATTGCTGCATTACAGTTTTAAATAACTTTATTTTAAGCTAATAGTAATCTTGACTTTTTATATCTCAGTAATCTTAACGAAAATAATCTTAATTTCAACAGAGCATGAATTATTGTAACATCAAAGTTTTAAAAGACTTGATATTTCTTATTTTTAAACTTAAAATTAATTAGATAAATAGCAAATGTTACAAAAATAAAATCAAATTACAATTAAAAAGTATTTAATGTGTTGTAATCAATACATTCCCAAAGCTGCGAAAAATGACATACAAAGGTGGAATAAATTGATCCTTCTTTAATTATGAAAAGGATAATGATCAAAGTCATTATGATTAATAAGTGCAGTAAATAATAAGTGCCCTGCAAAATTCGATCATTACCCACCAAATTTTCGCTGCATTAAGATGGGTAAATTAACATCAGTCGTTTATTGTGAAAGATAACTTTAAAGTAATTCCCTATGCCAAGGCCCATGGAAATTGTGCGGCAGTGAGCGTATTTTCCATAAACAAGTATATATGACTCTGAAGATGCTGAAAATTTTTTTAACTTAAGGGGATGTCTGAGATAATTGAATGTGTTCACAACAATGACGGCTTTAATTGAGACCTAGAGGGGTGTAGGTGAAATGGATTTTCATTGAGTTATCTAAAACCAAAATAATTGTATTAAATCATTATTTTTTTTTTTAAATTGAGGTGTCTCACTGCTTAGGTACTATGATTGTGAAAGCATGTGGCAAGGGCCAAGATTGTGTAAACATCTATTGATAACATCTTTAATGACGATGTACACAGAGATGATGAATGTACAGCTCTTCTATATATAGACTGTGTCTCTGGGTAATCCTGATAGTGTGATAGCAATGCTTCACCTGGAAGAAAAAGGGGTTAAAAACCTATTGAAGTGCACAATACACACCCCTGTTTCACAAAAAAATATTCTAGGAAAAAAGTGTGTACATTTGTATTATATTCTTTAAAATACGGTAACTGGCATCTATTACAATTATCACTAAAGCCATTAATTTATTTTTTATGCCTCCGTAATCAAAGATTTGGGGGCATATAGGTTTTGCCCTGTCCATC
This sequence comes from Saccostrea echinata, assembly GCF_033153115.1. Classification (NCBI taxonomy): domain Eukaryota; kingdom Metazoa; phylum Mollusca; class Bivalvia; order Ostreida; family Ostreidae; genus Saccostrea; species Saccostrea echinata. The sequence goes on from NW_026889803.1 coordinate 2,508,454, forward strand.
TGTCTGTCTCTCCTTCTGTCTGTTTGTCCACAAAAACTTTAACCTTACCCGTAACTTTTGAATGGTTGGAACTTTGGCTTTCATATTTCACATGTGTATTCCTTGTGACAAGACCTTTCTTTGGATACCATCATATTTGACTTTTTGACCTTGAACTCGGAGTTTGACCCAGTTTTGCAAAATTTTACCCAACTTTAACCTTGGTCATAACTTTTGAACAGTTGGTGCTAGGGCTTTCAGGCTTCACATGTGTAATCCTTATGAATAGACCTTCCTTTGGATACCAACAACTTTGACCTTGACCTAGGAGTTTCACCTACTTTTGAAAAACTTTAACCTTGGCCTAACTTTCGAATGCTTGGTGCTGGGGTTTTAATACTTCACATGTGTATTTCTTGTGAGAAGGCCTTTCCTTGAGCACCATTTATTTTGACCATTTGACCTTAACCTTGATGTTTGACCTACTTTTGAAAAAACTTAAACCTTTTCCTTATCTTTTCAATGGTTGCTGCTAGGGCTTGCTTATTTCACAAGTATATTTCTCGAGACAAGACCTTACTTTGGGTACCAACATATCTGATTTGCTTTTGAGAAAGTTTAACCTTTGCTATAAGTTGCATACAGGAGCATCAGTGTTTCACAAACACATTTTGTTTTACCTACAAACATTCAAATCCACATAAGTGAGAACATATTTAGTTACCTCCATCTACGGAATCTCCAAGCTCAGGTATATAAACTGCTTCCTCCTTCTCCTCTTTCCAGGACACCAGACACACTCGACCTGCGGCCTCAGTCACCTGTTCTACTGTAGCTTCTGAGCCAATACTAGTATCCTGACAATTCAAACATATAAATCATATAAAAAATGCATATTGAATATAACTGCATATGACATTGAAATATTTGTTAAAAAAGAACTCTTTTGTTGGTATTTACCCTTCTCCTCTTTATCTCAAACTTCATATCCTGATCATCTACCTCCATTGTCTCTATACCAGAATCTACATCCATCTGTGATTGAGAACTGGGGAAAAAAATGTATTATGTAGTACAAAATGTAACTAAAGAAACATACAGTAAGATATTAATCAGCCAGATGAAGTGTTACGGATATTGTAAATATCAGTATACAGTCAACCTACTATATCACCAACTTTTGTCCCAGTCTTTTTTGGCATTATATCAAGGGTGGCATTATGAAGAGTTTGGCCTTTTTAGTACATCAATTTAAAAAAAAATCTTTAATTTTGAAATGATTTTAATTCAAGCTATTATTGCAATTACCTACTGTAAAAGCAGAATTACTCATTGGGAATTAAATTCCGTTTACTCCATTGTTAACAATTATCAACAAAATTAAATTCAACATGAAATTTTTATATGACTCTATACTGATTAGGATTACTTTGGAAACAACAAAATTTAATGCCCATGAAATCTTTTTAGATGACAATTCAACGAAATTTTATCCCTACGAAAATCTGTGCTTCTACAGTATATTCATAGTACACATTTGTTATGATTCACCACACAATATACATGGTTTTAGACCATCATGAGTGTAATTGTGGCTTCTTATTGCAGTGTTATTGGGGGAGATATAAAGGAAATATGAGCACAGCTAGCTCTTAAAGCAATGCCTGTGTGGAGAGAAAATTTAGACTGAGCACATTGATCTGAATGAATTTTTTTCTGTGGTAATCTCTGGACCTACAATCCTTGGCAAATTACATCTCACTGCATGCTCTGTTCTTGCGATAACAACAAAAATTCACCAAAAAATAAAGAAACTTACATTGATTAAATATATTTTGTAGAAAGATAGTAGATTAAACATTGATTTCTTTGTTCACAATATGTACTTTTAGAGAATGTGTAATGGAGATCTGAAATTCAACTAATGTCATGTGATGTCAGTCTGTCTTGTGTGGTTTATAGATGCAGAACTTAGGTATCCAGTAATAAATACACAACTGTGTTTGCCCCAATGGTTGCAGCATCAACATATTATGACTTTTTGTACCTAAAGAAGGGGGGGGGGGGCAGATGGCAATCATGGTAGAATTTGTCAATATAAAATGTTTTTGAGTGTGTATACAAATCTTTTTTTACATTTTGATCATGGTATGTGGGTGTGGTGATTGAACAGGTGGCAACTTATAGAGGTGACAATGTATAGTAGTATTGTAATTTCCAAACATACTTTTTCTCTGAGCACTCAGAATCCATATCCAAGCTTCTTTGAGAATCTGGAGTTACTGGATCAACATTGAGACTACCTATACAATTGAAATAAAACAGCATTATATTCCATTCTAAGAGGTACTTACTCAAATTTCGTATAAAAAATTACTTTCATATTAGTGATTTCTCTACCAGCTGTTGGTGGTAACATACTTGGGGGTGTGTTGTTTGTTCGAGAAGGGGTGGACTGAGAGTCAGAGGCCTGGCTTGATCCACCACTGGCCTGTGATGACTGACTTGGAGAGCCATCACCCAGTGAGCCAGAAGATGGATTTCCTCCCAGTCTAGCAAGTCTTCGACGCCGAATCTAAGAATACAAATGTTTTAGATATATAATTCAAATTCAGTATTTGCATGATGAATATTTTAAACTTTAAAAAAGGGAATCCAGAACAAAATTTGTTGAAGAAAACAGCAATCACAGAGGTAAAAAGTTTAAATACAAATTCATTACATAATCTTAAAGACAAAATGATTAACTGATTGTTTGTTTGTATTTTTTTATTGACAAACAAAAAGACATGTGCATAGTGATTTCAATATCCAAATCGTGTTATTTGCACTCACCTCATCAGGAGTTAATTCGCTCATTTTCTCTAGTGATATAACTTCGTTAAATTTTTGAAAATATTAAAATGAAAACAATCTGGTCTCGATAATATATAAATCAGCTGTCATCATCTGCTTCTTTCTTTTTCTCTGTTTTCTATGTAGAAATCATTCACTACGTCATTCATGACCCGGAAGTATTCGATTGTGATCTTAATCATTTCCGTGATTGTGAACGGTTTATTGAATTACAGTGCTTACAAGCTTCTGATCAACATTGAAGTTTTCTCTGGCAAGGATGTAGTGTTGGCAGTCACAACGATACAAGCTACAAGCACATGCTTATCTTTTGATTGAACCACAAAAATAGAAGAATATGTAGGTATCCAAATTACCATTTAGGCAACAGCCCAAATATATTCAAATTGGAACCATTTGGAATTTTAGATTCTACATTGTAACTTAGACCATAGCAAGACTTTTTTTTAAAAATAAATATAGAGTCAGATATTTTAAGTTATGTTAACTATTGTGGAAATGTCACGTATTTTGTATCATAATTTAAATATTTAAAATTGGTCATATTGTAAAAATATTACATGTCACCTAATGACCCTTGATTGGTAAATCATATAACACACATTTTTTTCCAAAGCAGTTGTTCAAATGTTCACCTTATCCTTCCAAGGAGAAAACTATGACTAGAGACATAAATAAAGAGACTTGCAACTCCACCATTTGCATGTTTATTTGCGAAAATTTGTGACCATACCAGCAATAACTCTTTCAGGGATTTATCAAGGCTGTTTTTACTACCAATAAACGGTACCTTTCCCCTCTTAAAAAAGGTGTAAAAATTCCCCATTTCAGATAGAAAATTCAGCAGAGAATATTTTAAACATCGTTTGTAAATTTCCAGTTTTTATCCAATTGAAGTTCAACTGCATATCCTAATTTAACGTCCTCGTCATTCAAACGCTTTTAGAATAAGATCGAGAGTCAGACATTCAAGCTTCTAATGGAATTGATATTGATCGGTAAACATGTGTCATGTCCATGATGTCGCACAACACACTCTTAAGTGAAAAGAATTAGAAAAAAAGATGCTGTCAGGATGCCAAGAATTGAGAAGCTTTTCAAGGCTTCAACAAAAAAAAGAAAGATACGTAGAGTTAAAAGAAAGTGAAGTTGAGTCAGCTAGTCAGACGGAACATAAATCGGAAGAGTGGGGTAACCACAACAACGAAGTCAATCACCCTCGTAGAGTTGTCGTCCGTTCCTTTCTCAGACACCTCTGCAATGGGCTCGCATCAAAATTTTTGACATAAGGTAGAAAAAATTATATTCCAAAGATTATTTCAAATTAAAATAATAGTTCTAGACCTACTCAGTAGATATATACCTTAAAAGACAAACATTAGTGCAGGAATTTAATTATAATGAATGAAAACAATTGCACTATTTCTTGTGCTTAACACTGTGATATACATGAGCCAACAACAGAGGTGAATGTATGAGCCAATTGTAGAGAGTGAATGTATGAGCTGATGGTAGAGAGTGCAACGATGTTAGTAGTGAAACAAGAAAAACAGGAAAATTGATATGTGATGAGGAATTCAGAGAGAAAAATAAATAAAGTACTGACCTGGTTTTAACTTACTTTTGTTATTTCATATTTTGTCTAAAACATGTAGTTTTTTTCCCTTGTTAAAGGTCTAGAAATGACCCCCAGAAGCTCTCAGAATGCAAGATTTTGCTCCATTTATGCCCCCGGACCCCCCGGCATATTCCCGTCTCCGGAGCTCGGTTCAAGCCTGCGGCTCTCATTTTTCCCCTTTGTATATAAAAAGGGTATTAAAACAAAATAGCTAGATAAATCCCTGTCTTTATTGGTTGTGTATTTTGATCCAAAGTTTAATTAATATTAATTTATTATATATGGCCGGATGTATGGTTTTTAAAGTCATATATGGCATATTTTTTGATAAGTTCAGGTAACCAAAATTAAAAAGATAGTTCTATTTGTTTTATTATTTTATATAAAGATAGGACTTTCCTGTAAATTACACAATTTAAATCCATCATGTTTCAAAGATATTAAAAATTTAAAACAATAACAAAATGATCAAAGCATAATGGTGTTTTGTTTTTTGTTTTTTCACGATTTGAACTTTACATATATTTATTCCTTTTGTAAGAGTCAGAGTATATTTATGAAATGAAATCACAATGTGAGAGGATGTTGGTTTGCTATTAATTATTACTGCAATAGGGAAAAAAAAAAAACTTTCCCCCATATTTTCATCTTTGTTTATTCCCTTATGTTGTAGGATAATTATTGTTTAAGCAATGGATAAAGCCAACAAGCAAAGATAAAACACATGTACCAAAATGAGTGCAGAACCTAGGTCACCAGTGGAGCGGGATCTTATAGAAATGTCTTTAGAGAATGTAAAGAAGGGAGGTAACCAGCACATCGTTCGTAAGGATGAAGATGATGAGAAGCTGGGTTTACTTAATATCCGAGCCTTCTTCTTCCTGATACTTTGGTACATCTTTAGTGCCTTCACCCTCTTCTTGAACAAGTACATTTTGTCCACACTCAGGGGAGATCCAGCAGTACTAGGTATGGTTAAATTATTGTACAGAACTTTAAATAAACTTCTTAGATTGCTTATCTTGAGCATTAATTGTAGACTGTCATAATTTGGTGTTACAACATTTATACCAGGAGGTAGGTTGCAGATCACATGAAGTGACATGGCTTAACTTTCATGCATATTGCTACGTATCGGTATTTATTATTGGAGTTTATTATAGTGTTGATCATACCCTGCTGTATCTTTTATTTGTCTGTCTATTAAAGTTAGTTTTCTTAAACACGTTGACTCGAGTACAACTTCATGTTTCTCTGGGGTTTTTTTTGTTTTGTTTTTGTTTTTTGGCCCATTTTCTAGAATGACTCATATATTCTTTTTAACATGCTAACATTCTTGACTTAGCTTCAAGAATATTTATAATTACATGTATATAGGATACTTCAATATGACTTCTTAGATTAAAGCATTGTAGCAAAACCAATTTATCCACATGACCACCCTTACACACAGGAAGGGATTCCAGACTTTATTATCCAGATGCTGGTTACATGGACATGGTCTTGAATTCATTAGATTTCACATATTTTCTTTTAAACAGGAGCAATGCAAATGGTGATGACCACAACATGTGGGTTTATCCAGCTCTACATACCAATGGGCTTCTATAAACCTATCAAAAGGGATGGAAAACCTCCCAATTTTTGGAGAAACATGATTTTAGTGGGTTCAATGAGGTAAGATTCTACAGTGTTTTTTTTTTTGTTTTTGTTTTTTTAATTTTTTAAAAAAAATTTCGTTTTGATATTTAAAATCTTAGAATTGTTTTTATTTAATAATTGTGAGAAGTAGGATTGGATGAACATATAATTAAGGTATTTTGTTATAGGGCAGATACATATAAATGCACTGATCCAAACAATAATTGTTATACTTCTTAGGCAAATAACCTTCTGATCATTTTTCTACTTATTTAACTTCATTACTTATTTTTACTTGTCTTTATTTTAGATTTTCCACTGTTGTCCTGGGTCTTGTGGCTCTGAAGTATGTGGCAGTTTCCTTTACAGAAACAGTCAAGAGTTCTGCCCCTTTGTTCACCGTGTTCATTTCACAAGTTCTAATGGGGGAATACACGGGGTTCTATACATTCCTATCACTCATCCCGGTCATGGGAGGACTAGCCCTGTGTTCAGCTTATGAAATTAGTTTTAATATACAGGGATTCATTGCAGCACTTGCCACAAATTTAACAGAATGGTAAGATGTTGGTCTTGAATTATGTAAGGAATGTTTTTTAAGTTTTGGGTGAGTTATTGGTGTGTAAATCACACAGACTTGTCACATAGGCATATTTCAGGAAGCATTCTAGAGCTTCATGAAAAATATGCCTACGTGCAAGTCTGTGTGATTTACACACCAATAATTCACACTTAACTTAAAAAAAACATTAGTTACTATAGCTAGGAATGTTCAGTGTTTGAATTTCTCACTGCCCTATATGGTTATATTTTTATATACGCCTCTGTAGCCTCATTGTGACGTCACTTTAGGCTGAGTTTCTCCGTGTATATTTCTATGCATGATTTTACAAGAAAAATGGCATTCAAATTAATTTTACAGTTGGCTTACTATAAAAACACAGCAAATGTAAATGTTATAGAATGTTCAAGTCCCATGTGTCATGAAATATTCATTTTTACTCAAGAAACTACTCAGCATTTAATTTTCTGATAGTTTTATAAGCAAATGAGAGAAATTGCAGGAATAATTTCTGCAGTTTGGTAATGTTGCAGCTTTAAATATTTTGAGGAAGAATGTTTTGTGTTTAATATTTGGCAATTCCATTCAGTTTATGTGATTCTGATGATTCTTATTGAACTGCAAAAATCCTTTAAAAGTTCAACAACAGGAGAAATTACTATGTGGTATTTTGCCTTTGCTCAAATGTTGTATATCTCTTTAAGTACTCAAGTCAATTATTAATTTTTTTTATGAAAAACATATAATAGAGAAGTCAAATTTCTGGCAGCTTTGTGATTTATTGTTTGTGATGAAGTTCATGTTCACTGAATTGTACATGTTGATATAGTGAACAAAATGTCTGAACCTCTGAAACAATTTGTTGTCATTTACAGTCAAAAGTCCTTTCTCTCTACACATTAGTTGAAATTGATGAGAATTAACTATTGTCATTGTTATTATCTATAGGATTTATCTTTTTCAGTCTGCAGAATGTATATTCGAAGATACTTATTAGTGGAGAAAAGTTTAAATATACGTAAGTAAGCCATGGCATGTCTTTTTGTCCCCCACTTTCACTGAAAGTGGGAGATATTAATTTGGGTCTGTCTTTTGTCCAACTGTCATAATTTCTGTGTGTAACTTTCATTTCCAGGCAATGTCTCAAAAATCCTTTGAGCTTTTGCAAATGAAATTTGTACAATGAAAGTTTTCTAATGTATGAAATTTAAATTTAAAGAATGATTTATCTGAAACACAAAAACATGCTCAAACTGTAGTTTAATATAGTGTAAACATAGTGTAATACCACTAGATCAGAATACCACTATTTTAGTGGTATTTATATTCATGTCCAACATGGTTGTTATTGCCAGGCTGCATGACTAAACATTTTCTGGAAAATATTTTGAGTATTTCAGTGACCTTTCTCAGGGCAAGCGGTAAATCTAGTCTTCCCGACTCCCGACGGTCCCGGATTTTGTTTTTTTTGGCGATTTCTTTTTTATTGGTGCACTGAAATTCTTCAGACTTTTCAGGCACATTTTCTAAGTTTAAATGAATTCATTAATACCTAAAAACCTTAACAAATTTACGTATTTAATACTGAATCAGCAGTATCACCTGCCAAAAAGCGGTAAATCTAGTACTCTGTTATAAATGCGAAAAACCAAAGACGGACATCAACATAATGGAAACGTGAGATTTTGTAGATATTAAAGATAATAAAAAAAATGTTGATATTAATTGAGAAGATATTTTTTTCTCTCAAAAAGATGGATTTAATATTTCAGTGAATGCAGGAATAATTGGTGTTATCAATAAAAAAAAAATAATTCTATTATAATCCATAACATCAAAGTGATTTTAAAGTCAGGTTCCTTAACATGCTTAAGACATTTTTAATCATAGAAAATTTATTTAATAAAATTATCACTTCAGTAACTAAAGCTATATTTTAGCAGTATCAGCTTGGGTAAAATAATTAAATTCCTAATCATCGGATACAGTTCAAAGTGAAGAGATATACAGTCCAAGCTATAGTAACTTGGTTGTGCCAGGGAATACTGCTAGATGATTCATAAATTGTATGCATGTTTTTTTTTTAAATCTATTGCATTTCGTTCAGGTAAACATATAATTAAAAAAGCAAACGTAATTCGAAAAGATGTGGCTAAAATGAAATATAAAATATATTTCAATTAGATTGAAAATTATAGAATATTACATAAAAAATGTTCTAGATAACAAATTTCTTCCGATACAAAGCTTTTGAATTTAGAAATCCGTATAATAACTATAATTTTAAAAAAAAGAAAGAAAAAACTTAAAATGAATAAATAAAAAGTTAATTCCCATTTGAAAAAGAAGAAAAAAAATAAAAAGGGGGGGGGGGGTGACTCTAAGGTAGAACCATGTCCACGTCGTAGAGCCTGGGAACATGAGGAACACAAACATGTTGTGGCAAAGAGTTCTACAAGAAAAAAAGGGAAATGTGGGTTTTTTTGTGCATGCAAATTAACTGGCATGTAAATGAGGTTTTCCTCTTATTTCTTTAAAAATTTATATTTCAATTTGTTGTACATGTGTTTAATCGCGATACTACGAAAAGATCGATGTCCGTCTTTGGTTTTCGCATTTATATCAGAGTACTAGATTTACCGCTTTTTGGCGGGTGATACTGCTGATCCAGAATTAAATACGTAAATTTATTAAGGTTTTTATGTATTAATGAATTCATTTAAACTTAGAAAAGGTGCCTGAAAAGTTTGAATAATTTCTGTGCATCAATAAAAAAGAAATCGTCAAAAAACCAAAATCCGGGACCGTTGGGCGTCGGGAATCAGGAAGACTAGATTTACCGCTTGCCCTTTCTCAGCATGTTAGAATTTTATATTATTTACTAATATTGTGGTACATTTTGGTCAGAACAGCTGATTTTCTTAGGCCTATGAGATGTCCGTGTTCAGGATAACACTGTTTTTACCTATAAATGTATTTGGTACAAATTTAATAAATAAATTTAATAATTAAATTCATATTATTACATGTACTACACTTCCTGTTTTGTGTTATCCACTTGTAATTAAGATATATCTGATGTGTTTTATACTTTCTGTTTTATAGCCCAGCAGAACTGCAGTTCTATACCAGTATATCTTCAGTCTTAGTGCAGATTCCAGCATGTTTCTTTCTGATAGACTTTGATAAAGCTGAAGCCTCCATGAATGGGATGATGGTCACAGCTCTTATAGCTAATGGAGTTTTCTTTCATTTTCAAAGTATATCAGCATATGTATTGATGGGCTATATATCACCTGTTACACACAGGTAAGTATATATGTATGTATTACAATATTTTTGAACTGTAGAGAGAGAGATTAGCATTTTCTGTAAAGAAATATTTCTGTTCGAGTTATTTCCCTTTAAATATCATAACTTTGCTAATATGCTAACATTTTCAACCTACCATACTACAAGTAAAACATTTTATCCCTACATACTACAAGTATAATTTCTAACATCTTAATCTTACAGTGTGGCTAATACAGTAAAGAGGGCATTCCTGATATGGATTTCTGTGATATTATTTGGTAACCCTGTGACATTCTTGAGTGGACTTGGTACCATCATTGTTACCATTGGTGTACTAATGTACACTAAAGCTAAGGAATATGACCAAAATCGCCGAGAGCTCAGAGACCACTACCCGCGAGATTCAGAGCCATCACATAAAGAGGTCTAGTGGTGTCATCTGTTTCAATTCAGTCGTTATTGTTGTAGACATTTTATCAACCATTTGTTGTTGTTCAGAGCATCATGTTATAGCCATTGAAAATTAAAAAAAAACATGACAGACTAGAGGAAGATTTTGAAATATGATATTAATTAAATACATGTACCATAGCATGGGTCATTTCTGTCTTTCAAATATTTTTGCACTTTGGTCTTTGAGAGAAGATACCTCTGTGTTTTCAATTTTTTTCTGATTCCTCACCATCTGATGTACAAAATACAAGGTTTTGAAATGTTTGCTATTTTATTTTGTTACCTTATTTGGTTTGAGCAACAAAAAATTAGCCAATGCAAAAATTGCTTTTTAAACATAATATTATGGCATTAAAAAACTGGGTAATTGTATGTTTTTGTGGAACTTAAGCATGATGTTCTAAAGTTCTTGTTAATTGCTTAAGTGCATGTACCGGTAAATATGAAGCAGACTTTTAAGGATAGAAATTGCAGAATTGTCTCCTTTCAAGGACACATACATCATCAACATTATATGTATTGCTACATTATTAAAGCAGGTCAGCTCTTTGTGTAGATAGGCCTCAGAGTCACATCCTCGGGTGACATAGCATTTAAAAGTATGACATTTTGAGTGAAGAAATAAGTTCCAAAATATTTATTTAAAAAATAATAATAATTCATGTCAAATAAATTTCAATGTTTTTAATTCAAAAGATCAAATAAAAATATGTATCCTAAATAGATTGGAGGTGGTTTATGTTGGTGTAATGATAATAAACATGTACTTTACTAGCTCAGCTGTATTGATGGGAAAACCCAGGAATGAATGAAGGTAATTATTTCTTAAAATAACAAAGTTCTAAAAATCTTCTTCTTGAGGGATGAAAAAAAAAAAACTGAGAATTTGATGAAATAAGAAATTATTTACAATTTGCGACAATCTACTACTTTTTTTTTGCTCTGTAGCTTTGTTGATTTGGTGTATATAAAATACAGTCAAACCTCGTTATCTCGAGCTCCATGGGACCGAGAAAAAACTTGGAGATGTCCGATGATTCGAGATATTGAGGGTTAAATACATAAAGAATAAGTAGTTGGGACTTCCAAATCACTTTGACATATCCGTGGTATTCGAGATATCAGTGTTTGAGATACCGAAGTTCAACTGTACTTCTTTTTTAGTATAAAACTTATATAATCCCTTTTTACGAGTCCATAACAATCATGTTGCTTTACATACATATATAAAAAGTATATATATACATTTATCCAAGTTCATTTGTATCAGCATGAAATAATGACTACTATACTAAGTGACATTATCCTGCACTAGTCTCATGGACACAAACTGTCCAGTCGCTAGATCTCGATGTTCTCCCTGTGCTTTTTTTTGTTTTTGCCCAACAAGAGTGTGTGCTTTATTGATATCAGATTCTGTGTATACATGTATTATATACTGAGTAAATATATTGTGATATTTGCGCAGAGTGCTGTTGATGTATTACTGCCAATTATATGAAATATATTTATTTATAATTTTGTGAGTGTTTGACTATGTGCTTCCTTCAGCTCCAATGTATATTGCACTTTTGATTTTGTATTTATTCAGTGCTGTCATAAATTAAGTTCACTGCAGCTTGCAATTTACATGTAAATTAAGGATTTAGTTGTAAATATTTTTATGGATAACTTTATTTGGGGGAAAAATATGTGTGAGTAACATCGACCAGTCAAAAATTAAGTTTCCTTATTAGCTCAACTGAGCTGAAGGCTCAGGTGAGCTTTTCTGATCAAAATTAGTTCATTATCTGTCATTGTCATTGTTGTTGTCTTCGAAAACTTTTCACAATTTCATTTTCCTTTCCAAAACCACTGGGCCAACTTGAACAAAACTTGGTACAGAGCATCCTTGGGGGAAGGGGTTTCAAGTTTGTTCAAATGAAGGGCCGCAACCTTTTTCAAAGGGAAAATTGAATGGCATCTTTTCAAAATCTTCTTCTCAATAACCACTGCACAGAAAAGATGGAACTTATATGAAAGCTTCATTACTTAGTGTAGATTCAAGTTTGTTCAAATTATGACCCCCAGAGCTGTGGGGGCCACATAGACAATAAAAGATTTACATATGAATACACAGGAAAAATCTTTAAAAAATCTTCTTCTCAAGTACAGCAAGCCCATGATAAGTCATATTTACTCTGTATATGGAAGCATCCTTAGGTAGTGTAGATTCAAGTTTGTTCAAATCATGACCCCCACGGCTAGGATGGGGCCACAATGGGCGATGAAAGTTTAACATTGGAATATACATGTATAGGAAAAAATCTTTTAAAGAACAGCAAAGCCATGATTAGTTATATTTATATGGAAACATTTTCAGGTAGTGGAGATTCAAATTTATTCAAATCATGACCCCTGGGGGTAGGGTAGGGCCACAAAGGACGATCAAATGTTTACATAGGTTGGATAATAGAAATATTTAAAATTCTTCTTCTCAAGAACAGCAAAGCCATGGTTAGTCATATTTATATGGAAACATCTTGAAGTGACACTGTGACAGAAAAACGGGAAAATTGACAAAAGTAGAATTTTTGCATGACACATGCAAATTTTGTTCAGTTCTTGAAGATATTAGGTGTCAGAAAATTACAGGTTTCAGAACCTAAAAAATCTACTTTTATGGAGAAAAATAAAAGTAAAAAAAATCTTTGTATAACCCGACACAAAAATATTGCTTCACTATTTCCTCTTTATTGTACGCATGTGCTGAAATGTTAAAGAATTTACCATGGTGTCAATTCCATAGATACAAATGTCGGATGACCGAGAATTTTGATACAGACTTCAAAAAAGATTATCAGAACTTATTCCTAACTTTTGCTTGCTCCAATTCAATGTTGTTTACAAGTTCCACGCTAAAAATAAAGGACGCGTGACCTTGACGTTTTTGACATTGACGATAAAAATTATGCGATAGATACAACACTTGTTTTTCCGGCACTTATATTTTGCAGTTCTTTTCTTGCTTAACGGTAAAGTTGAGTTTTCAAAACTTTGCTATATTCATATTTCACATAAATCTTTCGTTTTTTGATACAATTATCTTAAAAGAAACAGATGATTTTGACTCTTTATGTAACTTTAAGGTAATGTTGAATAATTTGTTCAAATCATGACCCCTGGGGGTAGGGTGGGGCCACAATAGAAGATCAAACTTTACATAGAAATATATAGGAAGAAGTCTTTAAAAATCTTCTGATGCCAAGCCTAGTTGATGAAATATTAAGGCATCTTTAGGTCTCGGAGAATCATTATTTTTCCAATCACAACCCCAAGGGTAGGTTGGGAGCACTTATATACTAAAACTTTCTAGCCAAAGTGCTCAAGTGAGCGAATTGGCCCATGGGCCTCTTACTTTTCAATATTTTTAAATCAGCTAGTCAATTTGCTGATATTATCACAAGTGATAAGCAAGTCACATGTACAACTAAAAGTACTGTGAAACTTGTAGAATTTCTGAAGATAGAATTTATTTTGAAACAAATTGATCAATATGGTCCCCATTGTGTCAGCCAATAGTGATTAACATAAAATGTTAGTTCTGTGGAATTAAATTAATTGTCAATGTCATGCATATGGTATGACTGTGTTGAAAAGTACGTTATCATTAGACACATCAGCAGATATGATGAATACGCGCAATTTTTAAAATTATATAGATTAATGAATGTGTTGTTGTCTTGCTTTATTATAAGAATGTCATGGACTGTGTCTTCTTGTTTAGGGGCATGAATTCAAGTGCCTTTTGAGAATATTGAAAACTATATTTTATCAACATTGCTGTAGAGTTATTGTAGAATACTACTGACATCATGTTACAGAGTTTAGATTGTGGTGAAGTGATAGGTATACATGTGTATATTATTTGAGTATATCTTCGAGATGCTTTTAAATAAATGGGTCCAAACTATTTTACTTAAAATGATGGATACTTAAAGAGGTATTAAATTGTGAAAACAAAATTGCTTTTTTATTTACTTTAAGAACTAAATGAAGACTTCAGAATAAGTTTGACCATAGGTATTTCAATTATTAGAAAAACATTCATTTTATATGGCAATGGAATGTTATATGTATAAACACAATAGAGGCATATTGAGTAAATAATATTGTACATTTTTTAGTAATGAAAACTCGAGTGACTTAGTTCAGCTGGTCAGATGTACTAAATGGGCCAATCTGCATATCAAAAGTAGAGACAGTTTTCATATTTAACTTGAAAGCAAAGAAAGAAATGTGGTGTTAATCGATCTTGATTTAGGTCAGAAAAAAATATACAAATCAGAAAGAAAGAAGTACATGTCTTTTATCTTCCAAAAACTAAAAAAAAGCAGATAAATATGTGTTCTTTCTCATTTTTTTTTATTTTTGTTTAGCATTTGTAATTGACTCTTACAATGTCCCCCTTTGCGGCCTCTTTCGACAGCTTACATCCTATCCACAAAACGCCATCAGGACCAAATGCACAACAAAAAGGGAAATGTATCCCGTCATCCTCTGTCATAAGATAGCCAATGAAACAGCCGTCTGCTGTCAGAATATGAATCTTGTGATGTAGCCAATCGGTGGCTACGATTCTACCGTCTGCGCTGCATGCACAGGAGCTGAGATCACACGTTTCTTCGAACGTACTATCTAGTTCGCCATATTCAAATTTCAGTTCTCCTGCTGAATCGAATACTACAAGCCTACCAGAATACTCGCCAGTTTCATCTATAGCACATATATCACCATTGATATTAACTGTCACTTTAGCTGGATACGTAAAGATTGCCCTTCCATTTACATCATTTTCAACGATTAAAAGAATGTTTCCATCTCTATCGAATTTCATTAGCCGACGAATACTGTTTTCGTCTATTTTAAGATCGTACCTATCAACCAAACTAACGATGATGTCCCCATTACTCATTGCAATGATGCCAGTAGGATACAAAGGCAAATCTGATTTCAGTTCTTTCAATTTCCCGTTCTTTTTTATGCATTGTAAATTATAACTCAAGTAACACACGACCAGAAGATCACCGTTATCCATAACAGACATGTCCATTGCTTTGGCAGTGACTGTTTGACTGACTTGACCACTAGATGAGCTTAAAAACATTTGATCGTGCTGCCAGCAGCCAATCCACGCTTCCTCGCTACTCACCGGGCAAATGGTTCGAATGAAAGGCAGATCGGTGGCAAACGACGATAAAAGCGATACATCGACGCCTGGTGTCAATAATCCCGACAAATCGGAGCGGCTAGGTGGAAGAAAGGGTGCTTCATCCAATCGACGTTCAAGTTTTCCGTATAAATGCGACACTATCTTCTCCGTCACTTCGGGTGCATTAAATGTTACTTTCTCAGGGTTTGGATACAAGGTCTTCTTTATTTTTTCTACCTCTGTTCGGACGTCTTCGAAATTGTCCCAGATCGACTGAGTATTTAATGAATCAATCATTCCTGTCGTAGAATCAATCGATGATTCGAGTACAGTTATTTCTCTTTCCATGTTTTTCAGAGCGTCGGAGAAAACCTTTTCTTCTCGGTGCTGAATTTCGTCCAGTTCAGACAAAATCTTTTGGCGCTCGTTCCCAAGTTTCAACATGAATTCGTCGTATCGCATCCACACTTCTCTTTTCACTGCGATGATGTTAGCATCGAAATCCATTTTTGCTTTCTTTATTCTCTTCATTCGTTGCATCGTTTCTGGCAGTTCTTTATCTTCTAAAACCTTTAAGAAACGTTCCCACTTTTTCTGTTTTCGGTCTTGGTAAACAGAAAGGTCTGCCATGACGTGCGATTTGTGATCACTTTTCGCGCATTCTTGACAGACGGCACTTTTGCACGAACTGCAGTACCATTTCAAAACAGAATCATTATGCTTCAAGCACATCACAGAGGGTCGAGAGGATTTAGGCATGGTTTTATCAGATGACGATCCTCCATCGTCGTGGTTTTCGTTGCTCCCTATTTCGCTTGCATTGTCATCACCCTTGCTCTCTTTTCTAATTTTCCTCACAATGGAGACGATCTTGTGATGACTAGTGGCACGCACCTTTTTATGGAGATTTTTACAGTTTTGACAGATGATTTTATCACAATTGGTGCACCTCCATTTAACGTCAACTCGAGCCTCACAGATGGCACACTGTTTTGTTGTTGCCGATTTTGGCTTTTTGATTCCTCCAGCAGTTGCCATTTGTCACGAAGTAATCGAATTTAACGTCGATGGACATGTCAGGGAACAAACCTCCTATCTTTCACTGTAATCCCCCGCGATTACAATGTCAGGATTCCAAAGGGAAATATTGAATTCTTCGTTGCCAACTGCACGCCTGAATTTAATTTTTTTTTATTCTTTTTACCCATTCGAATTCAAAACAAATCTGACTTAATATATTAAATAACTCGGTATCTAAATCATTGAACTACCCCTGTTGGGATCAAGCAATCTTTGATTAAATAGTACCCAAGTTCTGAACTCGGCTTTCAGCTCCGAACAATGGCTTCAGACGCTACGCTTGTCATCAGATCGGTGTAGATTATTTGATTTTAAATCCATTAAAATTCTTCATTGAAGATTTGGAGGGATTCCTTAACTCCCCCC
The DNA here is from genome assembly GCF_033153115.1 of Saccostrea echinata. Classification (NCBI taxonomy): domain Eukaryota; kingdom Metazoa; phylum Mollusca; class Bivalvia; order Ostreida; family Ostreidae; genus Saccostrea; species Saccostrea echinata. The sequence goes on from NW_026889803.1 coordinate 2,525,494, forward strand.
CAGCAGGAGTTTAAAAGATGTTTTATCGGAATTGCACTCATCAAAGATTGCTGACTGGTCTCGGCAATGTGCCATCATATGCATGGACAGATCAAAATCCGCAAGTCCATATTTTCCCCTATCATATTTAGATTTTATTGTCATAATTACATGAATTGATGGAAGGGATCCTTTAAAACTCGCAATAAAGCTTGACATTTAAGTTACACAATGATCGCACATTTATCAATAATCGAAGTCAATTAAAGAACGGTGGATCTCCAGTTCCTTTGTATGTTGTCAGTATTTGTTTCCTATCTATACAAGCCACTTCATTAAATAAAAAAAGTTGATGTTTTAAACTTTTCATTCCCTTCTATGCTCAACGTAAGGTATGCAAGATGTAACTCGAGCTTTTCTTTGAATTTTACAGCATGTCACGAAAAATAAGCCCACAAAGTTTTACAAAATATGGTTTGTGTTTGTTCCTTTCGTACTTATCAGCTTATAAAGGTCTATATAAAGGTCTATACAGTCAATTTCATTTGTAGGATATGTGACTTAATATCGGTTAAATAAACATCAGAAGATAAAAAGGGGGTTTTGTAAAGAAACGATTCGAAACCTGCTCATCGTAGTAATAACTAATTCAAGTGTTAAATAAAAAACAAACTGATGGTTCTGTATATATTTATATAACAGGGGCCCATGGGCGACTTAGCTCAACGAAAGGGCATGATTTGAACAAACCTGAATACAGTCTAAATGAGGATGCTCCATATAAATATGTCTAATCATGGCTTTAAAAGATTTTTACGGGTTTGTTTCCTACATATCCCTATGTAAAATAACTCGTGGCCCCATCCTACCCCGGGGGTCATGATTTGAACAAGCATGAATCTACTCTACCTGAAAATGCTTCCATATAAAATGTGAATAATCTTGGGATTGCTGTTCTTGAGGATATTTTTTTTTAAGATTCTTACCCCCTATATACTCCTATGTAAAAATTTGATTGCCCATTGTGGCCCCACCCTACCTCCGGGGGTCATAATTTGAACAAACTTGAATCTACACTACCTGAAAATGCTTCCATATAAATATGGCCATTCATGGCTTTGGTGTTCTTGAGAAGAAGATTTTTAAAGATTCTTCCTATATATTCCTATGTAAAACTTTAATCGCCAATTGTGACTCTGCCCTAGCCCCAGAGATCATGATATGTACAAACTTGAATATACACGTTGTAATAAAGCTTTCACATAAGTCTCATCTTTTCTGGCCAATTGGTCATTGAAAAGAAGATTTTTAAAAGATGTCATTAAATTTTCACTAATTCTGAATTATTTTCCCTTGAAAGCCCTTCATTTAAAAAAAACTTGAATCCCCTTCACCCAAGGATGCTTTCTGGCAAGTTTGGTTGAAATTGGTCCAGTGGTTCTTGAGAAGTCGAAATTGTGAAAGGTTATCAGACGATAGATGGACGCCGGACACTCTTCGATTACAAAAGCTCACTAGAACCTTCGGCTCAGGTGAGCTAATGAAAACCTAATAGCTTAGTATGAAATAAAATTCATAATCAGCTTATGTTAGGATTATGTTTTAAACGTGAATGTTTCCAACATATTTAAATGCAAAAACATGTGTTAAATCTATTAAGAGCAGAGAGAGAGAGAGGTAGAGAGGTGATAAGTTTTTAGCTCACCTGAGGCTGAGACAAAAGCTCAAGTGAGCTTTTCTGATCAAAATGTGTCCGTTGTCTGTCGTCGTTGTTGTCGATATAAACTTTTCACATTTTCTTCTTCTCAAGAACCATTGGGCCAATTTCAAGCAAATTTGGCACAGAGTATCTCTGGGTGAAGGGGATTCAAATTTGTTAAAATAAGGAGTCACCCCCTCTTCCAAAGGGAGATTAAAAAAAGAAATAGTGAAAATTGGGTGGAGCAATCAAAAATCTTCTCAAGTACCAGAAGGCCAGAAAAGATCAAACTTACATGAAAGCTTCCTGATATAGAGTAGATTCAAGTTGTTCAAATCAGGACCCCTAGGGGAAGGATGGGACAACAATGGTCAATCAAAGTTTTATATTGGAATTACGTAGGGAAAATCTTTAAAAACCTTCTCAAGAACAACAAACCGATGATGGGTCATATTTATATGAAACATTCTCAGGTAGTGTAGATTCAAGTTTTTAAATATTCAAAGCACCCCTGGGGTAGGGTGGAGCCAAAATGGGCAATTAAAGTTTTACATAGTGAATATTTAGGAAAAAAGATCTTTTCAAGAACATGAAGTCATATAGATATGAAGCATCCTCAAGTAGTGTAGATTCAAGTTTGTTCAAATCATAACCCCCAAGGGTAGGGTGGGGCCACATTTGGCATTCAGATTTTTACATAGGAATAATAGGAAAAAACTTTAAAAATCTTCTCACGAATAGCAAAGGCATGGTTAGTTATATTGACATGGAAGCATCCTCAGGGAGTGTGACTTACTTGTTATGACTTATTTGTTATGACTTGTTACTGTTTGGTTTCAAATAAATGTAACACATTAATTGTACCGTATCCTTATCTTACCCTCTAGAAAATGGGAAATATCTTGAATCCAATTACCTTTGGATGCTTTGTGCCAAGTTTGATTGAAAATGGTTCAGTAGTGCAGGAGAAGTCGAAAATGTGAAAGTTATCAGTCAGACGGGCAGAGAGATAAATTTTGACAAGAAAAGTTCACCTTCGCCTTTGACTCAGGTGAGCTAAAACAAGAAAGGAGAAAAACATGTGTCCTCTATAGTTTGATATGTGAAGCCAAGCATTTAAATTTATGATCTTTATGCATACAAGAGAGAAAGAGTAATTTGTATAATTGGTTTTTATTACATATGGACTTTTTGCAAAGCACGTAACTCCACTGATGGTACGGATTTAGGACTCGAGCAAATATTACAAAATATTTGACAAGGGGGGGGGGTATGGATTTGGTCCAAAATCTTTCCCAAAATCAAATATAATAGCAAGGATAGGAAATGTACAAAAGTTGGGGGGGGGGGGGTGGTTGAACGTCTTCATCCCCAAATACAGTACAATCATACTGGTATATGGGCAAACGGGTTTGTTTTCTATGGTAGATTTATCCCCAAATACATGTACAGTACAATCATACTGGTATATGGGCAAACGGGTTTGTTTTCTATGGTAGATTTATGTTTTTGTCTTTTTGAGGTAGAACAACCGTTATATTTTGTTTATCTATTTTAATAAAGAAAAATCTAACATTAAATTCTAAATTCACAATTACTGATTCAGAGTCAAAACACGTCTCAGGGAAGACTCAACAAATGAGGAACATTAACACTTGTTTAACTTCTACATACATTTTCTGAAATACTAAAAAAAAGAAAGGGGGTTAAACGTGATCTTCGTTCCCATGTCCTCTCAAGACTGTCAAATATTACGCACGATCGAAAGATGTACTTTGTCTTGCATGCTGATCTGTAAATTTGTGTATTGTAGACTAAGTACAACAGTGAATCTGCCGGGAAAAGTGCATCCATCTTGTCCTTGAGGTGTAAGAGTGCTTCCCACTTCCAGGTTAAGAAGTACCTCCTCTTTGATAAGAGAACCAGGAATTCAAACAACGAATCGTCATCATGAAAATATTGTGATAATTAATACAGACATCAAAGAGTTCATTTTTGTTGTCTCGTTGTAGGGGGAAAAGTTACCAAATACGTGTATGTCACACTGTTCTGCTCTCGGGGAACTATCTAGGTTTTACATATCGTACTAATTAACTACCTTAAATCGCAAGGAAAAGAAATATTAAGTATTCGTCTACGAATAGAATGGGTTCCTGTTGTCACAAAGGTGATTCTTTTTGTTTTCATACCAAACCATAAACAAAACAGAAAGAAATATTTATTGACATTTGTAGACGTTCAATATACATGATGTTAAAAATGTATTTTTAAAAAAGATATTGTACAAGTACTGTAGAGCTCAAACATCTCTCTGTCACACACTGCCCCCCCCCCCCCCCCCACACACACACACACATTAAAAAAATCGTTACTAACGGACCTAACGAAAACATTTTTGAATTTGATATAACGAATTGTCGAATTTGTTATGAGGAATTAGATTCGTTATATCAATTTCTTTGAATTCTTAAAACGAATTTAATCTGTTATAACAAAATTGTTGAATTCGTTAAAACGAATGCAAAAATATTTAACGAATTGAACTAGTTTAAACGAATTTATTTCATTATTACAAATTTTAGAATATGTTTAAACGAGTTTAATCTGTTATAACAAATTTTGAATTCGCTATAACAAATTCAACAAAATTTTTATAACAAATTTTATTCGTTGCAACGAACTCAAAAAATTGTTATAACGAATTAAATTCGTTCTAACAAATTCGACAATTCGTTAAATCGAATTCAAAAATATTTTTATTAGGTCTTCAATGGGCTTACGCACATGTTCATCTAATCATTTTACCATGCTTACTAATATTAATTACTTTAAAACGTCATAGCGCACGTGATTAAAACGGGGTTTTCCAGCGAAAGGTGGAGTAAAAGTATCTGGGAACTCCAAATTGTTTTAAAAGTGCTTCTTAATGATGTCTCTTGGCTTTTAATTGTTTCTTAGTAAAAAAATATATATATTATTCAGCTTAATACAAATGATTTGAAAACTACAAAGACTCATTGCCCTCATTTTCGCAGGGAACTTTTTATTTGCGTCATATAACTTGAAACTAGCAAATTAAGGCGAAACTTACTACAAACGGAAGATACATGAGGATGCTTTGATGTTCAAATTTTCTGAAAAATCAAACTACCTGTATTGACAATTAACATTCTCAATGGTGGGGATAACAAATTTCCTTTAATCAGTATGTTCATGTATGTGATTCGGTTCATTACATATACATGTACTAGCATTCAAGCCACATTTCTTCCCTTAAGCATTTTCAATTCGTTACTAGTTACCAAGGGTAAATGCAATTTCCTTAATAAAAATTAATTTCACATTTTTAAAGCATATTGCACAACTTTAGTGTAATAATCGACAATTACACCCCCCCCCCCCCTCACAACCACCCACCTATATACCCACCCACCCACAAGCAATGTTTTTATTGGCGTGGTTTACTGATTACTGGTATCACATATCAATACTGTGTAGCGGAAGATTTCCATAGTAAGGCACTGAAAACAAATCCCAGCAAACACTAATCTAAGGAAGCGTATTAGGGCCGCAGCAGTATCTTTTATTAATTTGTTTTAACAAATTATTAATTTGTTATAACAAATTACTAATTTGTTATAACAGATTACTAATTTGTTATAACAGATTACTAATTTGTTATAACAAATTATCAATTTGTTAAAACAAATTACTAATTTGTTAAAACAAATTACTAATTTGTTATAACAGATTACTAATTTGATATAACAAATTATCAATTTGATATAACAAATTAATAATTTGTTATAACAAATTATTAATTTGTTATAACAAATTGGTAATTTGTTACAACAAATTGATAATTTTGATAAAGTGAAAGTGTATACAGATCTATGGAAGCCAGATGAGATCAGAAATCTTTTTATAAGTTGGATTTGTGAAAATAATAAATGTACAAGCTCTGCAGCTACAACTTTTGACCAATATGTTAATCTGGATTTACATCTTTTAGCATTTAGAGTTTTCACTGTCAAACATTATTGTTATAAAGATACAATGCATCAAATTCTTTGGTTCCTATTTACTTATTCTTAGGAGCTCTATTTGAATATTGTCCTCCTCCCCCACCAGGGCTCCGTCCTTGACTCCCATCTACCAGGTCATTGCATCCCCGTTCGTATGCTAGGAAAAAATATCTTATCAAAGACATGTTATTTGGAGAGGGAATTTTTCCCACCCTGAATCAACATGTTCATTACAATATGTCTTTTATTTTATTTCATTTTACCCCCCCCCCCCCCACCCCTCTCTCTCTCGATTCATTCTATACATGTACCAAATGATTTATGCCTACTGTTCAATCTAGTTTATGTATCATGAATAAAATATATTTTAAACTAAACCTAATGCATAAACCTGAATCTGCTCCTCTGGTGAACCTCCTTGGCTCCAATTTATGCTGGGGGCAATAAAGGCAACATTGATAAAAAATGAATTTGTAGATAAATTATCATAGAAAAATTGATAAACACTCTGTAATAACCTTTTCTGAAAACGAAAATAAACAATATTTTTGAGTGGGTAGTACTTCGTAAAATTTGAATTTAGATACCTTGTGAAATTTTTTCATGTATGTATGTAATTTTTATAATCAAAATACGTGCCTTTTGGAAAAGCCCTCGAAGTCCCACTAAAGCCTTCATAACTTATTATTGGCTGAAAACTTTGACAGTTGTTTCTTCAAATTCATTTGTAATTTGTATCCTGGTTGTCTCATATAGGACTACTCATATATTTTACAAGAAATCGTTAAGCAATATAATTTGTTATAACAATACACACAAAATATTACACATGTGTAAAGAAGGAAAAAATAGGTCTTCTCCCCTTTTGACCCCTGTGTTGACATTGAAAAAAGTGTTGATTTGAATGGACGACGTTGAAATCATATTTAATTGTCCGGAACTTCGAATTTTTCTCGAAGGATCCAACATTCTGTATTTCTTCTACGTAATCCCTGGGATGCAGCTATTCTTTTAATTGTCTAACAGAGAAATCTATTCCAAGGAACTGACTCAAAAAAAAAAACAACAACAAACAAACAACAACAAAACAAAACAAAAATTAAAAAAAAAAAACCCTGCAATTAAACAAAAATTAAAGTGCTTTAATCTAAGTTGCTAATTCATCTAAATCCACATTAACATATTGATCAAAAGCTCTCCAAAGCTTATGCTTAACTTTTCATAAAACCGATTTAAAATAAGATTTCTGATCTGATCTGATCTGGCTTCCATAGATCTGTATTCACATTCATATTTTGTAAAAAATAATAATTTTTTAAATCAAATTACTAATTTGTTATAACAAATTACTAATTTGTTATATCAAATTAATAATTTGTTACATCAAATTAGTAATTTATTATAACAAATTACTAATCTGTTATAACAAATTACTAATTTGTTATAACAAATTACTAATTTGTTATATCAAATTGATAATTTGTTATATCAAATTAGTAATTTGTTATAACAAATTAGTAATCTGTTATAACAAATTAATAATTTGTTATAACAAATTGATAATTTGTTATAACAAATTGATAATTTGTTATAACAAATTAGTAAGTTGTTATAACAAATTAGTAATCTGTTATAACAAATAAGTAATCTGTTTTAACAAATTGATAATTTGTTATAACAAATTGATAATTTGTTATAACAAATTAGTAATTTGTTATAACAGATTAATAATTTGCTATAACAAATTGATAATTTGTTATAACAAATTAGTAATTTGTTACAACAAATTAATAATCTGTTATAACAAATTAGTAATCTGTTTTAACAAATTGATAATTTATTATAACAAATTGATAATTTGTTATAACAAATTAGTAATTTGTTATAACAAATTAATAAAAGATACTGCTGCGGCCCTATTACGCTTCCGTACTAATCATTTGCTAAACTAGATATAATTCAGTTTTTTTGTTCTTATTTTAATATGTTTTGCATATTTTTTCACATATTTCACAGCAAAATTTGAAAACAAAGAAGTTTATTTTTTGTGTCATTTACCCTTAAAGATTAAAGCCAAAACAGAAAAAGTCGTGCGCAGTTTAATAGAGCTCTTTTATTTGTCTCCTGCGTCTAAATGGCCAACTTTGGTCGTTTCAAATCACAAACTGTGATTTTAAAACTGTGATTTTAAATTTGTTTAAGGTAGTACAAAACAGATAAGCCATATTTTTCCTTAAATTCAAATTGTTTGAAACTTTGATATTTTGTTCCAAGATATACAAGTAAAATCTCTCTTTATCTTTAATATGAAATAAATTCGACCAAACACTTTTTGCCCACATATATCAGACTCCTACAAGAAGAGGGTGAAATCATACATTCAAAATTAGAATGTGCATTGCTTAAAAATTACCATTTTTAAGCAATGATACATATAATTAAAATATGTCTAAATGTCATGACTCTACTATGTAGGAATCAAAAGTTACACTTAATTTAATTACAGACAGTTAAATCGCATGTAAATGACAAACATACTCTAATTGTTGGCTCGAGAATGTCCAGTATTTGGGATATCTCTTTTTTCGCCAAAGAATAGGGTAAATACTACAGTACATGTCACAGTTTATATTTTTCCTTCCAAAGATAATTGATTATTGACATTAGAATGATTTTATTCTTTTTTCTGGCCTGTATTAGAAGAAATCAGTTAAAACTGATTTCTCGTGTGTTTTTCACTACCTTAAATTTATGTTTATACATAAATATGATAGTTTCAAAAATAGACTTTCGGTGTTCATCTCTTTACATTGGCCAAATAATCATTAAAATGACTTGAATATATTTAGAAAATTTAAATTCTGTTTCAATTTTTCTGCGATTTTGCAGGCAAATTACAAGACATTTTTATTTTAGCATCTTTTAAAATTCTTATTATCAATCAGAATCTAATTAATCCAAATTCTAGATATTTTTTGTCATCGATATTATCCTCGTGGTAACCCACGAGAGATTCACATCGATTCTCTCTGTCATCAACTTGTGGACTCAAAACCGTGGTTTGTGACGATGTACTATCCTTTTTTTCGCTGCGTCTATTGTTTTGGAAACTTTAACCTCTTCATTAATTTTCTCCATTATCAACTTCAGCATCATCATCTTCATCATCAAATCACCGAAGATTATTCGATGAAAAGTACACAAAAAGTAACAATGAACAATGGTATATCATTGGATACGGAAATCTACAGACCAACCGGTAGATTGATGATTATGTATCACAAGGAATTTATTAACAACTAAAAGTGCAAGAATTAAAGTACGATGATTTGTTGGATCAAATTGTTATTAAATTTATCAAATGTGTTAGCTATCCATACTCCTGGCTATCATGACGCATAACATGAAACTTGGACTGGACTTCAGCATTTTTTGCTGGTAATTTCGTTCTTTGTTATGAACCTATAGAGACAGGGTTCAAATAATTAGGAACTTTTACCATTCAAACAACTCCGTAAAACTCTTTTTGTTTCAATTCTTATATTTTTGCTCCAAAGATCTATGATACAAGTACACTTTTGTATACATGCTACATGTTTACTGTAGGAGACGTTTCATATTAAAATGTGCATTACTGTCTGAGATGTCCCACATTCATTGTTGCATTACATATACATGTATATTGTTCTTGTAAATATGTAATGCAACAATGAATGTGAGACATCTCAGACAGTAATGCATAGCAATGTGCGATATTATGGGTATACCGGTATATCGTGATTGTTCTTTAAAATGTTCATGTCTCACGTTCATTACTGCATACCAAAATGTACATTACTTTATGGAACGTCTCAAGTTCTTCACTGCATACCAAGTTAATGTATAAGATCTCTAACTGTATATTACTGTTTGGGACGCCTCGCGTTTCTTAAAGTACATTACTGTTTGGGACGTCTCGCGTTTCTTGTAAGGACGATGTGAGTACGATTATGGTGGATTGTTGCGATTTGACACAGCTTGGCTTAGCAAAAACGCCCAATTGTTAAGATTGGTACAGAGTGGAGACATTGTCTACGATCCTTATAAGGATGATGTGAGTACGATTATGGTGGATTGTTACGGTTTGCGGTTGGCTTCGCGGAAACGCGCGGTTGTTCAGATTGCAACGGAGTGGAGACGTTGTATACAATCTGACTACGGAGAAAGGCGTTCACAGAACGATTAAATACGTTGTCTATAGTCGGATTATCGCAGTATCACAATGGATCTGGCGGTATGCTGACGGAAAGATTATGGTATTTTAAAGTTAACGGTGTTTTTCCGGCTCTGAGGTGTGGTTAGTGGAAAACTGAGCCACTACAGGACACCGTGATAAACTGAAAGAATAAAAATTAAATTCATAAACGAAAAGAGTAGCATAAAAGTAATTGAAGTAATGAAGAAAGGAGATTTTTCATTTCTTTCTACCGTCACGGTCGGTAGAGTGCTCGCTCCGTGATCGGAAGGTCGTTTGTTCGAATCACGGCCGCGACTGACCCAAGTCGATAAAAAATAGGTAGAATCTGTTCCTTCGCCAAGCTCTCGGCACTTTGAAGTGAAAGTTGCGGGTCTTTCGGGAATTTTTCACTTATATAGAGACGTCACCATATACCGGTGAAGGGCTTCAAATTTTGACCTTTACTCGGCACTCGGGGCCATTGAGCACTGAGGGATCTTTATCGTGCCAACGCCTGCCGTGACACGGGGCCTCGGTTTTTAAAGTCTCATCCGAAGGACCTGCAACTTTCACTTCAAAGTGCGGAGAGCATGGCGAAGGAACAGCTACCCATTTTTAACGACTTGGGTAAGTCGCGGCCGAGATTCGAACCTACGACCTCCCGATCACGGAGCGAGCGCTCTACCGGCTAAGCTACCGTAAACGGTGATGACGTCGTGAGAACGTACCCACCGCCATCAGACCACCATCTTTTTTCTGCCAAAGCTATGTTTCACCGCACAGACTTCCGTATAGAAAGCTTTTGCTACCGTGTAGCCACCGCTGACCTGAGTTAGGCGGATTGCTGCGGTGTCTAAACAGTGCCAATACGGCGTGTACGATATCACCATGGAGTGTAGGGATTCAGGCCCGTAGGAAGCAATTTCAGTTTGAGGGGGCACAGACGTACATTTTCAATTGAGGGGGCACTATCAACCAAAAATTCCTTGACAAGCAAAAGAAGAAAAAAAGAGGTCATCAGACGTTTTTATTGAGGGGGCACAAGCATATAGTAGCATTGTTTTTTTTTATAGTAATCTATATATCGGCAAAATTATTGGGGGGCACGCCCCCCCCCCCCCCCGGTTCCTACGGCCATGGGATTAGTACGCTTTCCACAGTAAACCATAGTTAATTGCTTGCTGATCGCACGGTTCCAAACAGATCAACTTGCGGTCTCTTCCCGGCTGCATGCGGTTCATTTCGAACACCGCATCATAACGCATAGGTGAGAATGGGGTATCACTGCATACTAAATTGCTCACGAGTTTATGAGATGCCTTAATTATTTTCCTTACTGCATACTAACATGTATATGTTTACTTTATGGGACGTCTCAAGTTAAATACTGAAACATACATTACTTCATGAGAAGTCTCACGTTTCTGGCAGTTTCTTCCTACATACCAAAATATACATTACTGTATTCTTACTTATCAAAATATACATGTGGATACTATATTGGTTGTCTCGTGTTCCTAACTGCATTTTCTATATGAGATGCGTCACGTCCCTCTTCTAAACCAGTTGCTTGCTTCTTAAAATTAGAAAACTAAGTTTAATTCTTAAAAAATTATCTTTTTATATGTATACTAGCACAAGTGCTAGTATTCCATCATATTATTCTTATTTAAATGCATATCCTAATATATTATTTTTCTCTATTATTCCAAACACTCTGATTGGCTCAAACTTGATCACATGATCAAGTATATAATCAGCATATAGACCTCTGTTACTATTTAAAGATTCTGATACACATATAGACTTGATATTTCTAAAAATGGAAATAATCTTCTATTAAAAAAAAAAAAAAAACAATAGTGATGACTTCACAATAGCTAGTGTGACTTGATGTTTCTGAAAAAAAATATACTCCATCTCCTATTTATAATTATGATGTTCTATAATAATTTGCAAAATGTAAAAATTCCTTGAACATGGATCTACTTTACATTAAAACATGATATTAGATATATGTTTACAAAAATTGATACCAAGTATAATAAAACAAATGTAGCCTTTTAAATTGGTACAGGGAGACTATAAAACGTCGTATCTCCTGTGGAATAAATATCGTATCCCATCCATTCGAAAGACTGGCTAAGAATGCCAATTTCATTAAAATTCAAATTATTGTTCTTTATAAATTCAAACAAATTGTGATAAACTTATGTCACATGTATCTAAGGTCAAGATAGGATATTGTATCGTTTAAAAAATGAACTTGTCCTACGGACCCAGTTTAATGGCTTGTTACGAGACAAAGATTATTCTAAAATCTAAATACATGTATTTACGATACTCAACTACTTTTAAATTTTGAGAATTATGGTATAAACCGAAGGACCCAGTGAATATTGTACTTCGAGGGTTGCTTAATCATCGTAACCCAACCCACCCACCCACCACTTCCAAAAAACAAAAACAAAACAAAATAAAAAAGAGGAAGAAGAAGAAGAAGCAATAACTGTTTTAAGATTCGGTACCTGAAGGGTTCTCACTGTTATTTAAAACATTAGTATGACATCATCCTTTGTTCTTTTAATACTTTCTATTCCTTGAAAGGCCCAAGACAGTCCATTAAGTTACATGTAACCGTCCAATAAGTTAAAAAAAAAATCTGTCCATTATTAAAAATAATGGACAGTATTTAATAACTTATTGAATGGCTACAGGTAAGTTAATGGATTAAGAAAACACAACAAAGAAACAAATAAATATTTGAAGTAATGAATCCAACAAGTTTCACAATATAATGAAATAAATATTCCAAGTCACAGAAACAAAAATTGAAATTGATGAAAATGTATATTCCAAAATTACAATGAATGTCAAAACTTAAATTTGAAGGAGATATCTCTGAATTCCATGTAACTTGAACCAACAACACGCTTAGGGACGTCACTTCTCCTTTTTTAATTGGGGACATCACTTCTCCTTTTTTAATGCCTTCCTGGCAAGAATCAATCGCTACTTCTTTCTCAATAGAATTCCGAATAATTTTGCTCACTCTCTGCAGGAGCACATCGTCTCTTCTGTTATAGGAATGCAAGGGTGTTTGGTCAATAGCCTTTGTCCGATTCGTTTCTGACTTCAGCGATGAAAAAAAAAATCTTGTTGATTTCTTTAGCACCCAACATCGTGATGTCCTTAAGCATGAAAACATCAACATTGGGTACTGTGCAACATTCTCCCTGATAGTTAAAGAACACAGTCATTGCCCATTTACATTTCTCCGTTTTCTGCAAAAAACCTTTGCTGAATCATCTAAATATTGTTGATTTGATTAAGATCTTTCTACGTTCCCTTTGTTTTTCTGCATCCTTGAATAACCTTGGTCAAAAGTTGAGAAATATTTGGGGAAAAAAAATCCACTTGGGAGTTCAAAGTTCCTTATCTTGACAATCCTAAGCTCAAAATCCACAACGATCACTTCAGAAATGACATTCGTATTATTAGTAGATTGCTCATCCTATCTGAATATGATCTGCGTCAGAAATATGCTTTCTCCCTCGGAAGAAGACATGCTTTCAACATTGACAATCACAAGAAAATGATTTTGGAATCTCATAGCATTGTGGTTAAATATTCTTAATTCGTTTATTTAAAATTAGCACTTACCTGTAACTGTCCACTAAGTTAACAATTACAAAGAATGTAAGTTTCTTTTGGTTGTCAGCAACCTTTACCTAAGACAGTCCAGTAAGTAGACAATGTTTACTTAATACAATGGATGAGAAACAATTCTAAGAGAGTACATGTGCATTATGAACACAACAGAGTAAATGTTTTAAGTAGGTTATAGGCCTCAAACTGTCCATTCTGTGAGAAGAAAGAACTATTGTCGGGCCTAATGGTCCTCCAATTCTTTCTTCTCACAGAATGGACAATTTTCGGCCTATAACCTTTACATATATTGTGTGTCTTCATGTAATGGTTTACCGTTTTCACAATGACCGTTTCTGAAAAATATGTGTTCTTTCTTTTCCTAAGCATATGTACTTCAACATTCTTGTTAGGGACCCTCTTTACAACTTACATTTTTTTTTCTTTTTTGGACTTTGAGAGTTATATTTCGCAAAAGTGAGGCTGCAGAACTATGAAACCATAACGCTATTACAGTTCTGAAGCTATTTCATTTTCAACAAAGAGTACCTGTCATTCTCCCTCAAGAAAAATGTTCTCAGGTTACCTATATGAACATAAATCTATAAGATATATTGCTTATTTCTGAAAACAAGAGGCCCAAGGGCCTTAATGGTCACCTGAGTATAAAACAACAATTTAGAGGATTCATAGAGTATAAAATGAACTGAAAGGTGAAGCTTTGTTGCCCAAAAGCAAGGAAAATAGGGTGATCAGGATCAACAAAATAATTAGTCTAGTGTTCATTAACAGTACATAAATTAGGTTCTAATCTGTTCCCCATTTATCACTCTCACCAGACAGTACATAAACAAACTTATAATCAGTGCTTCTGTACTCTTTTAATTCATTGTTGAAATCTCTTACATTGGCCTCTCTTGGTCGTTTATGAACATTTAATAAGACAAGTTATTTTTGTCTCATTTTTATTTATCTGTTACATGTACTTACAAGTCTACCTGATCATTAAAACTATGAAAGTACTTTTTGTATTATACAATAAAAATTCTTGCATAATTCTCTTATTCTATTAACCTTTCAACATCTTCGCTAGCCAAGGGTTTCTGATACGCTACTCTCCTCATAAGCCCTTGGCATACGGTGTTAAAAAAAGTTGGGATTTTTTTCTCAAGTTGTGATTGGAGTTGATCGACATCGTTCGACCAATCAGAAATTGTTTTTTGTAAATGACGATATTTGCGTTCGGGATATATCTTGACTCTTTAATATCGGGAATGAAAAACGCAAGTAAACAACGATCCGTAAGATAACATGCCATTCTATGAATAGCTATATGGTGTCATCCAATATCTTAAGCTACGTGCAAAATATGTGATTAAGAATCTATACTGAAGATGTAGATTTGCATTTTAACATGTTTAATAACAAATTAACATAACTTAATACCTTCTTGTTAATTATTCTTTAAAAACATTATATTTTTTTTAATACGCTTTTTATTTCTGTCGATGACGCAATCTGTGCGAACCTGGTAAGAATCGTGATCACGTGACGAAAACAATCCCGTCTTTTGTCAGCACCGTATGCCAAGGGTTATGAGGAGAGTAGCGTATCAGAAACCCTTGGCTAGCGAAGATGACCTTTCAAGTACATTATTTACAGTGATTAATTATCACAAGTAAATGGCAAAGGGGAATAACTCCTCTCAGTAGAATACAAATTAATAGAGCCCTGGCCTGCACCAGAACACTTGAATGGTTCGGATGTTCAAAAATCTGGTAAAAATACCCTTCCTTATTAAAACTTTTACTCTTTTTGCCTCTGATATGTCCAGGTGAAGAGAAGACTTTTAAAGCATAAATGCATTTTCACTATATAATAAATAGAGCCCCGCCCTAATATCAGAACCTCTGATCCAGGGGTCATGAAATTCACAATTTTGGAAGAGGCATCCTTGCTTATCATAACCATGTATTTGTTTAAATAATACCCAGGAGAAGAGAAGAAGATTTTCAAAGAAATAATGCACTTTCACTATATGATCTATATAGCTCCGTCCTAGCACCAGAACCCCTGACCCTGGGGCTATGAATTTCACAATTTTGGTAGAGTCACCCTTGCTTATCATAGCTATGTATTTAATTTGTTTAAATAATACCCAGGAGTAGAGAAGAAGATTTTCAAAGAAATAATGCACTTTCATTATATGATCAATATAGCCCCACCCTAGCACCAGAACTCCTGACCCTGGGGCCATGAATTTCACAATTTTGGTAGAGTCACTCTTGCTTATCATTACTATGTATTTAATTTGTTTAAATAATACCCAGGAGTAGAGAAGAAGATTTTCAAAGAAATAATGCACTTTCACTATATGATCTATATAGTCCCACCCTAGCACCAGAACCCCTGACCCTGGGGTCATGAATTTCACAATTTTGGTAGAGTCACCCTTGCTTATCATTACTATGTATTTAATTTGTTTAAATAATACCCAGGAGTAGAGAAGATGATTTTTTAAGAAATAATGCACTTTCTCTATATGACTTATATAGCCCCACCCTAGCACCAGAACCCCTGACCCTGGGGCCATGAATTTCACAATTTTGGTAGAGTCACCCTTGCTTATCATAACTATGTATTCAATTTGTTTCAATAATACCCAGGAGTAGAGAAGAAGATTTTTTAAGAAATAATGCACTTTCTCCATATGATCTATATAGCCCCGCCCTAGCACCAGAACTCCTGACCCTGGGGCCATGAATTTCACAATTTTGGTAGAGTCACTCTTGCTTATCATAACTATGTATTCAATTTGTTTCAATAATACCCAGGAGTAGAGAAGAAGATTTTCAAAGAAATAATGCACTTTCACTATATGATCTATATAGCCCCACCCTAGCACCAGAACCCCTGACCCTGGGGCTATGAATTTCACAATTTTGGTTGAGTCACTCTTGCTTATCATAACTATGTATTCAATTTGTTTCAATAATACCCAGGAGTAGAGAAGAAGATTTTCAAAGAAATAATGCACTTTCACTATATGATCTATATAGCCCCACCCTAGCACCAGAACCCCTGACCCTGGGGCTATGAATTTCACAATTTTTGTTGAGTCACTCTTGCTTATCATAACTATGTATTCAATTTGTTTCAATAATACCCAGGAGTAGAGAAGAAGATTTTCAAAGAAATAATGCACTTTCACTATATGATCTATATAGCTCCGCCCTTGCACCAGAACCCCTGACCCTGGGGCCATGAATTTCACAATTTTGGTACAGAGCTCAATGCTTATTACAATCATGCCAACAGTTTGACTGCTTGATGTCCAGGAGTAAAGAAGAAGATTTTTAAAGATTGCATCAATTTTGATGGTTTTGGCCCCATCCCTCAGGCCCCAGGGGGGCAGGGGCCACAAATTTCACAACTTTTGT